>NC_086448.1:542443372-542754579 GCF_028390025.1 Pseudophryne corroboree | reverse complement strand
TTTCTGAAGTGGTGGCCTTTGTAAGCTGCCACTTCCCAGAGGGTTGGAGGTGAAAATCTAAACCTGCACTCGCAGTCACTGTAAAGCCCGGAAGTGGAAGTAAGCCGCCGCTTCGTAAATAACCCTGTAGTTACTAGTATAAAGCTGCACAATGGAAATGAGTTACATTTTCTTATAAGTACCAGAAGTGAAGTTTAAGTTCTGTTTAGTACAAACTTTGGTTTTTGCATATTTGTTAACACCTTCCAGTCTACGTGTACATGCATGTTTCACATACAGTATATCGCAGGTTGTTTTTACCACGCCAGAAAGTCCCTAACCTCAGGTATATAGTTGTAGCATGAAAGACAGTCATTATTTTGTGATAGCCAATAGGAAGCAATGAAATGTCCTCATATTCTGCTGTATAGCACACTCCCATAATACGCCAAATGAAAAGTCATTTGCAGCTTTGTGTTGGAATGTAACTGGGCCCATCCAGCCTGTACCGAGAGGAAAGATGGAGGAAATAATGTTTTGCACCTTATTAAGCAGAGGAAAAAGTTTCAGTGCATACAGACTTAGCTCAAAGCTTTTATTGTGACAGATTTTTTTTCCATATGCGTGCATACTCTCTGTAATTCCAGTGTAAAATATTGTACTTGCACTAGCTTTTATAAAAACAAATATTAAAAAAAAAAATGGAAGAATTCATATTCTATTTTCTAATTGTGGTGTGTCTATTTGTAGGATACACTCAAGTCTGTTTATTGAATTTTATGGTCCCTTTCTTTGATGGTGCTTGCAGGTTTTCTAGGTAGAAATTATTTCATTATAATAAAACAATGTTTGATTCAAAATTTGAACAAAATTGTTTTAAATAAATTGTCTGTATACCAGTACAAGTTTATTGTTTCAGTATACACGTACTAATAAATAACAGTGCCAATTGCATTTCTGTGTCTCTTCATTTTTTTGCAGCTACACATCAACACATACATCACACTTTCACAGCTTCTTTATCATTTATTTTAATTATAAATGTAACAGTCTTATTCAATAATATACACACTGCCCAGGTAAGTAAATTAGGACTGTCTTTTTTCAGGTGATCTGTGGCGCAAGAGGTGAGGAAGAAACTATTATGGTAGTATTCAACCAACAAAATGATGATGTAATACACAGCAATATTTGTAATAAGTCTAATAATAATAATGTGCATAAACTGTGAGTTCTGAAGGCATACTGTATGACATTATAATTAAGTATTCTTCTTTTTTTAAATCCCGTTTAAAGGGCAATTTATAACGTGAACTCTGACTTTCTGTTGTTTTGAGAAGGTAGGTTAATAGTGAATACAGCAAAGTATTTCTTGCTGGTGATCAGAAAAAAATACAAGTTCATTTTCCTGTAATTTCAATAAAAACAAGATGTAAGTTGTGTTAGTACTGCACAAACAAATTCCTGATATTGATGTTGAAATGCGACTCGCCAAAACAGTGCCTCAGCGGTGACGAGGAGGAAATGAGCTGTAGATGAGAGCTGCCGGAGAAAGTGGGGACAGGCTGAGGGACTAAGGAGGGGAGGTGGGAGCTAGAAGCCATGGAGAGCCGACACAGGAATTGGGGACACAGCAGGAAGGGATATGAAAAGATCCCTATCTGGGACTTGTGAAGTCTTTCAGGGGCTGTTCGCTTATTCTCATGATGTTGTATAATTAAACACTCAATTTCTGAATAAAAATGCTTTTTCGGAACTCGACGAATGGCATAATTTCTATGTCCCCAGGGGAGGGCTGTAACCGGGAGATATTGGTGATATCTCCTGGGTTACTCTGTTAATGATTGGCCCTGAAACTTAATTTCTACAAAGTAGGGAGGATGAATACACCCCATAAACATATATACTGTACAGTTACCTAAACATGGCCAATTAATACACATTTTAACCACCCTTAATTGCAAAATTTTACAGATTTGTAAAAATCTGTCAAATTCATATTTTATTCAATGTTTAAATACCTTTCATGCAAATCCAGTGGTAATCTTTATTTTAAATCAGCTGAGGATTTAATAATACTTGTCACAAAGCATTGAAAACATATCTAGACATGTCCAACTTAGAAATACCACTATCCAAAAACATAATTAAGAAATGGAACATAAGGTAACATCTGGAAGGGCGAGGGAAGATATCTATTAGAACAGCCTGTGCCTGGACAGATGAGTAGAATTCAGTCCATAAAAAAGGTGTAGCTGACATCCAAGCAGTGGTCTATAGGTCCACATTACAGCATTAAGAAGACAAAAAGATCTGCATTATGGAGATACCAGACCGAAACATTTCCTATAACAGAAAAATACATTTGGTGAAAAATACATAATCATTACAAGAAAAGAAGACCTTGCTTACTGGTAAGCAAAGGGATGTGTCTATTACGCTTTGTGGTTGTGAGGTAGCCATGGAGACACAGGAAATACTGTATGGGTGAAAAAAAAAGAATGGATTCAATTAAATATCAACAAATCCTTGAAGCTAATGACACCAAGTCCACGCAGAAAATGAAACGATTTGCAGACTGCATATTTCAACAGGAGAAACCTCTAAACATAGTTTACATACAAAACATACTACAACGGGTTGGGGTCGGGGGACCGGCGGTTGGGATCCCAGCGGTCAGCATACCGATCCAGAATCCCGGCCGCCAGGATGCCAGCAGGGGGGTGAGCGCAATGAAGCCCCTTGCGAGCATAGTGGTTCCCTGTGCTTGCAACAGGTTCTATTCCCATTCTATGGGTGTCATAGACACCCATGAGTGGGAATAGTCCTGGGCACCCTGCCGGCATCCTGGCAGCTGGGTATGCTGACCGCCGTTCACCTGACTACATCCCACTACAACATAAACCACTATTTTGGTATGCCGTCACAGACCACAGACTTGCATATTGCTGAGAATATGGGCGTAGATCTCAAACAATGGCATACATGGAAGACAACCTAAGTACAGTATACTTCTGAGCTGGAAGGGTGGGGCACAAAAAAATCCTAAATCAACCATTGCCAGACTTTTAGCTGTCCCTAATCTGTTACATTCATCAAAAAAATAAAATCATTGTGCACTGAAATGTCCAGATATCTGCCATATTTATTTTGCACTTGTCTCTTATTTATGATCATTTATTTATATAGCACACACACACACATTCCAAAGCGCTTTACAGAGCATATTTGGCGATTCACATCAGTCCCTGTCCCAGCGGAGCTAACAATCTAAATTCCCTACAACACATACTGTAATAGGGTTTTTGTTTTTTTGTCTGGAGTTAGTTGACCTTCAGGTATATTTTTGGATTGTGGTAGGAAACTGAAGTACCCGGAGGAAACCCACAAAAGCATGGGGAGAGTATACAAACTCCATTCAGTTAGGGCCATGGTAGGAATCACACCCACAATCTCAGTGCTGTGGGGCAGTAATGCTAACCATTACACCATCTGTGCTGTCCAATTAGAGAATAACTGAAAATGAAATTAGACCAGCATTGTTCAAGAAACTTCATACAACTGTATGTACGTAGCCATAGATGTCTGGGTATGGGTATGCAGCCACATTGTCAGCTTTCAGAGTGTGAACATCTTTGTTAAGAATGTCTTCATGCACAATATGTCAACATGTCCAGAAAGTCAACATTATGCATGTCTACATAATGAAGTAGTGGCAAACGCTGGTTTACAAATGCAATCCACCATTTCCCTCTCTGAGTAAGTGCGGGGGTCTGGAGTAGTGATAGAAGAACCTAGTAACAACCTTGGACATTAAGGTAAATATTGGTCTTTCTGTACACTGGATACTGTATGGAATACAGTATTAATATTTAACACTGTAGATGGTCTATAGTATAGACTGTATCAAACATTTAAATAATATAAATTAGTGGTCAGGAGAAGGTTAAACATACCATAATAAACAAATACACAAACATGCTACAGGCGATGGGTTAGAATCCTAGGTATGTCTGCATTTTGAAATGTAATAAAGGACACTTTCTAAGCACACTTTCTTCCACCTCATGGTAAGGCTCCTGTCTCCTCTTCCTGGTAGCTACTCTCTGGTCCAGTTCAGTGATTGAGGACTTAGCTCCACACACACAGCAAGCTTGGTAGAAGCTGCTACCACTGGACATGTGCAGCAGCTCAGCTCTGTCCCTTAAACTGCATGATGCAGTGGCAGCTCTAGTACTCATATTATATACCATTGTTATTGTCATAATTTGAGCCACTTGCCATGAGGAGGGCGGAAAACCCCCTTGTGTTTGCCTATGTGAACATATGAGCATTAGAATTGGCCTGCGGTTAGACTAAAATTATGCATAATGTCAACATAATGAAAATTGTTATTGTTGAATTGGAGACCATTTCGAGATTGTGAATATTGAAGTTGTTCGTATACCACACCAAAAGCAAAGGAAACCCCTATATCAGACTGGTGTTACCAGTGGTGGATTTTACCTATGGGCTGCAGGACTGTAGCCCTGCAGGATAAAATCCTCAGCTCAGTGAGCCAGATGCAGTCCATGAGACTGCACTGGCTACACTGTGACTGGCAGTGACTTACTATTGGAAGACCTACCTGCCATTCACCTGCTGGATAGGCAACCCCATTGAGAGGTATTTCTTCCCTCTGGGACTGCCAGACTGGGCTGCGATTAGCAGAGAGCTGGCTTTCTGTAGGAAGACACTCTCTGTCCCGTCAGCCCTTGCTGCCTTCCATGGGCTGCTTCCATAGAAGCCGGGTTTTGTGCATGCGCAGTACCATCTCTGCTAGTGCGCAGCGCCGACATCTGTCAGCTACATTGTATGAGGTCTGGGACCTGGCCGGAGAAAGGAGCATGCATCGAGGTAGGAGCCGCCGCTGGCTGTTACCATAGCTTACACCAGTACACATTATACTTTGCATTTTCACTGGTTAGACTTTTTAAACTAGCATTTTGCTGTGACAACTCCACAGCACATCCTAGACAGGATGTAGTCAAGATCCCAGCATTCAGGATAAAGACGGTCAGAATCCTAGCAGCAGAATCCTGACATTCAAAATGGCAATGGATCCTGAGGGTATTAGAATTATGGATAGGTTTTGGGAAGGGGGGTGGGGAGTGGAGCAGTTAAGGCTGGTGGTGATGGTTAGGGTATTACTATGGGTTTGGCTTTGGGAGGGATAGGTTAGGGCTAGGATTATGGTTAGAATACTTACCAGTATCATTGGCATTGTGACAGTCAGGATTCTGCTGTTGGGATTCTGACCGTCGGATCGTGAATGCCAGCGTTTCATACCCAACCCATCCTAGACAGTACTATAATACTGAGATGTAGCTGCTGTCATATACAGTATTACAATACCGAGATGTAGCTGCTGTCATACAGTACTATAATACCGAGATGTAGCTGCTGTCATACAGTACTATAATACCGAGATGTAGCTGCTGTCATACAGTACTATAATACAGAGATGTAGCTGCTGTCATACAGTACTATAATACCGAGATGTAACTGCTGTCATACAGTACTATAATACCGAGATGTAGCTGCTGTCATACAGTACTATAATACCGAGATGTAGCTGCTGTCATACAGTACTATAATACCGAGATGTAGCTGCTTTCCTACAGTACTATAATACCGATATGTAGCTGCTTTCATACAGTACTATAATACCGAGATGTAGCTGCTGTCATACAGTACTATAATACTGAGATGTAGCTGCTGTCATACAGTACTATAATACCGATATGTAGCTGCTTTCATACAGTACTATAATACTGAGATGTAGCTGCTGTCATACAGTACTATAATACTGAGATGTAGCTGCTGTCATACAGTACTATAATACCGAGATGTAGCTGCTGTCATACAGTACTATAATACCGAGATGTAGCTGCTGTCATACAGTACTATAATACCAAGATGTAGCTGCTGCCATACAGTACTATAATACTGAGATGTAGCTGCTGTCATACAGTACTATAATACCGAGATGTAGCTGCTGTCATACAGTACTATAATACCGAGATGTAGCTGCTGTCATACAGTACTATAATACCGAGATGTAGCTGCTGTCATACAGTACTATAATACAGAGATGTAGCTGCTGTCATACAGTACTATAATACAGAGATGTAGCTGCTGTCATACAGTACTATAATACCGAGATGTAGCTGCTGTCATACAGTACTATAATACAGAGATGTAGCTGCTGTCATACAGTACTATAATACCGAGATGTAGCTGCTGTCATACAGTACTATAATACCGAGATGTAGCTGCTTTCCTACAGTACTATAATACCGATATGTAGCTGCTTTCATACAGTACTATAATACCGAGATGTAGCGGCTGTCCTACAGTACTATAATACTGAGATGTAGCTGCTGTCATACAGTACTATAATACCGAGATGTAGCTGCTGTCATACAGTACTATAATACCGAGATGTAGCTGCTGTCATACAGTACTATAATACCGAGATGTAGCTGCTGTCATACAGTACTATAATACCGAGATGTAGCTGCTGTCATACAGTACTATAATACAGAGATGTAGCTGCTGTCATTTACAGTACTATAATACCGAGATGTAGCTGCTGTCATACAGTACTATAATACCGAGATGTAGCTGCTGTCATACAGTACTATAATACAGAGATGTAGCTGCTGTCATACAGTACTATAATACCGAGATGTAGCTGCTGTCATACAGTACTATAATACCGAGATGTAGCTGCTTTCCTACAGTACTATAATACCGATATGTAGCTGCTTTCATACAGTACTATAATACCGAGATGTGGCTGCTGTCATACAGTACTATAATACTGAGATGTAGCTGCTGTCATACAGTACTATAATACTGAGATGTAGCTGCTGTCATACAGTACTATAATACCGAGATGTAACTGCTGTCATACAGTACTATAATACCGAGATGTAGCTGCTGTCATACAGTACTATAATACCGAGATGTAGCTGCTGTCATACAGTACTATAATACAGAGATGTAGCTGCTGTCATACAGTACTATAATACCGAGATGTAGCTGCTGTCATACAGTACTATAATACCGAGATGTAGCTGCTGCCATACAGTACTATAATACCGAGATGTAGCTGCTGTCATACAGTACTATAATACCGAGATGTAGCTGCTGTCATACAGTACTATAATACCGAGATGTAGCTGCTGTCATACAGTACTATAATACTGAGATGTAGCTGCTGTCATACAGTACTATAATACTGAGATGTAGCTGCTGTCATACAGTACTATAATACCGACATGTAGCTGCTGTCATACAGTACTATAATACAGAGATGTAGCTGCTGTCATACAGTACTATAATACAGAGATGTAGCTGCTTTCATACAGTACTATAATACTGAGATGTAGCTGCTGTCATACAGTACTATAATACCGAGATGTAGCTGCTGTCATACAGTACTATAATACCGAGATGTAGCTGCTTTCCTACAGTACTATAATACCGATATGTAGCTGCTTTCATACAGTACTATAATACCGAGATGTTGCTGCTGTCATACAGTACTATAATACTGAGATGTAGCTGCTGTCATACAGTACTATAATACCGATATGTAGCTGCTTTCATACAGTACTATAATACTGAGATGTAGCTGCTGTCATACAGTACTATAATACTGAGATGTAGCTGCTGTCATACAGTACTATAATACCGAGATGTAGCTGCTGTCATACAGTACTATAATACCGAGATGTAGCTGCTGTCATACAGTACTATAATACCAAGATGTAGCTGCTGCCATACAGTACTATAATACTGAGATGTAGCTGCTGTCATACAGTACTATAATACCGAGATGTAGCTGCTGTCATACAGTACTATAATACCGAGATGTAGCTGCTGTCATACAGTACTATAATACCGAGATGTAGCTGCTGTCATACAGTACTATAATACCAGAGCCGGCCCTAGCCAATTTGATGCCCTAGGCAAAAGTTTGTCTGGTGCCCCCTAGCTCCGCCGCTAGTTCTGCATCTGTACCTCAGGTAGTAGGGCCCACCGGGGGGTTACCCTGTGGGCCAGTTCAACTCTGCACAATGCCACACAGTAATGACCATAATACATATAATTCCACACAGTAAAGGAACCTTACACATATGCCCCACATTAGTAATGCCCATAATATACATAATGCCACACAGTAATGCACCTTACACATATGCCCCACATTAGTAATGCCCATAATACACATATACTGCCACAGATACTGCCACACTTGCTGGTTATACAAAAAGATCAGTATCAAACATGTAGAAACTGTCCATTTTCTTCACTATTCAGTGTGTTTGCTGGTGTCTGTTACTCCCGTTAACTGCATGCACTTTACTTTATACTGTGGGAGCTAAATGCTCTGCCCTCCAGTCTGATGTGTCCAAAAGTCACGCTGCACTGATGTTTCATATAGAAATAGCACAACGCAACTTACTGACCACGTTACAGTGCTAGATGGCAGGGGAATTTTACGGTATGGACTGACTAGGAAATAAAGTGTGGGGAGAACACTGCCCATGATATGTCCCTGCAGACACCTGGGGTTTGCACAGGGATAAGGGACACACACAGGATGGCAGGGTCCCCCTCCCCCATGTGCACAAGCAGTATAGGTGATGTCAGGTTTCTGTGAAGCAGTCTTCCAAAATACACATGTGGTATCATAAGAAGCCATCCAGTAATAACCTTATATAGTCAGTAAAAATGTCACAGGTCCAGGAATTGCATTTACTGGGCTTCTGCTGTCTGTCTGAGGTCTCACAAGTCAGGGGCATTCAAGCATGTCACAGGAAGTTTAAGGCACAGTGTGCATTTTTTTTTGGACAAATGTAAACAGCAGTGTATACAAGTACTGATTGAATACATTTGGAAAGTAACAGTTAGTTTGCGGACTGTCCCTCTCAGCATGAGATGCTGCAGGGACATGCTTGGATGCCCCTAGACATGCTTGAATGCCCTAGGCAAATGCCTAGCCTGCCTATAGCTAAGGCCGGCTCTGTATAATACTGAGATGTAGCTGCTGTCATACAGTACTATAATACCGAGATGTAGCTGCTGTCATACAGTACTATAATACCGAGATGTAGCTGCTGTCATATACAGTACTATAATACCGAGATGTAGCTGCTGTCATACAGTACTATAATACTGAGATGTAGCTGCTGTCATACAGTACTATAATACCGAAATGTAGCTGCTGTCATACAGTATATATAAAGGAGAAAAAAAGACTGGTTAGTATGGTACATAGTGAATACTAACTATTTTTAGTTAATGAAGGCACAATGATCACCATGTGAAATTAGCACAATTCAGATTTCCACTCCTTTAGACCAGTATTGTTACTAGAACGTGGAAGTGCAGGGCTGTGATTCAGCTACGCTATTTCTGGAGTACTCTAGCCTGCATGCCTACTTCACTCCCACACATGCAGTCAGGCTCCAGTCCTCACTAACAGAGGCAGCAACAGACAGTACAGATAAACCCTGCTGAACATTTTAATTAAATATACATCATGCACGATTATTCCATGATCTAAAAAAAGAGACAAAGGACCACATTGTAATTAAAATTGTACTGCAAAGCTAAAGTCATTTTAAGGTTGTAAAAGACTGAAAACAAGTGGTATATTCTTTAACCCTCCATCCGTGTAGACAGCCTGCAAATTAGTGTACTGAATGGCAATGAGTTCTGCACCACAAGCTCTTGCTGGGCTGTCTAGAACCTTAACTAGCTACAGTCCTCTATAATAGATTAGCTGGTACTGTCTGCCTCAAAACAAAGCAATGAAAAGTATATAAATAATAAAAATACAAATAATCTACGTCAATAAAAGGAATATGCTACAGACAGAAAACTGAACTAGAAAATAGAAATCTTTCTTTGGGAATATGTGTTCTTTATCTAAACTGGAACAAATGATTGTGATAAATAAATAATCTAATATTCACATGTGTATGTACTGTAAAAGCTCCCATACTGGCAGAAAGTTAATATTGTACACTGTAAGCTACTACCGTCTATCTAGGGGTGTTTGAACCACTAAATCTTTTTTAGGATCACCCCCTTCTGGGTGGAGGATTCATGAAAGATAGCTTCCAGCAGCCACCGCCAGGCTTCTCTGACACAGTCACATCAGAATACTGGAATACATCAGCAATGATGGTTCAATATTGTGTAATATTGTAAGTTGTATACAGGGCCATAGAGAGCGGTGCTGTGTTTGGGTACTGTAGTGAGTGTAGCCTAATCAGGGAACTCTTTATGGGGGGCATTGTGCGCCCCTCAGCCAGGTGGGGATCTGGGGGAGGATCAGCATCTTACCTCGCTCTGGGAAGTGGGTCCCAGTGATATTCGGGAAGATGGCTCATGTGCACAAGTGAGCAAACAAACTGCACAATGGGGGTAATTCAGATCTGATCGCTGCGCTACGTTTTTGCTGCCCTGCGATCAGATAGTTGCCGCCTACAGAGGGAGGGTGAATTCGCTGTGCAAGTGTGTGATTGCTTCGTTAGCAGAGCTGCACAAAGGGGGTAATTCCAAGTTGATCGCAGCAGGAAATTTTTTAGCACTGCAGAGGAGGCAGATTTAACATGTGCAGAGAGAGTTAGATTTGGGTGTGGTGTGTTCAATCTGCAATCTAATTTGCAGTGTAACAATAAAGCAGCCAGTATTTACCCTGCACAGAAACACTATAACCCACCCAAATCTAACTCTCTCTGCACATGTTATATCTGCCCCCCCTGCAGTGCACATGGTTTTACCCAACTGCTAACAAAATTCCTGCTGCGATCAACTTGGAATCACCCCCAAAAATCAGTTTGAGCAGTCTCTGCACAGCCCAGGACTTACTCAGCCGCTGAGATTGAATCCTCCTGATCGGGCCGGAGCTGACGCTAGACACCCTCCCTCAAAACGCCGGAGCCTGCCTGCGGTTTTCCAAACACTCCCGGAAAACAGCCAGTTGCCACTCATAAACGGCTTCTTCCTGTCAATCTCCTTGCGATCGCATGTGCGAATGGATATTTCGCACCATCCCGTCTCAGGGTGCCGATGTACGTCGCAGCCGTGCGACACGCCAGCGCAGGGCAGCTCAGTTTACCACTAGATATCAAAACACTAACCAACACATACGCAAACTCACTCACCCATTTCCTAGGCTGACCCTACCCCCCCTCTTTCCCTCCCCCCCCCCCACTCCCAAGTTCACCATACCCTGAGTAGAGCGTACCACCCCAGAATCTACATTTATACAGGGGGCTGGACACCTCCGGGTACAGCTGCACCGATACCTTCCCCAATTAGACTAGTGAGCGCAGTCCTCCACCAGAAATCAGCATCTTAAGATGTGGCCAGACTCTGTGCCAGTAGCATATGTACCAGGTGTATGTCAGGCTTACATCACTTACACCCGTCTAGGTCATACGCATAAGAACAGTTTGTTAACATTTGTTTGATTGCGAAAAACGCGTTCACTATAAGGATTGATTAAATAAAAAATATACTGATATAGCTGATACAGGTGGAGATGCACTAAGCCTTGGAGGGAGAGGTAAAGTACCAGCCAATCGGCTCCTAACAGTTTGGGTTTGAAAAACGACAGAAGCTGATTGGTAGTTTATCTCTTCCCACTTTGTCCCTCTCCACGGCTTAGTACATCTGCCCCATAATCTTTTTTCTCATGTACGTATGAAAGCAGAAAAAAAATATATTTGAATATGTGCCCCCTCCTCTTGCAAGTGTCTCAAATTATGACAATAGCAGTGGTATATAATAGGATTACTAGAGCTGCCACTGCATCATGCAGTTTAAGGGACAGAGCAGAGTCGCAGCACATGCCCAGTGGTAACAGCTTCTCCTACCTAGTTTGTGTGGATCTGAGTCCTCAGTCAGTGCACAGGACCAGAGAGTAGCAGCCCGGAAGAAGAGACAGGAGCCTTACCATGAGGTAGGAGAATGTGTGTTAGAAAGTGCAGTGCTGGTTCTATTTTGTGTATTTATTTATTATTTATTATGGTATGTTTAACCTTTTCCTGACCACTTATTTATATTATTTAAATGTTTGATACAGCCTATGCTAGAGACCATCTATAGTGTTAAAATAAGAATTTACTTACCGATAATTCTATTTCTCGTAGTCCGTAGTGGATGCTGGGGACTCCGTCAGGACCATGGGGATTAGCGGCTCCGCAGGAGACAGGGCACAAAAGTAAAAGCTTTTAGGATCAGGTGGTGTGCACTGGCTCCTCCCCCTATGACCCTCCTCCAAGCCTCAGTTAGGATACTGTGCCCGGACGAGCGTACACAATAAGGAAGGATTTTGAATCCCGGGTAAGACTCATACCAGCCACACCAATCACACTGTACAACCTGTGATCTGAATCCAGTTAACAGCATGATAACAGCGGAGCCTCTGAAAAGATGGCTCACAACAATAATAACCCGATTTTTGTAACAATAACTATGTACAAGTATTGCAGACAATCCGCACTTGGGATGGGCGCCCAGCATCCACTACGGACTACGAGAAATAGAATTATCGGTAAGTAAATTCTTATTTTCTCTGACGTCCTAAGTGGATGCTGGGGACTCCGTCAGGACCATGGGGATTATACCAAAGCTCCCAAACGGGCGGGAGAGTGCGGATGACTCTGCAGCACCGAACGAGAGAACTCCAGGTCCTCCTCAGCCAGGGTATCAAATTTGTAGAATTTTGCAAACGTGTTTGCCCCTGACCAAGTAGCAGCTCGGCAAAGTTGTAAAGCCGAGACCCCTCGGGCAGCCGCCCAAGATGAGCCCACCTTCCTTGTGGATTGGGCATTTACAGATTTTGGCTGTGGCAGGCCTGCCACAGAATGTGCGAGCTGAATTGTACTACAAATTCAACGAGCAATCGTCTGCTTAGAAGCAGGAGCACCCAGCTTGTTGGGTGCATAAAGTATAAACAGCGAGTCAGACTTTCTGACTCCAGCCGTCCTGGAACATATATTTTCAGGGCCCTGACAACGTCTAGCAACTTGGAGTCCTCCAAGTCCCTAGTATCCGCAGGTACCACAATAGGTTGGTTCAGGTGAAACGCTGACACCACCTTAGGAAGAAACTGGGGACGAGTCCGCAGTTCTGCCCTGTCCGAATGGAAAATCAGATATGGGCTTTTGTAAGACAAAGCCACCAATTCTGACAATCGCCTGGCCGAGGCCAGGGCCAACCGCATGGTCACTTTCCATGTGAGATATTTAAAATCCACAGATTTGAGCGGTTCAAACCAATGTGATTTGAGGAATCCCAACACTACGTTGAGATCCCACGGTGCCACTGGAGGCACAAAAGGGGCTGTATATGCAATACTCCCTTAACAAACGTCTGGACTTCAGGAACTGAAGCCAATTCTTTCTGGAAGAAAATCGACAGGGCCGAAATCTGAACCTTAATGGACCCCAATTTGAGGCCCATAGACACTCCTGTCTTCAGGAAATGCAGGAATCGACCGAGTTAAAATTCCTCCGTGGGGGCCCTCCTGGCCTCACACCACGCAACAATTTTTCGCCAAATACGGTGATAATGTTGTGCGGTCCCCTCCTTCCTGGCTTTGATCAGGATAGGAATGACTTCCTCCGGAATGCCTTTTTCCTTCAGGATCCGCCGTTCAACCGCCATGCCGTCAAACGCAGCCGCGGTAAGTCTTGGAACAGACAGGGTCCCTGCTGAAGCAGGTCCCTTCTTAGCGGCAGAGGCCATGAGTCCTCTGTGAGCATCTCTTGAAGTTCCGGGTACCAAGTCCTTCTTGGCCAATCCAGAGCCACGAGTATAGTTCTTACTCCTCTCCGTCTTATAATTCTCAGTACCTTGTGTATGAGAGGCAGAGGAGGGAACACATACACTGACTGGTACACCCACGGTGTTACCAGAGCGTCCACAGCTATTGCCTGAGGGTCTCTTGACCTGGCGCAATACCTGTCCAGTTTTTTGTTCAGGCGGGACGCCATCATGTCCACCTTTGGTCTTTCCCAATGGTTCACAATCATGTGGAAGACTTCCCGATGAAGTCCCCACTCTCCCGGGCGTCGGAATGAACACTGCTGACAGTGCTATCACCTGATTTTCCGCCCAGCGAAGAATCCTTGCAGTTTCTGCTATTGCCCTTCTGCTTCTTGTGCCGCCCTGTCTGTTTACGTGGGCGACTGCCGTGATGTTGTCCCACTGGATCAATACCGGCTGACCTTGAAGCAGAGGTCTTGCTAAGCTTAGAGCATTGTAACTTGCCCTTAGCTCCAGTATATTTATGTGGAGATAATTCTCCAGACTTGATCACACTCCCTGGAAATTTTTTCCCTGTGTGACTGCTCCCCAGCCTCTCAGGCTGGCATCCCTGGTCACCAGGACCCTTCCTGAATGCCGAATCTGCGGCCCATTAGTAGATGAGTACTTTGCAGCCACCGCAGAAGAAACACCCTTGTCCTTGGAGACAGGGTTATCCGCTGATGCATCTGAAGATGCGATCCGGACCATTTTTCCAGCAGATCCCACTGAAAAGTTCTTGCGTGAAAACTGCCGAATGGAATCGCTTCGTAATAAGCCACCATTTTTCCCAGGACCCTTGTGCAATGATGCACTGACACTTTTCCTGGTTTTAGGAGGTTCCTGACTAGCTCGGATAACTCCCTGGCTTTCTTCTCCGGGAGAAACACTCTTTTCTGGACTGTGTCCAGAATCATCCCTAGGAACAGCTGATGTGTCGTCGGAAACAACTGCGGTTTTGGAATATTTAGAATCCACCCGTGCTGTCGTAGAACTACTTGAGATAGTGCTACTCCGACCTCCAACTGTTCTCTGGACCTTGCTCTTATCAGGAGGTCGTCCATTTTCTTTGAAGAAGAATCATCATTTCGGCCATTACCTTGGTAAAGACCCGGGGTGCCGTGGACAATCCAAACGGCAGCGTCTGAAACTGATAGTGACAGTTCTGTACCACGAACCTGAGGTACCCTTGGTGAGAAGGGCAAATTGGGACATGGAGGTAAGTATCCCTGATGTCCCGGGACACCCTATAGTCCCCTTCTTCCTGGTTCGCTATCACTGCTCTGAGTGACTCCATCTTGATTTGAACCTTTGTAAGTGTTCAAATATTTCAGATTTAGAATAGGTCTCACCGAGCCTTCTGGCTTCAGTACCACAACATAGTGTGGAATAATACCCCTTTCCTTGTTGTAGGAGGGGTACTTTGATTATCACCTGCTGGGAATACAGCTTGTGAATTGTTTCCAATACTGCCTCCCTGTCGGAGGGAGACGTTGGTAAAGCAGACTTCAGGAACCTGCGAGGGGGAAACGTCTCGACTTTCCAATCTGTACCCCTGGGATACTACTTGTAGGATCCAGGGGTCCTGTACGGCCCCAGCGTCATGCTGAGAAACTTGGCAGAAGCGGTGGAGGGCTTCTGTTCCTGGGAATGGGCTGCCTGCTGCAGTCTATTTCCCTTTCCTCTATCCCTGGGCAGATATGACTCTTATGGGGACGAAAGGACTGAGGCTGAAAAGACGGTGTCTTTTTCTGCAGAGATGTGACTTAGGGTAAAAACGGTGGATTTTCCAGCAGTTGCCGTGGCCACCAGGTCCGATGGACCGACCCCAAATAACTCCTCCCCTTTATACGGCAATACTTCTTTGTGCCGTTTGGAATCTGCATCACCTGACCACTGTCGTGTCCATAAACATCTTCTGGCAGATATGGACATCGCACTTACTCTTGATGCCAGAGTGCAAATATCCTTCTGTGCATCTCGCATATATAGAAATGCATCCTTTAAATGCTCTATAGTCAATAAAATACTGTCCCTGTCAAGGGTATCAATATTTTTAGTCAGGGAATCCGACCAAGCCACCCCAGCTCTGCACATCCAGGCTGAGGCGATCGCTGGTCGCAGTATAACACCAGTATGTGTGTATATACTTCTTAGGATATTTTCCTTGAGGACGGCCCTATCTGGAGACGGTACCGCCACTTGTTTTGATAAGCGTGTGAGCGCCTTATCCACCCTAAGGGGTGTTTCCCAACGTGCCCTAACTTCTGGCGGGAAAGGGTATACCGCCAATAATTTTCTATCGGGGGAAACCCACGCATCATCACACACTTCATTTAATTTATCTGATTCAGGAAAAACTACAGGTAGTTTTTTCACACCCCACATAATACCCTTTTTTGTGGTACTTGTAGTATCAGAAATATATAACACCTCCTTCATTGCCCTTAACAAGTAACGTGTGGCCCTAAAGGAAAATACGTTTGTTTCTTCACCGTCGACACTGAAATCAGTGTCTGTGTCTGTGTCGACCGACTGAGGTAAATGGGCGTTTTAAAGCCCCTGACGGTGTTTGAGACGCCTGGACAGGTACTATTTTGTTTGCCGGCCGTCTCTGTTGACATTATCACGTAATTCCTTGAATAAGCCATCCATTCCGGTGTCGACTCCCTAGAGAGTGACATCACCATTACAGGCAATTGCTCCGCCTCCTCACCAACATCGTCCTCATACATGTCGACACACACGTACCGACACACAGCACACACACAGGGAATGCTCTGATAGAGGACAGGACCCCACTAGCCCTTTGGGGAGACAGAGGGAGAGTTTGCCAGCACACACCAAAAACGCTATAATTATACAGGGACAACCTTTATATAAGTGTTTTTCCCTTATAGCATTTTAATATATATAGTCATATCGCCAAATAAGTGCCCCCCCTCTCTGTTTTAACCCTGTTTCTGTAGTGCATGTCAGGGGAGAGCCTGGGAGCCTTCCCACCAGCATTTCTGTGAGGGAAAATGGCGCTGTGTGCTGAGGAGAATAGGCCCCGCCCCCTTTTCGGCGGGCTTCTTCTCCCGTTTTTCTGAGACCTGGCAGGGGTTAAATACATCCATATAGCCCCCAGGGGCTATATGTGATGTATTTTTAGCCAGAATAAGGTACTATCATTGCTGCCCAGGGCGCCCCCCCCAGCGCCCTGCACCCTCAGTGACCGCTGCTATGAAGTGTGCTGACAACAATGGCGCACAGCTGCAGTGCTGTGCGCTACCTTATGAAGACTGAAAAGTCTTCTGCCGCCGGTTTCTGGACCTCTTCATTTTTCGGCATCTGCAAGGGGGTCGGCGGCGCGGCTCCGGGACGAACCCCAGGGTGAGACCTGTGTTCCGACTCCCTCTGGAGCTAATGGTGTCCAGTAGCCTAAGAAGCCAATCCATCCTGCACGCAGGTGAGTTCACTTCTCTCCCCTAAGTCCCTCGTAGCAGTGAGCCTGTTGCCAGCAGGACTCACTGAAAATAAAAAACCTAACAAAACTTTTACTCTAAGCAGCTCTTTAGGAGAGCCACCTAGATTGCACCCTTCTCGGCCGGGCACAAAAATCTAACTGAGGCTTGGAGGAGGGTCATAGGGGGAGGAGCCAGTGCACACCACCTGATCCTAAAAGCTTTTACTTTTGTGCCCTGTCTCCTGCGGAGCCGCTAATCCCCATGGTCCTGACGGAGTCCCCAGCATCCACTTAGGACGTCAGAGAAATATTAATACTGTATTCCATACAGTATCCAATGTATACAAATACCAATATTTACATTAATGTCCAAGGTTGTTTCTAGGTTCCTCTACCTCTCCCCCAGACACCTGCACTTGCTCCAATGTTCTGCAGAGTGGGATAATTGCAGATTGCATTTGAAAACTCCTCTCTAGAAATCCTGCATTTGCCACTGCTAGCAGCTTCAGAATTCAATGTGCGGGCAGCTAGCTAGTGCTGGCAATCATCATCAGCAGCAGTGTGTATTTGCACTAGTGCTCACGCACTACAAATGATAACAATGCAAAGGGACATACAGTACCTGCATCTCCGTATGGTTCTGTCTCAGTTGCGATTAAGTGAACGCTCCCTTACGGTGCTCAGACTGCGTCTGCCTGCCTCTTCCCTGTTCTGCCTTACGGATGCTCAAGTGTCGGATGCCACCAAAGCTGCATACGGACATAGGTATATATTTTGTGGGTGCAGTCAATGTTTGCCCATTTTATTCTAAACAAATAGGTGTGTCTCCAAACCAGCATCAGACTATTAATGTCCCCACTGTAAACCAGTTTGGACATTTGTCACGAAAAAGAAACATTTTAAGTTCCAAAACTTAGAGGATCTTTGTTCACAGCCTGATGGACAGATGAGAAGAGTATGATCTTTAGCAATAATGGTTACACTATCTAGGTAACAAATATCATCATCTGTATAAGCAATATACAATGCAGATCAGCACTTTCAATATTTTATTATTTTACAACCAGTTCACAATGTATACTTTAAGGCCACAAAATGGGCAATAAGGGCCACTTCCAGGCAGACCTGGTCTAAGTACAGTAAGTATAGTCATAACAGATCTATTAGCGCTAAGTTTTAGATTTAAAAATAATAAATAAATGTATATATCATCTAGGTCTGTAAAATATATTAAAATATGTTACATAACAAAAAATTAGATTGGCTATGAAATTATTGATTTGAATGTATCCGTGATAATACAGATGGAGAGGTATTCTATATATACTGCATAGGAAGCCTGTCTACATGTCAGCTATGGTTTTGTGTGGAAATGTAATACATGAAAAAAGAAGAGTTTGTCTGGAAACAGATATGGGACGGAAGCCTGTGTTGAGATTGATGCGATCGCTGCTTAAGCATTTACACCATTAAGAAAACATCTGGTTGAACTGCTGGGTCACACGGATAAAAGTTGTCCGTCTGCTTAGCTCTTTCAGTTTGGCAGCTCCCACATATGTGCAAGTAGACCTTAGTCCTCCTAGGATGTCCCGCACAGTGTCCTCCACATCTCCTCTGTACGGTACTTCCACTGTCCTACCTTCAGATGCCCTGCACACACAAAGAACAAACAGATGATATCATTATACAATGTTGTGTTTAGCTTCCAAGAACCTTACCCATAGCAACCAATCAAAAAGGTGCTAGATAAATGATAAGTATAATCTGAATGGTTGCTATACACAACGTCTCCACTTCTATAACCCTGCACTTTAGTAAACATACCCAATTTAATAACACTGACAGCCATGTTGGAGCACTAGCACACTTTGGGGTATTTGTAAGAACCAGCGTTATGGGGGAGAAGTGGTGCTTCTCCACCATGTAAGAGAGGAGTGATTACCAGCATTATCTACAAGATAGCATGCCGATATGCCAGACAATGTATGAAGTGGCACTGCCCGTTCCGACAGCTGCAGCTATTGATTTTAGCAGCTGCAGCTGTCATTGCCTGGCGTACAGCACTGTCCCTGGCTGTTGGCCTTGACACCTTTGGACTGTGGTATACAAAACAATACAAATATTTTTTTATCTAAGAAGCCGCAGGTGCTGCTGGGTAAATAATTGCAGATGCATGCGCACTGAGAGACAAACGCCGGTATGGAGAGCTGACAGTGGGAGAGCGTTTATCCCCAGACAGGTGGCTTAACACTCCCACAACAGCAACAGCTGCAATAATACATGTGGGTGGTATCTGGACCTGCTTCTCCATTCTTGAGGTGAAGCTGCTCATTGCAAACAGCGGCTGCAGCCTACATGTTCATACAGCTACCCAGAGGCATAACTGTCGGAGGCAGCGGAGTCGGCTGCTGCCGGGCTCCTGCTCTGTATGGGGGCACCTCTCCCCCCGTTACGTGTGTTCAGCAACACAATTCAATTAAGCTTATTGATGAAGCTATTTGCTCCTGTACAGGCCGCATAAGAATTCTAACTATATTAAGTTAATTATCTTCTGACAATTACAAGTAACTTCATATAGTTAGAATTATCAGACTTCCTATACAGGAGCAAATAGCTCCATCAGTAAGGTTCCTGCTTCCATTGTAATAGGTTGTGCATACTTCCCAACTTGTGGTTGTAAGAAAGCGGGACTCTCGCGCGGCGAAGCCGCTCTCCGACCCGAAAAGGGGGCGTGACCTCGCCAAATGGCCCGTTTTTCTGCCTTTTGGGGGCATGCCCAGCGCTCCCCGAGCAGCTGGGCAGCCCCCGCTCCCCTCCTAGCTCTGAAAACATGCCGTGCGCGTGCGTGTATTCAGTGATCACCGGCTGCTTTGCAGAGCAGAGCAGCGGGTGATCAAAGCCTCCCCCCAACTACCCCCCCACCCGCGGGACACTGCTGCCCGCGGGTGGGACAGCGGGACAGGGGCCGAATAGCGGGACTGTCCCGCTGAAAGCGGGACAGTTGGGAGGTATGGGCTGTGGGTTCTAATCCTGGGTATGACACGTGTAAAATAATTGTTAGAGAAATAATCAGCATTGTGAGTGACTGAGCAGATCTATGTAATGTGTGGCTGCACACTACATAGATCTGCCTAGTTGCAATGGTTTTGAACTGACAATTCTAAGTAGCTTCATATAGTTAGAATCTGCAGGCTTGCTAAGACAGAGCAAATAGCTCTATAATACCCCTTTCACACTGCACAAATAACCCGGTATCGACCCGGCATGTGGTGTGAAAGCGCCATAGTCGAAATCCCGGATCGTCTGACTCAATAATTCAACCCAGGAATAAAGCAATGTTATTCCCGGTTTGAATACCGGGTGGGTGGCAGCGTAAACAGGCTCCCGGGTTGATGCAACCCGGGACCCGTTCACTACAAAAGGGAGAGGCGGTGCGGAGATGATCTCATCTCCCAGCGCCGCCTCCGCCCCCCCGCCACTATGGCAACCCGCCCGGCATATTGCCAGGTCGGAGATGCAAACAACAGCGTCCAATGCCAGATCCCAACCGGGAAGGACCCGTTGCCAATTCCTGGGTGGGATCCGGCATTGGTGGTGTGAAAGGGTTATCAGTAAGGTGACCGACTTCAGTGTAACAGGTCATGGACTAATCTTGGATATGACTGCCAAGAAAGGTGTGATTTAAAATAAGTGACAATGAAATATATATATATATATATATATATAGATATAGAAGCCAGGGAATGTCCGGCACTCCAATATAGCTGAAGGCAACTTTATATATATATATATATATATATATATATACAAATTCTTTTATTCAGAACATTCCATATACACATACTGGACATATATTTTATATTTATATATATATATATATATACACACACACACACACACATACTGGACATATTTCTCTGACGTCCTAGTGGATGCTGGGAACTCCGTAAGGACCATGGGGAATAGCGGGCTCCGAAGGAGGCTGGGCACTCTAGAAAGATCTTAGACTACCTGGTGTGCACTGGCTCCTCCCACTATGACCCTCCTCCAAGCCTCAGTTAGATTTCGTGCCCGGCCGAGGTTGGATGCACACTAGGGGCTCTCCTGAGCTCTTAGAAAGTAATAGTCTTAGATTTTTTTATTTTCAGTGAGACCTGCTGGCAACAGGCTCACTGCAGCGAGGGACTAAGGGGAGAAGAAGCGAACTCGCCTGCTTGCAGCCGGATTGGGCTTCTTAGGCTACTGGACACCATTAGCTCCAGAGGGATCGACCGCAGGCCCAGCCTTGATGTTCGGTCCCGGAGCCGCGCCGCCGTCCCCCTTACAGAGCCAGAAGCAAGAAGATGGTCCGGAAAATCGGCGGCATGAAGACTCTGTCTTCACCAAGGTAGCGCACAGCACTGCAGCTGTGCGCCATTGCTCCTCTCACACACTTCACACTCCGGTCACTGAGGGTGCAGGGCGCTGGGGGGGGCGCCCTGAGGCAGCAATAAAAACACCTTGGCTGGCTAAAATACCTCAATATATAGCCCCAGGGGCTATATATGAGGTAAATACCCCTGCCAGAATTCCATAAAAAACGGGAGAATAGGCCGCAAAAAAGGGGCGGAGCCTATCTCCTCAGCACACTGGCGCCATTTTCCCTCACAGCTCCGCTGGAAGGAAGCTCCCTAGCTCTCCCCTGCAGTCTACAAAGGGTTAATAAAGAGAGGGGGGGCACTAAATTTAGGCGCAGTATACATTATATATAAAAACAGCAGCTATAGGGGACATAACTCAGTTAGTCCCTGCATTATATAGCGCTCTGGTGTGTGCTGGCATACTCTCACTCTGTCCCCCCAAAGGGCTTTTGTGGGTCCTGTCCTCGTTTAGAGCATTCCCTGTGTGTCTGCGGTGTGTCGGTACGGCTGTGTCGACATGTTGAATGAGGAGGCTTATATGGTGACGGAACAGAGGCCGATATATGTGATGTCGCCCCCTGTGGGGCCGACACCAGAGTGGATGGATAGGTGAAAGGTATTAACCGACAGTGTCAACTCCTTACATAAAAGGGTGGATGACGTAACAGCTGTGGGACAGCCGGCTTCGCAGCCCGCGCCTGCCCAGGCGTCTCAAAGGCCATCAGGGGCTCAAAAACGCCCGCTCTCTCAGATGGCAGACACAGATGTCGACACGGAGTCTGACTCCAGTGTCGACAAGGTGGAGACATATACACAATCCACTAGGAACATCCGTGACTTGATCCCGGCAATAAAAAATGTGTTATACATTTCTGACTTTAACCCAAGCACCTCTAAAAATGGGTTTTAGGTTTGGGGAGAAAAAACAGGCAGTGTTTTGTTCCCCCATCAGATGAATAAATGAAGTGTGTGAAAAGCGTGGGTTCCCCCGTTAAGAAACTGGTAATTTATAAAAAGTTACTGATGGCGTACCCTTTCCCGCCAGGAGGATAAGTTACGCTGGGAGATATCCCCTAGGGTGGATAAGGCGCTCACACGTTTGTCAAAAAAGGTGGCACTGCCGTCTTAGGATACGGCCACTTTAATAGGTACCTGTTGATAAAAAACAGGAGGCTATCCTAAAGTCTGTATTTACACACTCAGGTACTAGACTGAGACCTGCAGATAGTGCTGCTGCAGCGTGGTCGGTGACCCTGTCAAACAGGGATACTAGTTGGCAAACATAAAAACATATTAAAGACGTCGTCTTATATATGGGGGATGCACAGAGGGATATTTTGCCGGCTGGCATCCAAAATAAATGTAATGTCCATTCTGTCAGGAGGGTATTAGAGACCTGTCACTGGACAGGTGATGCTGACTTAAAAAGCGCATAGAGAGCCTTATAAGGGTGAAGAATTATTTGGGGATGGTCTCTGGGACCTCGTATCCACAGCAACTGCTGGGAAGAAATAATTTTACCTCAGGTTTCCTCAGACAAAGGTACAGTCCTTTCGGCTTCAGAAAAGCAAGCGGGTCAAATGGCGCTTCCTTTCTGTACAGAGACAAGGGTAGAGGGAAAAAGTTGCACCAGTCAGCCTGTTCCCAGAATCAAGATTCTTCCCCCGCCTCCTGTGAGTCCACACCATGACGCGGGTGCTCCACAGGTGTAGCCAGGTACGGTGGGGGGCCGTCTCAAAAATTTCAGCAATTAGTGGGCTCGCTCACAGGTGGATCCCTGTTTCTTTCAAGTAGTATTTCAGGGGTACAAGCTGGAATTCGAGATGTCTCCCCCCAGCCGTTTCCTAAAATATGCCTTGCTGACAACTCCCTCAGGCAGGGAGGCTGTGCTAGAGGCAATTAATAAGCGGTATTCCCAGCAGGTAATACTCAAGGTGCCCCTACTTCAACAAGGACGGGGTTACTATTCCACACGGGTTGGGGTACCGAAACCGCATGGTTCGGTGTGACCCATTTTATATTTAAAATCCTTGAACACATACATAAAAAAATTAAAGTTCAAGATGGAATCGCTCAGGGCGGTTATTGCAAGCCTGGACGAGGGGGATTACATGGTATCCCGGGACATCAAGGATGCTTACCTGCATGTCCCCATTTACCATCCTCGCCAGGAGTACCTCAGATTTGTGGTACAGGATTACCATTACCAAGTCCAGACACTGCCGTTTGGACTGTACATGGCACCGAGGGTGTTTTATCAAGGTTATGGCCGAAATGATGATACTCCTTCGAAAAAAGGGAGTTGTAATTATCCCGTACTTGGACAATCTCGTTATAAGGGCGAGGTCCAAGGAGCAGTTGTTAGTCGGGGTAGCACTATTTTGGAAAGTGCTACAACAGCATGGTTGGATTCTAAACAGTCCAAAGTCACAGCTGGTTCCTATGACACGTCTACTGTTCCTGGGGATGGTTCTGGACATAAACCAGAAATAGTGTTTCTCCCGGAGGAGAAAGCCAAGGAGTTGTCATCTCTAGTCAGAGACCTCCTGAAGCCAAAATAGGTAGCGGTGCATCATTGCACGTGAGTCCTGGGAAAAATGGTAGCTTCCTACGAAGCAATCCCATTAGGCAGGTTCCATACAAGAACTTTTCAGAGGGACCTGTTGGACAAGTGGTCCGGATCGCATCTTCCGATGCATAGGCTGATAACCCTGTCTCCAAGGACCAGGGTATCTCTACTGTGGTGGCTGCAGAGTGCCCATCTTCAAGAGGGCCGCAGGTTCGGCATACAGGACTAGGTCCTAGTGACCATGGATTCCAGCCTTTGAGGCTGGGGGGGCAGTCACACAGGGAAGAAACTTCCAGGGACTTTGGTCAAGTCAGGTTATTTCCCTACACATAAATATTCTGGACCTGAGGGCCATTTACAATGCCCTGAGGCCGGCAAGGCCTCTGCTTCAAAACCAGCCGGTACTGATCCAATCAGACAACATCACGGCAGTCGCCCATGTAAACCAACAGGGCGGCACAAGAAGCAGGATGGCGATGGCAGAAGCCACAAGGATTCTCCGATAGGCGGAAAATCATGTGTTAGCACTGTCAGCAGTGTTCATTCCTGGAGTGGACAACTGGGAAGCAGATCTTCTCAACAGACACGACCTCCACCCGGGAGAATGGGGACTTCCTCCAGAAGTCTTCCAATAGGATTGTACACCATTGGGAAAGGCCACAGGTGGACATGATGGCGTCCCGCCTTAACAAAAAGCTATAAAAGATATTGCACCAGGTCAAGGGACCCTCAGGCGATAGCTATGGACGCTCTGGTAACACCGTGGGTGTACCAGTCGGTTTATGTGTTCTCCCCTCTGCCTCTCATACCAAAGGTACTGAGAATAATAAGAAGGCGAGGAGTAAGAACGGTACTCGTGGATGGCCAAGAAGAGCTTGGTACCCAGAACTTCAAGAATTTATATCAGAGGACCCATGGCCTCTGCCACTCAGACAGGACCTGCGGCAGCAGGGGCCCTGTCTGTTCCAAGACTTACCGCGGCTGCGTTTGACGGCATGGCGGTTGAATGCCGGATCCTGAAGGAAAAGGGCATTCCGGAGGAAGTCATTCCTATGCTTACTAAAGCCAGGAAAGAGGTTACAGCAACTCATTATCACCGCATATGGCGAAAATATGTTGCATGGTGTGAGGCCGAAGGGGCCCCAACAGAGGAATTTCAACTAGGTCGATTTCTGCATTTCCTGCAAGCAGGAGTGACTATGGGCCTTAAATTGGGTTCCATTAAGGTACAGATCTCGGCTCTGTCGATTTTCTTTCAAAAAGAACTAGCTTCAGTACCTGAAGTTCAGACATTTATAAAAGGAGTGCTGCATAGTCAGCCCCCGTTTGTGCCTCCTGTGGCACCTTGGGATCTCAACGTGGTGTTGAGTTTCTTAAAGTCACATTGGTTTGAGCCACTAAAAACCGTGGATCTGAAATATCTCACGTGGAAGGTGGTCATGTTATTGGCCTTGGCTTCGGCCAGGCAAGTATCAGAATTGGCGGCTTTATCAGGTAAAAGCCCTTATCTGATTTTCCATATGGATAGGGCAGAATTGAGGACTCGTCCCCAGTTCTCCCTAAGGTGGTGTCAGCGTTTCACCTGAACCAGCCTATGGTGGTGCCTACGGCTACTAGGGACTTGGAGGACTCCAAGTTGTTAGACGTGGTCAGGGCCCTGAAAATATATGTTTCCAGAACGGCTGGAGTCAGAAAATCTGACTCGCTGTTTATCCTATATGCACCCAACAAGCCGGGTGCTCCTGCTTCTACGCAGACTATTGCTCGTTGGATTTGTAGTACAATTCAGCTTGCACATTCTGTGGCAGGCCTGCCACAGCCAAAAATCTGTCAATGCTCATTCCACAAGGAAGGTGGGCTCATCTTGGGCGGCTGCCCGAGGGGTCTCGGCTTTACAACTTTGCCGAGCTGCTACTTGGTCAGGGGCAAACACGTTTGCAAAATTATATAAATTTGATACCCTGGCTGAGGAGGACCTGGAGTTCTCTCATTCGGTGTTGCAGAGTCATCCGCACTCTCCCGCCCGTTTGGGAGCTTTGGTATAATCCCCACGGTCCTTACGGAGTTCCCAGCATCCACTAGGACGTCAGAGAAAATAAGAATTTACTCACTGGTAATTCTATTTCTCGTAGTCCGTAGTGGATGCTGGGCGCCCATCCCAAGTGCGGTTTATCTGCAATACTTGTACATAGTTATTGTTAACTAAATCGGGTTATTGTTGAGCCATCTGTTGAGAGGCTCAGTTGTTTCATACTGTTAACTGGGTTTCATATCACGAGTTATACGGTGTGATTGGTGTGGCTGGTATGAGTCTTACCCGGGATTCAAAATCCTTCCTTATTGTGTACGCTCGTCCGGGCACGGTGTCCTAACTGAGGCTTGGAGGAGGGTCATAGTGGGAGGAGCCAGTGCACACCAGGTAGTCTAAGATCTTTCGAGAGTGCCCAGCCTCCTTCGGAGCCCGCTATTCCCCATGGTCCTTACGGAGTTCCCAGCATCCACTACGGACTACGAGAAATAGAATTACCGGTGAGTAAATTCTTATTATTATATATATATATATATATATATATATATAACCACACTTCAGCGGCACTCAGAAAGAAAGACAGTAAAGCTGGTCTCCTGGTCAACGTTTCAATGATCAACTCATTTACGTCTTGACAAAAATGAGTGGAACATTGAAATGCTGACCAGGAGACCAGCTTTACTGTCTTTCTTCTGAGTGCCGCTGAAGTGTGATTGTATGTAAGTAACACTGCCGCTGTGCAGTGTGACTTTGAGGGCACTGGAGCAAGTATTTTATTTTATCATTGCAATTGTTGTGTACCGGATCCAAGATTAATATATATATATATATATATACACACACACACACACACACACACACACACACACACACACACACACACACACACACACACAAACAAACATATGTATATTTATCTATATATAGAGAGGGGGAGGGCACCAATATTTATCTTGCCTCCGGGCATCTGGGACGAACTTACGCCACTGCAGCTACCCCTTTAATCTAGCAATAGTGTGACAGTGTACACCCTTGTTCTAACAATATCCTTTGGAGAGCTGAACTTACAGAATCTATATCTGCATTTTGTGTGCACGCACAAGTGACATTTGTACATTTAACTGTAAATCAGACCCATACACCGAGCATAATGCAACACACTTGATATCTATATTGGTATAAGTGGCCACAAAACTATGCAACAGCCTGTTATTTGTCATAAGGCATGAGGAAAAGGCCTGACAACAGAACAGTGTTGCTGAGAGTGCACACATGCTGACATGTGCATTGCCTGCAGTCATATTACAGGCTCTCAGGGGGGATGCCAGCAACTGGGAGTCTTCTGGAACATGACATCCAGATACATTTAATGTGGGTAGGCTAATTTATATTCACAAAAAAATACCCATGTACACTAACACACAAAAGGCAGACATGGAATATACTGTATACACCGACAATACCCACTCACTCTCATTCACCGAATACAAAACTAGACTGTAACAAGCAGTATTTTAGTAACAAAACAACATTAATCAATACTAATGTTAATCAAAAAAATTCTGAAAGTGTTAGTAGGCTGCAGTTTGTAGCAACGTTTTCTTTCATGATGATAGGCCCAACTATTACCGGACAGTCAGAAACCCCATGCATGGGGTAGATGGGTTGGGCACGGGATCCTAGCAGGATGCCGACAGTCAAAATACTGACATATTTTGGTAAGTACTTTAACCCTTACTCTTAACTTCAACTTAACCCTAACAGGGGCAGTACACCTGTCAAACCTAAGGCAAGCTCAGGGATGACAGAAGCCTCCCATGGTGCAGAAGGGCACCCCTCCCCTTCCGCAGCCTAACCCTGCCCTCCCGTAGCGTAACCCTAACCCTAACCCTCCCCCACAGCCTAACCCAAATACTTACCGGTGGACTGTGTCGGGATTCTGACAGTTGGGATGACGCTGTAAGTATTGTGACCGTTGGCATCCTGACTGTTGGGATGCAGCCTACATTGCGGGGTAGACTATTATGCAGGGGATGAGAAAAATGAGCTCAGTAGTCACCTAAAACCAGGGAATGCCCCTACATGTGTGCCTTCTCCACCCCTTGCATTTCTTAATTGTATTGTTCCGCAAACAAAAAAATATCATGTCAACAAAATGTCCCAATCCTCTTCACCTGACTGCTGGCAGAGCTGTGGTTGCAAGGGTACAAAGCTACATAAATGGTGGATTTCCCTGATTATTGCATCCTTTTGGGACTCTGTTCATACTGCCCAGAATTCTCTTTTTGAGATTCCGGAAAAAGGACCCCTGGACAATTTTGCTATGCTGTCCGCAAAAGATCTTACCAAATTCTCAAAGAAACTGGTGGCACACATTTTTGCCTGTGGCTAAATCTCTGATGGCCTTAAATTGGAAAAATGCTTCCCCCCACTCCCAACAGCCCCTCCCCCTCCCATTTCTCTCTGCACTTAAATGCCAGATCTGGAGGAGATAACATATCTTCATGACAGGGGACATGAAGATATATTACCTAGATTACCTATGAGCAGTAAACTCTGTCTCCTCTATCCTGTCCCAATGAATTTTTTTGCAGATTACCTCGATCCTCAGTCTGTAGTTATAGGAGCATACCCATGTCAAAGAGGAAGAGGAACTGTGTCACACATAACACTATTTTTACAAAAATATTCTGTAATCTATTGTGCCAAACATATATTTTACAGCCTACATCACTGCTTTCTCTGGCCTCAGGGTATTCATTATACAGTAGCACAGAAAATGTATTTCTTACACACAAAAAAAACCCACAAAAAAACCAAACAAACAGTTAACTTTATGTAGGAACCCTATTCACAAAACAATAGGATATGGAAGTATCACCTGCGATATGTTGCAATTTTTTTTTGTCATGACATTAGCGATTACAATGCCAATGAAAGATTATGGGATGGATGCTGAGCGTATGCCATTTGGTGGGGTATGTTTTCTCACTGTGCATGCTCTGGAACAGTCTGCACGTAAGCATGGCGATGCGGAGTCTTACAGATTGCCATCACATCTATAATTACAACAAAGATGCATAACTAGGCTGTAATAGTGCAGCGTTTGCTGAGGGCGAGTGACAGAACTGAGGGTTGTGCAGAGTGGGAGGGAAGGGTAAATAACCTATTTAAAGATATGCGTTTTGCCCGTAATATAATGTATGGTGCACAGTGGTGTTTATGGCTGGTAGCACTAGCAATACAAGTGTCTGGATAGATGGCGCACAGCAACTCTACATACAAGTGAATATGCACATTTATTCCGTGCATGCAGTTAGAGAACACATAAACCGGCTTCATGCCCCATGTGTTTACAATAAGCACATACCCCTGTCCTGGCACGTATGGTGCGGAAAATAAGCTCCGAAGTAACAATTCCTGTGCTCTCATCATCTTGTCAGGAGGTTTTCCACACAAGGGTTTCCCAGGGGCTACTTGAGGGAATAAATGAGCTAGTACAGAACGGAGCATCTGACTGAAATACTTGCTAGATTCTGTGAGGTATCATTATGACAGGCTGGAGTGCATACATACTGTATGTCTTACACTATCCTCACATTTCAGTGCTACAGAAATGTGTAACACAAAAGGCACCCTGGGGCCTTGTAAACTGTACATTGGGCTTTTCCTTCACATCATTATCTCCTTACAGATTGTCACATGCCTATCCTCACAGCTTCACAGGCCACATGCTTCGGGATCCGGTCTTTAGGTCGACAGTAAATAGGTCGACCACTATTGGTCAACAGTAAGTAGGTTGACATGGTTTCTAGGTCGACATGTTGTAGGTCGACATGACAAAGGTCGACATGAGTTTTTCACATGTCTTTTCATTTTTTTACTTTTTCATACTTTACGATCCACGTGGACTACAATTGGGAACGGTAACTTGTGCCAAGCGCAGCGAGGCACTTTGCCCGAGCCCTGTGAGGGGACACGGTGCACTAATTGGGGTTCCCGGTCACTGTACGGAGAAAACGACACCAAAAAAATAAAGAAACTCATGTCGACCTTTTCTCATTTCGACCTAGTCGACCTAGAGTCCCTGTCGACCTACTTACTGTCGACCAATAGTTGTCGACCTAAGTCTAATCTACCTAACATAAAACACCCCATGCCTCTATACAAGCAGAAAGGAGGAATGGAATATAACTGAAACAATTATTAAGAATGAATTTTCCCCAAAGTATTTATAATTGGCTTCAAATTCACTGAAAAAATCTGGAACACTTGATTGTTGGAAAAGCTGCTAACATACAATATATCACATGTATAGGAGCTGATTGAGTTAGTGCCACGGTGCAGCCAGGTATCCCACAGGCATATCTGCCTATTACAATCTGCTCAAAATCATTCATTTTGCTTACATCTCTATGGTGTGTGAGGGAAAGCTATTGATGCTGGTGGTTGTGACGTTCTGTTCCAGAATGGCTCATTGTAGCCAAGCCACTAAATTAATTGCCACAAAGAGTTCTATGATGTAAAATACATGTAAGGCATACTTGCCTATTTTCTTGGAAGGTACGGTAAGACTCCTGACTTTTCTGGTAGTCAACCCCTGGAATACTGGGTGGGTCTCCCGCACCCCAGCCACTTCCTAGTGAGGTGGGCAGGATGGGGAGTGTAATGACAGGAACTGCAGATACATGGGGAGGGGCCATTATCATGGGATTTAATAAGAATTGTGTAATTATAACTACTTTTTAGATGCACAATTTGTGGGATTAGGACACTATGGGGCAAATTCAGTAAGTATCGCAAGTCGCGATTCGTATGGAATTTTTGCGGAGGTGGCGCATGCGCAGCTGGAGCTACTGCAAATGCGTCGACATTTTCTGCGGGGGGCGCAGAAAATGCGATCGCCTCTGCCTGTCACTCAGGGAGGAAACGGAGCATTGCGGGGTCGGGGCAACCCAAACGGTGGGTTGTGTGGCGCGAACAGGGGCGTGTCAGGGGCGCGGTCGCGGCGGCTGTGTGATCTCACATGCAGCCATCGCGACAGGGAAAATGGTGCCGGGACTCCTGCGACCGCAGCTAAGCTGCGCCGGCAGTAGTCAACCTTAGTTTCTGCGAACAAGCAGAAATTGCGAGGGGATCGCAATTTCTGCTTGTAGCAGGTGGGGAGACGCTGGTCAGCAGGCTGGGCGGCCTTGCCCAGCGCTGGGCGGCCCCCAGAATGCGTGCAAAAGGATAGCAAATTCTGCTGATTAGCAGAATTTGCTATCCTTTCTGAATTAGCCTCTGTGGGTGGGACTTAATGACACAATGCACCTGTACCCTCAGTGACTAACTGCAACTTCCCTCCATGCTTTTCTGGAAGAGGAAGTTTAAAAAGTCAGAAAGTATGACACAAGAACTTGATAAAAATAAAATCACTTTATCAGGCATGATTATATTTGATCAAAAACCTGCAAATGCAGAAGTCTTGAGAGATTAACAGACATACTAAACACAAAACTAACATTACAGGTCTAGGCTGAGGTGCAAAGAGAGGATGGGGATAAGCTATAAAGTACCCAGGTGCAGGAGGCTAAGGTGGTGTAGCCACACACCCAAGAAGTCATGAACTCTTGCACTCTTCAGCAAATAACACATCATGGAAGGAGGGCCCCAGTATTCCTAACTCCACCTCATGCTTGGTCATGCTACAGTACCTAGTATAGGGGGCCCAACAGATCTAACAGTGGGTCTGTGTCCATAGAAAAACGAGTTTTATGGTAAGAACTTACCTTTGTTAAAACTCTTTCTGCGAGGTACACTGGGCTCCACAAGGATAGACATTGGGGGTGTAGAGTAGGATCTTGATCCGAGGCACCAACAGGCTGAAAAGCTTTGACTGTTCTGAGAACGCATAGCGCCGCCTCCTCTATATCCCCGCCTCCTGCACAGGAGCTCAGTTTTTAGTTAACCAGTCCAATGCAGTAGCAGGAAAAGAGACGACAACGGTTAGTTGCCACATACACCACATTCTCACAACAGGAGACGTGTCAGCGGCTAATGCCATACCAACCCAAAGAAGCTAAGTGCGTCAGGGTGGGCGCCTTGTGGAGCCCAGTGTACCTCGCAGAAGAGTTTTAACAAAGGTAAGTTCTTACCATAAAACTCGTTTTCTGCTGCGGGGTACACTGGGCTCCACAAGGATAGACATTGGGGATGTCCTAAAGCAGTTCCTTATGGGAGGGGACACACTGTAGCGGGCACAAGATCCCGGCGTCCAAAAGAAGCATCCTGGGAAGCGGCAGTATCGAAGGCATAGAACCTTATGAACGTGTTCACAGAGGACCAAGTAGCCGCCTTGCACAATTGTTCAAGGGTCGCACCACGGCGGGCCGCCCAAGAAGGTCCCACAGACCGAGCAGAATGGGCCATACTGTGAGCAGGAGCCGAGAGGCCAGCCCTCACATAAGCATGTGCAATCACCATTCTAATCCATCTGGCCAAAGTTTGCTTATGAGCAGGCCAGCCCTGTTTGTGAAATCCAAACAGCACAAAGAGAGAATCAGATTTCCTAATAGCAGCAGTTCTCTTCACATAGATATGGAGAGCCCGTACCACATCCAAAGACCGCTCTTTGGAAGATAGATCAGGAGAAACAAGTGCCGGAACCACAATCTCCTGGTTAAGGTGGAACGAAGAAACCACCTTAGGCAAATATCCGGGACGAGTCCTAAGAACCGCCCGGTCACGGTGAAATATCAGATATGGTGAACTACAGGACAAGGCCCCCAAATCGACACTCTTCTAGCTGAGGCAATAGCCAGCAGAAACACCACCTTAAGGGAAAGCCACTTAAGATCAGCTGAACCAAGAGGTTCAAACGGAGACTCCTTGTAACGCCTCCAAAACCACCGACAAGTCCCAAGGAGCCACAGGCGGGACATAGGGAGGTTGGATACGCAACACACCCTGAGTAAAGGTATGCACATCAGGTAAGGTCGCAATTTTTCTCTGAAACCACACCAACAAGGCAGATATTTCAACCTTGAGGGAGGCCAGACGCAGGCCTAAGTCCAGGCCCTGCTGAAGAAAAGCCAACACTTGGCTATACTAAACTTGGAAGCGTCATAATCGTGAGATGCGCACCAAACAAAGTAAGAATGCCAGACCCTATAGTAAATCCGAGCCGAAGCCGTTTTCCGGGCCCGCAACATAGTTTGAATGACCGCCTCAGAAAACCCTTTAGCCCTTAAGACGGAAGCTTCAAGAGCCACGCCGTCAAAGACAGCCGGGCTAGGTCCTGGTAGACACAGGGGCCCTGAATGAGGAGGTCTGGGCATTGTGGAAGTAGAATTGGACGCTCTGACGATAGGCCTTGCAGGTCTGAGAACCAGTGCCGTTTGGGCCACGCTGGAGCTATGAGAAGCAGAATTCCTTTTTCTTGCTTGAATTTCCGAATTACCCTGGGCAGGAGTGACACCGGAGGGAACACGTACGGCAGCCGAAACCTCCACGGCACCGCCAGCGTATCCACGAATGCTGCTTGAGGATCCCTTGTCCTTGCTCCGAAGACCGGAACCTTCTGATTGTGTCGAGACGCCATCAGATCTACGTCTGCTTCCCAATTCAGGACTCCCGGAATGAATATTGCCGATATGGCCGGTAGATGGCGTTCTGCCCAATGTAGAATCCGTGAGACTTCCTTCATTGCCAAACGGGTTCGAGTGCCACCTTGATGATTTATGTAAGCCACTGTGGTGGCGTTGTCCGACTGTACCTGAACAGTATGGTTCTGAATTAAATGCTGGGCTAGGTTCAATGCATTGAAGACCGCCCGCAATTCCAGAATGTTGATCGAGAGGAGGGACTCCTCCTTGGTCCACCGACCTTGAAGGGAGTGTTGCTCTAGCACCGCGCCCTAACCTCTTAGACTGGCATCTGTCGTCAACAGGACCCAGTTGGATATCCAGAAGGGACGGCCCCTGCACAATTGTTGGTCATGGAGCCACCAGAGCAGCGACAGACGGACCTCCGGAGACAATGAGATCATGTGAGACCTGATCCGGTGAGGCAGGCCGTCCCACTTGGCTAGAATTAGCTTCTGGAGGGGGCGAGAATGGAATTGATCATACTCCATCATGTCGAATGCTGAGACCATGAGGCCCAGCACCTGCATCGCCGAATGTATCGACACTTGCGGACGAGAAAGGAAGCAACGAATCCTGTCCTGAAGCTTCAGGACTTTCTCCTGAGACAAGAACAACCTCTGGTTGTGAGTGTCCAATAGCGCTCCCAGGTGCACCATGCTCTGAGCAGGGACCAGGGAGGATTTCTTCCAGTTGATGAGCCACCTGTGGGCTTGTAGAAACCGGACCGTCATATCCAGATGACGTAGGAGAAGTTCTGGGGAATTTGCCAGGATTAACAAGTCGTCCAGATACGGCAGTATCCTGACCCCTTGACGGCGGAGTACCACCGTCATCACAGCCATGACTTCGGTGAAGACTCGCGGAACCGTAGTTAAACCAAAAGGTAACGCCCGAAACTGGTAATGGAGGTTGCCAATCGCAAACCTCAGGTATTGCTGGTGTGACGCTGCTATAGGAATATGCAGGTAAGCATCCTGTATGTCCAGGGAGACCATGTAGTCCCCAGGTTCCATGGCCAGAACTATAGAGCGAAGGGTTTCCATACGGAACTTGGAAACCTTCACAAACCTGTTCAATGCCTTGAGGTTGAGAATGGGCCGGGAGGACCCATTCGGTTTCGGAACTAGAAACAGCGGAGAATAGTACCCCCTGCCCCTCTGCGCAAGAGGCACCTGTACTACGACTCCTGTATCCAGGAGGGTCTGTACCACCGAATGTAGAGTGTTTGCCTTTGTCTGGTCCAACGGGACGTCTGTCTGGCAAAATCGATGAGGGGGTCAGTGTTTGAAGGCTATGGCGTAACCTCGAGTGACGACTTCCCGTACCCAGGCATCTGACCATTCCTGGGTATACCCTAGAAGCCGGCCCCCCACCCTGGGATCCCCCAGGGGAGGCCCGCCCCGTCATGCGGCAGGCTTATCGGTCTTGGAAGCTGGCTGACGGGCAGCCCAGGCTCTTTTGGGCTTTGGCTAAACAGGTTTGGAAGTGCGGGCCTGCTTGTTGTACGCCTGTCCTTTTGCCTTACCTGAAGGACGAAAAGGGGCGAAAGGAAGTACCTTTAGCCTTCAACACAGAAGGAGCGGTACTTGGCAGACAGGCAGTTTTGGCAGTAGCCAAGTCAGCCACTATCTTATTTAAGTCCTCCCCAAACAGAATATCTCCCTTGAAAGGGAGTACCTCCAGGGTTTTTCTAGAATCCAGATCCACAGACCAGGATCTCAGCCACAATATCCGGCGAGCCAGGACTGACATAGTAGAGGCCTTGGCTGCTAGAATACCGGCATCAGAAGCCTGCCTCTTTAATATAGTGAGAAGCTGTGACAATATATGACAAGCATTGTCTAGCATGGTCAGAAGAGATTTCAGCTTCTAACTCCAAGGCCCATGCTTTAATAGCCTCTGCAGCCCATGTTGCTGCAATAGTGGGCCTTTGTGCAGCACCCGTGAGGGTGTAAATCGCTTTCAGACAACCCTCCACACGTTTATCCGTAGGCTGTTTTAGAGACGTGACGGTAGTGACAGGTAGAGCTGAGAAAACCACCATCCTAGCCACATGTGAGTCTACTGGAGGAGGCGTTTCCCAATTTTTAGACAGTTCTGGTGCGAGGGGATAGCGAGCCAGCATCTTCTTTTGAGGCACAAACTTCTTACCCGGGTTTTCCCAGGGTTCCTGACATATATCCACTAGGGGGTCAGAGTGAGGTAAAACTTGTTTAACCACCTTCTGACGCTTGAACCTATCTGGTTTCTTAGGAGGGACGAATGGCTTGGGATCATCCGTAATCTGTAAAATTAATTTAACAGCCTCCAAAAGATCAGGAACATCCACATGTGAACTACCCTCCCCATCAGCCGTGTCTGTGTCAGAATCTGTGGGGTCAGTGTAAGTGCCATCTTCATCAGACGAGGAGTCAGTGACAGCAGTGGATTGTGAGGAGACAAGAGCTCGCTTAGAGGACCCCTTGGTCTTAGGCGAGCGAGGGTCAGACTTTTTAGTAGTAAGGGACTGGTTCAACTTCTTCAATTGAGCAGATAAATCGAAGACAAATAAAAAGAAGGGGGGCTCCTATCAAATGGCGCCTTTAAGCTTCCCTGAACTACGTCCCTTCCTGAAAGAGTCACCACACTTTCAACAAGTAAACAATATAGAAAAAAAGGTGGAAAGGATATTGCTCTTGGCGCTATATTACGATATTTAACACTTTACATGTACATATATATTAAACTTTCTGGGGGAAACCAAGAGATAAATTCAGGCCAGCTTCACCAGGAAAACCAAGGGAAAAAGAAACCCTTATGCACATGTGATCACTTTCAACCCTGTAAGTAGGGTACGCATTTGGATATAATATTGAAGATAAAGATACCTTTACATGCTTTCTCCACTCTACAAACTTAGTGAGTGGGGTACGCCAACTTAAACACAGCATAATCGGGGGTCTGGTGGTGGCAAAAAAGATACCTTTATACGTAAAGTTTCACGCTGAATTGTGTGAGTTGGGGTACGCCCAGATCACGTTTTATTTATTTAAAAGGGTACGTTCCCATGTTGTGGGACATATCATATATACACACATGTATTCACTAGTTTAGTCTACACATTGGTTTTCTTATTCCTTTTTTCACATATTTGGTTTTGAACTTTTGGGGAGACCAAGAGGAAACTTTTAAGCTATCTTCACCAGGAAAACCAAGGGAAAAAGAAACCTTGATGCACATGTGACCACTTTCAACCCTGTAAGTAGGGTACGCATTTGGATATAATATTGAAGATAAAGATACCTTAATGAGCTTCCTCCACTCTACAAATTTAGTGAGTGGTGTACACTAATCTAAACACAGTACAATTGGGGATTTGGTGGTGGCAAAAAAGATACCTCTATACGTAGAGTTTTACGTTGAATTGTGTGAGTTGGGGTACGCCCATATCACGTCTTATCTATTTCATCTGAAGGATACTTCATGGTGTTTTAAAGAAAGATACTTTTTTTGGGAAATTGAGATGGTTTTACACATATATCATCTTTATTCTTTTGCATATGATTTATATCACCGGGACATAACATTGGATGAACATTGAAAGAAGAAAAGGAATCACTTGGAAGATCCATTCAGAGGGACGTATTGTGCAAAGTTTAATATATATGTACATGTAAAGTGTTCAATATCGTAATATAGCGCCAAGAGCAATATCCTTTCCACCTTTTTTTCTATATTGAGCAGATAAATCGTCCGCCCACGGCGGGTTAGCTGCAGGGACCACATACGGTTGCACCGGCATAGGGGGTCCCATAGGGGGTGTTAGTTTATTAACTAGCGTATGTAGAAGCGTGGAAAAAGCGGCCCACGGTGGGTCATTATGTACCTCCGTTGCCACAGTCCCACTGGGGGGCAAGGAGCCCCCAGCACCAGAGCCCACAGCTGCTATATTTTCCTCATAAGGATCTGTGGCTTCAGCAACACCGGTAGTGTGTTCAGCCCCAGAACCGTTACCCTCAGAAGCAGACATGATATAACTTGCAGTATCAGGTAACACAGTACAATTGGCAGCAGCACAATACCTCCTACCCAAACCCCTGCGCAGTGTATCAGCACTGGCAGAGATAAAGGAGAGATATGGTGACTAAAATCACAGAGAAAAATACGTATTAAAGTATATCTTTGTGAAAATCCTATATAAATACAAAACCTGACGCACCAAGCCCCCTCAGGTTATAGAATATAGGGATAGCAAGTTGAGTGAAAGACACGAAATGGACACCACTCAGCGAGCTAATGCACACACAGACCATACTTACCTACTCTACCCGAAGCTGCGGGAGGCTCACGTTTTTTGGGGTAGCCCCCTGCACCCCCGGAAGAGTGGGCAGGTCTCCCGCATCCTGCTCGCACCCTAGTGATGCCAGCAGGATGGAGAGATAATCTCCCGTATTTGCAGGTCCGTCGGGTGGGGAATGGGGTTAAAATGACGTAAATCGCGTCATTTTAGCCCCGCCCCCTTCCCGCAGACCCGCGAATCGCAGCATTTTTTTATATGGGGCGGGGCTTGGTGATGTCACAGTCCGGCCCCACCCCCTCAAGACTCCTGCAGCGTCTCCTCTCCGGGAGAAGCCAGGAGAGGAGAAATACAATGTAGGCAAGTATGACACAGATAGTAATAACCTCTGCATTGTACAAACTGTGACTAACAATAATACTGCACTGGACTAGCTTATATATATAGCTATGTAGTCAATAGATATAACACTGCACAGTAAGAACTTGATGTATATCACAGGGTAATTGTACTAGAAAACCCTGACTAAATGCACTCTTTCTTAACTAACACTGTCTAAAAGGCAGGTAGAATACTTAAGTGTCATGTAAAGTCACAGCACTGACACCCAGGCGGCTTTACACAGCAGGATTTGCCCAAGCAGTCCCAGGAACAGTGAAGCTGAGAGAAATGGCACCCAGACACTGACAGGGAGTGAGGGAGAGACAGATATGCAGCTCCAGGGTGGGAACATTTGCGGGAAATGGCACCCTGGGGCTGGGGGAGGGGCTTCAGGTCTAAGCCTTATCCCCCTGCTGGCAAAACCACCGGGTACTGTGGACTACTGTTAAAATGGTTTAGAGAGAAAACCTGACCTGCACCCATGCCCTGGTGATCTAGTGGGATCGCCTGTACTGCCACAGTGTCCACCGCCAGCGCGCGCGGCCCGCCTCCCACTGACCGCGCTGGATCGCTATAAAGTACGGGTCCCGCAAGCGGGACCCACTCACCACCTCTTGAAGCGCGGCCACGCGATCCCGGAGAACCCCCGTCGTGTGTGCCTGACCGTGAAGAAAACCGCAGCCTCCTGCTGTAGTTACCCGGCAACCAGGGCTCGGGAGTGTACAGCGCCGCTGGGGAGAGCTGGAGCTGCAGCAGTGAATGTCTGACATTTACACACCGCTGCTGTCCTTGTAGTCTTAACTTTTTCTTCAAAAAAGCTCTTCTTAGGGCTGCCTGGAGCAGCCCCTCTGTTATGTTGCTGCTTACTGCAGCACCAACTACAAAACTGAGCTCCTGTGCAGGGAGGCGGGGTTATAGAGGAGGCGGCGCTATGCATTCTGGGAACAGTCAAACTTTTCAGCCTGTTGGTGCCTCGGATCAAGATCCTACTCTACACCCCCAATGTCTATCCTTGTGGAGCCCAGTGTACCCCGCAGCAGAAATGTAGAATCATAAGTATAACCATATATATAGAAAGCATCAGTGACCACCATATAATACAGACAACATCAGTGACCACCATATAATACAGAGAGGACCAGTGATTAACGTATAATATGGAGAGCATCAGTGACCGACATATAATGCACAGAGCTTCAGTGACCACCATATAATACAGAGATCATCAGTGACCACCGTATAATACAGAGAGCATCAATGACCACCATATAATATGGAGAGCAACAATGACTGACATATAATGCAAAGAGCATCAGTGACCACTATATAACAGAGATAGCAATATTGGCCATATTATAATGCAAAGAGTACCAGTGACCACCAAATAATATGGAGAACATTAGTGATCTCCATTCACAGATGCTGCAGTCACAGAATGGGAAGCCAGAAGGGGCAGAACATGACGTCAGACGGGAATCTGCAGTGCTGCCCGGTTACCTATGTGAGAAATAGCTGTGCACTGGAGCTAGCTAGCGGTAGGCGGTCAGACAATAATAGTGCATCAGCAGCACGGCCGTACGGGTGTTTCCGGCGGTTCTGCACACAGTGCGTATGCGCGGCACAGCGCTAGTTATGGCCCCGGTGCCAAGCATACTAGTCCTTTTCCGGTGCTGCATATCATATATATATTCTTTCAAAATAGTTACGTAGACCAACAATGTGCAAGCCCTAATTAAAAAAAAGTATATTGTGAGCTCTAGTAGTGGTCAGAATTATTCCCATACAGAGGAGATCGAGGAGTATATTTGTTACTGTTCAATTTTGTATTTGATTTTAAGTTCAATTTAAAGTGACTGAAATCAAATCAAATCAACATTCTTTTTCACTCATCAAATCACACATTTACTAAGATTCGATTTTGAAATCTGTTTTAAATATCAAATTTGATGTTCGATTTTGACTGATGATTTTGCGTTCGGTTTAGGATGTTCATTTCAAAATTGAACATAAAATCACCTATAAATTAGAGATGTGCACTTGAAATTTTTCGGGTTTTGTGTTTTGGTTTTGGGTTCGGTTCCGCGGCCGTGTTTTGGGTTCGACCGCGTTTTGGCAAAACCTCACCGAATTTTTTTTGTCGGATTCGGGTGTGTTTTGGATTCGGGTGTTTTTTTCAAAAAAACACTAAAAAACAGCTTAAATCATAGAATTTGGGGGTCATTTTGATCCCAAAGTATTATTAACCTCAAAAACCATAATTTCCACTCATTTTCAGTCTATTCTGAATACCTCACACCTCACAATATTATTTTTAGTCCTAAAATTTGCACCGAGGTCGCTGGATGACTAAGCTAAGCGACCCTAGTGGCCGACACAAACACCTGGCCCATCTAGGAGTGGCACTGCAGTGTTACGCAGGATGGCCCTTCCAAAAAACACTCCCCAAACAGCACATGACGCAAAGAAGAAAAAAAGAGGCGCAATGAGGTAGCTGTGTGAGTAAGCTAAGCGACCCTAGTGGCCGACACAAACACCTGGCCCATCTAGGAGTGGCACTGCAGTGTCACGCAGGATGGCCCTTCCAAAAAACACTCCCCAAACAGCACATGACGCAAAGAAGAAAAAAAGAGGCGCAATGAGGTAGCTGTGTGAGTAAGATAAGCGACCCTAGTGGCCGACACAAACACCTGGCCCATCTAGGAGTGGCACTGCAGTGTCACGCAGGATGGCCCTTCCAAAAAACACTCCCCAAACAGCACATGACGCAAAGAAGAAAAAAAGAGGCGCAATGAGGTAGCTGTGTGAGTAAGATAAGCGACCCTAGTGGCCGACACAAACACCTGGCCCATCTAGGAGTGGCACTGCAGTGTCACGCAGGATGGCCTTTCCAAAAAACACTCCCCAAACAGCACATGACGCAAAGAAGAAAAAAAGAGGCGCAATGAGGTAGCTGTGTGAATAAGATAAGCGACCCTAGTGGCCGACACAAACACCTGGCCCATCTAGGAGTGGCACTGCAGTGTCACGCAGGATGGCCCTTCCAAAAAACACTCCCCAAACAGCACATGACGCAAAGAAGAAAAAAAGAGGCGCAATGAGGTAGCTGTGTGAGTAAGCTAAGCGACCCTAGTGGCCGACAGAAACACCTGGCCCATCTAGGAGTGGCACTGCAGTGTCACGCAGGATGGCCCTTCCAAAAAACACTCCCCAAACAGGACATGACGCAAAGAAGAAAAAAAGAGGCGCAATGAGGTAGCTGTGTGAGTAAGATAAGCGACCCTAGTGGCCGACACAAACACCTGGCCCATCTAGGAGTGGCACTGCAGTGTCACGCAGGATGGCCCTTCCAAAAAACACTCCCCAAACAGCACATGACGCAAAGAAAAATGAAAGAAAAAAGAGGTGCAAGATGGAATTGTCCTTGGGCCCTCCCACCCACCCTTATGTTGTATAAACAGGACATGCACACTTTAACCAACCCATCATTTCAGTGACAGGGTCTGCCACACGACTGACTGAAATGACGGGTTGGTTTGGACCCCCACCGAAAAAGAAGCAATTAATCTCTCCTTGCACAAACTGGCTCTACAGAGGCAAGATGTCCACCTCATCATCATCCTCCGATATATCACCGTGTACATCCCGCTCCTCACAGATTATCAATTCGTCCCCACTGGAATCCACCATCTCAGCTCCCTGTGTACTTTGTGGAGGCAATTGCTGCTGGTCAATGTCTCCACGGAGGAATTGATTATAATTCATTTTAATGAACATCATCTTCTCCACATTTTCTGGAAGTAACCTCGTACGCCGATTGCTGACAAGGTGAGCGGCGGCACTAAACACTCTTTCGGAGTACACACTTGTGGGAGGGCAACTTAGGTAGAATAAAGCCAGTTTGTGCAAGGGCCTCCAAATTGCCTCTTTTTCCTGCCAGTATAAGTACGGACTGTCTGACGTGCCTACTTGGATGCGGTCACTCATATAATACTCCACCATTCCTTCAATGGGGAGAGAATCATATGCAGTGACAGTAGACGACATGTCCGTAATCGTTGGCAGGTCCTTCAGTCCGGACCAGATGTCAGCATCAGCAGTCGCTCCAGACTGCCCTGCATCACCGCCAGCGGGTGGGCTCGGAATTCTGAGCCTTTTCCTCGCACCCCCAGTTGCGGGAGAATGTGAAGGAGGAGATGTTGACAGGTCGCGTTCCGCTTGACTTGACAATTTTGTCACCAGCAGGTCTTTGAACCCCAGCAGACTTGTGTCTGCCGGAAAGAGAGATCCAAGGTAGGTTTTAAATCTAGGATCGAGCACGGTGGCCAAAATGTAGTGCTCTGATTTCAACAGATTGACCACCCGTGAATCCTTGTTAAGCGAATTAAGGGCTCCATCCACAAGTCCCACATGCCTAGCGGAATCGCTCCCTTTTAGCTCCTCCTTCAATGCCTCCAGCTTCTTCTGCAAAAGCCTGATGAGGGGAATGACCTGACTCAGGCTGGCAGTGTCTGAACTGACTTCACGTGTGGCAAGTTCAAAAGGTTGCAGAACCTTGCACAACGTTGAAATCATTCTCCACTGCGCTTGAGACAGGTACATTCCACCTCCTATATCGTGCTCAATTGTATAGGCTTGAATGGCCTTTTGCTGCTCCTCCAACCTCTGAAGCATATAGAGGGTTGAATTCCACCTCGTTACCACTTCTTGCTTCAGATGATGGCAGGGCAGGTTCAGGCGTTTTTGGTGGTGCTCCAGTCTTCTGTACGTGGTGCCTGTACGCCGAAAGTGTCCCGCAATTCTTCTGGCCACCGACAGCATCTCTTGCACGCCCCTGTCGTTTTTTTAAAAATTCTGCACCACCAAATTCAAGGTATGTGCAAAACATGGGACGTGCTGGAATTTGCCCATATTTAATGCACACACAATATTGCTGGCGTTGTCCGATGCCATTCCGCGATGATCTTCCTCAGTTGCCGTAAGAGGTTTTCAGCTGTGTGCGTATTCTGGAAACCGGTGATACAAAGCGTAGCCTGCCTAGGAAAGAGTTGGCGTTTGCGAGATGCTGCTACTGGTGCCGCCGCTGCTGGTCTTGCGGCGGGAGTCCATACATCTACCCAGTGGGCTGTCACAGTCATATAGTCCTGACCCTGCCCTGCTCCACTTGTCCACATGTCCGTGGTTAAGTGGACATTGGGTACAACTGCATTTTTTAGGACACTGGTGAGTCTTTTTCTGACGTCCGTGTACATTCTCGGTATCGCCTGCCTAGAGAAGTGGAACCTAGATGGTATTTGGTAACGGGGGCACACTGCCTCAAGAAATTGTCTAGTTCCCTGTGAACTAACGGCGGATACCGGACGCACGTCTAACACCAACATAGTTGTCAAGGCCTCAGTTATCCGCTTTGCAACAGGATGACTGCTGTGATATTTCATCTTCCTCGCAAAGGACTGTTGGACAGTCAATTGCTTGGTGAAAGTAGTAAAAGTGGGCTTACGACTTCCCCTCTGGGATGACCATCGACTCCCAGCAGCAACAACAGCAGCGCCAGCAGCAGTAGGCGTTACACGCAAGGATGCATCGGAGGAATCCCAGGCAGGAGAGGACTCGTCAGAATTGCCAGTGACATGGCCTGCAGGACTATTGGCATTCCTGGGGAAGGAGGAAATTGACACTGAGGGAGTTGGTGGGGTGGTTTGCGTGAGGTTGGTTACAAGAGGAAGGGATTTACTGGTCAGTGGACTGCTTCCGCTGTCGCCCAAAGTTTTTGAACTTGTCACTGACTTATTATGAATGCGCTGCAGGTGACGTATAAGGGAGGATGTTCCAAGGTGGTTAACGTCCTTACCCCTACTTATTACAGCTTGACAAAGGCAACACACGGCTTGACAAATGTTGTCCGCATTTCTGGTGAAATACTTCCACACCGAAGAGCTGATTTTTTTGGTATTTTCACCAGGCATGTCAACGGCCCTATTCCTCCCACGGACAACAGGTGTCTCCCCGGGTGCCTGACTTAAACAAACCACCTCACCATCAGAATCCTCCTTGTCAATTTCCTCCCCAGCGCCAGCAACACCCATATCCTCCTCATCCTGGTGTACTTCAACACTGACATCTTCAATCTGACTATCAGGAACTGGACTGCGGGTGCTCCTTCCAGCACTTGCAGGGGGCGTGCAAATGGTGGAAGGTGCATGCTCTTCACGTCCAGTGTTGGGAAGGTCAGGCATCGCAACCGACACAATTGGACTCTCCTTGTGGATTTGGGATTTCGAAGAACGCACAGTTCTTTGCGGTGCTTTTGCCAGCTTGAGTCTTTTCATTTTTCTAGCGAGAGGCTGAGTGCTTCCATCCTCATGTGAAGCTGAACCACTAGCCATGAACATAGGCCAGGGCCTCAGCCGTTCCTTGCCACTCTGTGTGGTAAATGGCATATTGGCAAGTTTACGCTTCTCCTCCGACAATTTTATTTTAGATTTTGGAGTCCTTTTTTTACTGATATTTGGTGTTTTGGATTTTACATGCTCTGTACTATGACATTGGGCATCGGCCTTGGCAGACGACGTTGCTGGCATTTCATCGTCTCGGCCATGACTAGTGGCAGCAGCTTCAGCACGAGGTGGAAGTGGATCTTGATCTTTCCCTAATTTTGGAACCTCAACATTTTTGTTCTCCATATTTTAATAGGCACAACTAAAAGGCACCTCAGGTAAACAATGGAGATGGATGGATACTAGTATACTTATGGATGGACCAGCGACTGCCGACACAGAGGTAGCTACAGCCGTGGACTACCGTACTGTGTCTGCTGCTAATATAGACTGGATGATAATGAGATGAAATCAATATATATATATATATATATATATATATATATATAATATCACTAGTACTGCAGCCGGACAGGTATATATATTTATTATGTAATGACTGATGACGGACCTGCTGGACACTGTCAGCTCAGCAGCACCGCAGACTGCTACAGTAAGCTACTATAGTAGTATGTATCAAGAAGAAAGAGAGATAAAAAAACCACGGGTAGGTGGTATACAATTATGGATGGACCAGCGACTGCCGACACAGAGGTAGCTACAGCCGTGGACTACCGTACTGTGTCTGCTGCTAATATAGACTGGATGATAATGAGATGAAATTAATATATATATATATATATATATATATATATATATAATATCACTAGTACTGCAGCCGGACAGGTATATATATTTATTATGTAATGACTGATGACGGACCTGCTGGACACTGTCAGCTCAGCAGCACCGCAGACTGCTACAGTAAGCTACTATAGTAGTATGTATCAAGAAGAAAGAGAAAAAAAAACCACGGGTAGGTGGTATACAATTATGGATGGACCAGCGACTGCCGACACAGAGGTAGCTACAGCCGTGGACTACTGTACTGTGTCTGCTGCTAATATAGACTGGATGATAATGAGATGAAATCAATATATATATATATATATATAATATCACTAGTACTGCAGCCGGACAGGTATATATATTTATTATGTAATGACTGATGACGGACCTGCTGGACACTGTCAGCTCAGCAGCACCGCAGACTGCTACAGTAAGCTACTATAGTAGTATGTATCAAGAAGAAAGAGAAAAAAAAAACCACGGGTAGGTGGTATACAATTATGGATGGACCAGCGACTGCCGACACAGAGGTAGCTACAGCCGTGGACTACCGTACTGTGTCTGCTGCTAATATAGACTGGATGATAATGAGATGAAATTAATATATATATATATATATAATATCACTAGTACTGCAGCCGGACAGGTATATATATTTATTATGTAATGACTGATGACGGACCTGCTGGACACTGTCAGCTCAGCAGCACCGCAGACTGCTACAGTAAGCTACTATAGTAGTATGTATCAAGAAGAAAGAAAAAAAAAAAAAACACGGGTAGGTGCGGTATACATATACAATTATATATATATTATATACAATTATATATATATATATATATATATATATATATATATATATTAAACTGGTGGTGATTAATTAAACTGGTGGTCAGGTCACTGGTCACACTATCAGCAACTTGCAAGTAGTACTCCTAAGCAGACAATCACAATATATACTGGTGGTCAGTGTGGTCACAATGGCAGTGTGGCACTCTGGCAGCAGAGTGCCAGCAAAAGTGCGCACTGTACGTTAAAATATGTACTCCTGCTCTCAGACTCTAACTGCTCCCCACTGTCAGTGTCTCCCCCACAAGTCAGATATACAGTCACACTATCTATCACTTCAGCAAGTAGTAGTACTCCTCCTAATGCTCCCCAAAATTACTAAAGTAAATAATACTGTGTCTCTCTCTACTCTAGTCTCACTCTCTATAAACGGAGAGGACGCCAGCCACGTCCTCTCCCTATCAATCTCAATGCACGTGTGAAAATGGCGCGGCTCCTTATATAGAATCCGAGTCTCGCGATAGAATCCGAGCCTCGCGAGAATCCGACAGCGGGATGATGACGTTCGGGCGCGCTCGGGTTAACCGAGCAAGGCGGGAAGATCCGAGTCGCTCGGCCCCGTGTAAAAAAAAATGAAGTTCGGGCGGGTTCGGATTCCGAGGAACCGAACCCGCTCATCTCTACTATAAATTCAAATGAAATAGCACGAACACTTCCCTAGGTATTTCTATTGGACAAAACATTTCGCATGCAAGTAGCTACTGAGGTTCCTCTAATACTGATTTGTGCACATTTCCGTATGCGCACGCACAGGACCCGTTCTGTACATGTGCATAACGGGTCCTGTGTCGTCACACAGTGCCCCCTAAGTTGTAGCCTGTCATTGTTTGGGGATGGGGAACCCAAAAAAGCAGTAGTGATGTGCGCTGCGCCCATCTCTGAAAGAGGCCATAATTTCTACAGCCACAGTGAACCACATGTTTGGGTCACTTTTTATTACAGATGTGCGCAGATTCTCAAGTGTTTCTTGATTGCTTTTAAAAATGACAAAAACATCTAAAATCATGTAATTTGGACCTGACAGAGGCTTTACAGTATTATTAATATCTTGCCTGATTCATTGACGGATGCACCAGCAATTGTTGAAGATGTGCCAAATAATTCAAACCACCCAGCACCCCTGAAAAGTACAGAGACGCCCTGCGGAGCCACCGCAGAGGCACAGCAGCTGCTTATACATTCCCAGTGGCGTACAAGACACCGGCGGAACAATGCCTAAGTACGGACTCGCAAGTGCACCCAGTGACACCTCCCCCCCTTCAAATCACCGGCACCAGGATTAATGACACCATGATGTGGACAGATCATCAGCGCAGCTAACTGCAGCATAGCTCTAAGTGTCCCTAGGCCACTCCAGGGCTGGAGACGCTGCAGGGTGCCTGCTAGCTGCCGCTGGTTCTTTTTGTTTAGGTCTTGGTGGCAGGCGGTGGCTTTGGGGGAACCAGTCTTACAGAGTACAGCGTGGAAAACAATGGGCAATATGATAATGATACATATACAGATATGTCCTCATACATCTATCCTTTGTGTGCTATATGGCCTGAGATGCATGGCCTGGCTTAGGTGCTCTGCCATGCATTGTTATTTTTGGACTTTCACTTTTCCCCAAATTTTGCATCTCATTATTTGCTATTAGTGTACGAGTCACTTTGGATTAGTATTTTTGTTGCAAAGGAATTGCTATAAAGTCTCATATTAAGCACAACAATAGGTAACATGAAGCTTTGTGCAGCTCACTGGCATTGGACCTTTGTCTTTCAACCTTTTGAGCAAGTTAGCATTAAACATATATACATATACATATACATATACAGCACTGTGCAAAAGTTTTAGGCAGGTGTGGAAAAAACGCTGCAAAATAAGAATGCTTTAAAAAATAGAAGTGTTAATAGTTGACCCAATAAAGCCGATTATGACTAGTGAGACCGTGACTGGACTTTATTTGTGAAGGAGAGTGCCCCCCCAGGAAACTGGAACTACGTGTATATTTGCAGACCCACCCAGATCGAGTGGACTTCACTGGGTGCACCCCCACTGCTGATTCTATACCGATGCGAGTGCAGGACTAATCTGGATATTATATATATATATATATATATATATATATATAAAATTATTTATTAGGAGGCGGGGGGAAGTCAATATAGGGAGCACACAATAGTGGCCAACTTTCCCTTCCCCTCCGAAACAGAGTACTGGCCAGCATCTCACAAGTACGGCCAGACACCCCCTCCCCTACACTCGACAAGCGTTGGCTGATACCCCAGTCTGTCCTACCTCCGATACACTGCCAGAGAGACACTCCCTGTCAGTATAGCTGTGGCAAGAAAGATTCCCCACACCACCTGTACACAGCATCCAACACCCCCTCCCCCATTCCACACACATCAGCCGGCATCCGACACCCCCACTCAACACACAGGATCCACACACTCCCCTCCCCCGCTCCACACACAGCAAGCATCAGTGATCCTCCTCTCCCCCCGCAGACATACTGTATAGCAGCTGTCCACCCACCCTGCAGAACACACACAGTAGTAGCCTCCGACCTCCTCCTCACCACAGCACACACAGCGGTAGCGTCTCTTCCTCCCTCCCAGATGACAGGAGTGGCTGTGTCACCCTCTCCTCCCCACAACACAGCGGAAGCCGTCACGGCGGGGCCCGAGATGGGTGTACCTTTTGCATTGTAATTTTGTTGTATTAGCAACATCCTATGTTATTCACTCATTTGTGATCATATTGTGTAAGGGTGAGTGGTCTGCCACCAGAATGTAGTTTTAATTCTATATTCCAATTTGATTATCCAAATTTCATATTTAAAACCTGTGTTAATAAATAGGTTTTAATTTCGCCATACCCATGTATGCTTTTTTTTATTGATAGTTATGGTTATTAAGTTGTGTATTAAGGTTTCTAACAACTGGAGGTTTAAATGCTATCCAACACTATAAAAATTATAAATTTTAACTAGAGATGTGCGCCAGACCATTTTTGCTGGATTTTGATTTTTATTTGCCACAGTTTAGGATTTGCCACACTACCAGGGGTTAAAGTGAGCCGGAACGGGGCGAAACTGCGTTCCGTTAGTTCTGCTTAGAGACGGTCCTCTGGCTCACCTAACCCGATGTGTGACCTGAGCAGCAGGGAGATGCCGGGCGCCCGCTGAGATTGTGTTACCAGCGGGCGCCTAGCTCTCTCTCCACAGCGGCAGCCGGAGGCAGGAGCTCAGTACTGAGCTCCAGCTTCCGGCGCTGTCACTGTGCGCTATGGGAGAGACGTCATGACATCTGTCCCATAGTGCCGAGGAGCGGACGCCCAGAGGACTGCAGCGGCCAGACACGGGAGCGGGTCTTGGTGAGTATTGTTATTTTAATTTTTTTTTTCTGTAGCGGCGCATCTACTGGGGGCAAATTACTGGGGGGCATTACTACTGAGGGGCATCTACTGGGGGCAAACTACTGGGGGGCATTACTACAGAGGGGCATTTACAGGGGCAAACTACTAGGGAGCATTGCTACTGGGGGGCATCTACTGGGGGGCATTACTACAGAGGGGCATCTACTGGGGCAAACTACTGGGGGGCATTGCTACTAGGGGGCATCTACTGGGGGACATGACTACTGGGAGGCATCTACTGGGGGCAAACTACAGGGGACATTATTACTGGGGGCAAACTACAAGGGGGCAAGCTACAACGGGGCAAACTACAAGGGGGCTAACTACTGTGGAAAACTACAGAAGGGCATAACTACAGGGGCATTACTACTTGGGGGCTAAACTACTGGGGTCATAACTACAGGGGCTAAACTACTGGGGGCATTACTATTTAGGGGCAGTGTCGGACTGGGGCATATAGGGCCCACCGAGAAAATGCTGTGGTAGGGGCCCATGTTAGGGGTGTGGCCAGTCTGCAGAGGGGGGGTGGCCTGCCACCTCATTGATTTGACTAACCATTAGAGAGTGCAACTTTTGGGCCCCCTCATAAATATATACAGTAAATTCAGCTGCTGCATGCATGATAATAATGTATAAGATTAATTACAGCAATACACTGTAGAAAATACACCATAGTCCAGTATAAGGTACCATATGTATAATGTATAATTCAAGTGCAGAGTCAGGAACCTGATCTTTAGAGCAGAAGGTGGGCCCCCAGGCAGTGGGGCCCACCGGTGGTTTCCCCTGTACCCCTGTGGGCTAGTCCACATCTGCTTGGGGGCATTACTACTTGGAGGCATTACTACTGGGGGCTAAACTACAAGGGGCAAACTACTGGGGCTAAACTACTGGGGGCATTACCACTGGGAGGCTAAACTAAAGGGGGGGTAAACTACTGGGGTCATAACTGCAGGGGCATTACCACTGGGGGCATAACTACTGGGGCTAAACTACAGGGGGCTAAACGACTGGGAGCATTACTACAGGCAACATTACTACTGGGGGCAATACTACACAGGGGCATTACCATTAAGCGCCTTACTACTGGGGGCAGTACTAATGAGGGCGTTGTAAAGGGGGCACTTCATAAGGGGCATCACTCCTGGGGACATAAGGGGCACTACTATTGTGGGCATTGCATAAGGGGCACCACTACTATGGGATCTATATAAGGGGCACTACCACTGTGGGCACTACCAGTACAGTGGACATTGCATAAGGAGCACTACTACTGTGGGCATTGTATTAGGGGCGCTACTGCTGTGGGCATTATGTGTATTATGGGGTGCTACCACTGTGGGCATTATTACTATTGTGTGACCACGCCCCTTTCTTTTTGAGACCACGTCCCTTTTTGCGGAGCACACAATATCTTTATTACGTGGGTGCCGTGGGGAGGTGGGGTGAGTTCCACCACCTCTCTAGGACCACTTTAAGCACTGCACACCACCATGACAAAAAAAGCTAATATCACACAATTTGGGCCTTTGTTTTTGTTCCTTGAGTATTATTAACCACAATAACATTCATTTCCAGTCAGTTTTGACCACCTCAAAGCTCACAATATTGTTTTCACCAATATTGGCCAAAGGCTGCAATGAGCTGGCTGGTTACTAAGTGACAGAGCAGCGGCACAAACACACGGCAGTTTATAGCACATCTTTCAAACATTGCCACAGCGTACTGGGGTACAGTGCACAGAACAGTACAAACAAATTATTATTATTTATTATTATTTCTAACAAATGATCTATAACCTCCAAAATCGGCTGCACTCACAGATATTGAAAACAGTAGTCTGGGTAACTTCTACGTTTCGATTTACTTAAAAATCGTCATCAGGAATACAGGCATATTAAACTTTCTTACCTTATAACAAATGATCTATATATATATTTTTTTTAACTCGCAGCTGAGTTCAAACTGTGTGGAGTCAAAGGACTTTGAACAAAGGGCACTAGGGTAAATCACAGCAAACAGTGCAAACAATAATCTATATTTATTTCTGTTTTTGAACTTGCAGCTCGGTTCAAACTGCATGGAGTCACAGGGCTTATAGAGATGCATGTGAACAAAGCGCACTAAGGCAAAGTGCACCAAACAGTACAAATAATAGAACTTAACTATATATTTATTTCTGGGTTATTTCTGTTTTGTTTTTTTAACTTGCAGCTTGATTCACAAGGCTTATAGATCACTTGTGAACCACTGGGCTTATAGATGCATGTGAACAAAGTGCACTAGGGTAAAGCGCATCAAACTGTACAAACAATAGAAATATATATATTTTTTTATTTTTCTGTTTTTCAAACTTGCAGCTCAATTGAAACTGCATAGATCACAGGACTTATAGATGCATGTCAACAAAGCACATTAGGGTAAAACGCACCAAACAGTACAATTTACAACAGAGTATAGCACAGCATTCAGCAGCATGCAGTGTGCCCACTATACACAGTCACTATACAGAGCACAGACAGGTGAGAGAGTCTGGACACAGCACATCATTATAGCAGAGTAAAGCACAGCATACAGCAGCGAGCAGTGTGCCCCATACGCAGTCACTGTAGAGCACAGCCACTTGAGAATCTGGACACAGAACTTCATTATAGCAGAGTATAGCACAGCATTCAGCAGCATACAGTGTGCCCTTTACACAGTCACGATAGAGCACAGACACTTGTGAGTCTGGACACATCACATCATTACAGCAGAGTACAGCGCAGCATACAGCAGCGTGCGTTAGAGTGAAATGGTGCCGAGTCCCTTCTGCGGCATCTTATATAGAATCCAAGTCCCGCGAGAATCCGATGCCAAGAGGATAATGTTTGACCTGACTGTGGCTCGGGTGGACTCGGATCCCCAATGTTTGGAGCAGTCTGGATTCCTTGTATCCAGACCGGTCATCTCTAAAACAAATGAGTACGTTTTCCAGAGATTTTCTAAAGCCTAGATCGCCCTTATCTTGTGGGAACTAAAAACAAGGGTCCCTTTCATGTAATCCAGCAAGTTTTCTACTTTTCAAAATTATACTTTGTTGTATTACCATATTATTCCTATTATTATTATTATCCTTTATTTATATGGCGCCACAAGGGTTCCGCAGCGCCCAATTACAGAGTACATGAATAATCAAACAGGAAAACAGCAACTTACAGTTGATGACAGTATAGGACAAGTACAGGGTAAATAAACATAGTTACATCAGCAGATGAGACTGGAATAAGTATCAGGTGGCAGAAGACTGCTGGAGTTGATGCAGTTGAAGATTATTAAAGTAAGAAAGGATAAGCACATGAGGGAAGAGGGCCCTGCTCGTGAGAGCTTACATTCTAAAGGGGAGGGGTAGACAGACAGGGGTGACACAGATGGGGTACATCCTATACGACCATTTGACCCTGTCAACCTAATGCATGTCTACCATTAGTGGTAGACCTATTGACTGTTGTCCTTTTTAGTGTGGATCTAATAATCCACACCCATACACAAGTACTTTATGCCCAGAACCGGCCCTAACCAATATGATACCCTAGGCAAAATTTTGGCTGGTGCCCCCTAGCACTGCCGCTAGTTCTGCCTCTGACCCTGTACCCCTTACCCAGCACCATCACCCCTCACCTGTAGCAGTCCTCATTTTGGTGCTCCACCCCCTATATTTTAAATAGGAACAGTGCGCACAGCCCAAAAAGGGTCTTGCTCTTGCTGGGAGGAGGCATGGCCACACAATAGTATCCCCAATTCAAATTAGTCCACAGATTAGTGCAACTTTATTCACATTTTAACATGGGATTGTGTCCCTTATTTACGTTACATCACACAGTAGTACCACTTTACCTTATATACAGTACTCCTCACAGTAGTGCCCCTTATTCACATTACGTCACACTGAATTGCTCCTTATTCACATTACACCAAACCATATTACACTTTATTCACATTATACCACACAGTAGTGCCCTTTCTATATGTTATGCCACACAGCAGAGCACCTTATATACATAATGCCACACATTAGTAATGCATATATACATATAATACCACACAGGTATGGCCCTTACAGATATGACACACATTATTAATGTCCTTATAAACATAATGACACACCTAATGTCCCTTTCACATATGCCGCACATTATTAGTGCCCTTATATACATAATGACACACATAGTGCCCCTCACACATATGCCGCACATTATTAATGCATTTATACACATGACACACATAATGCCAATTACACATATGCCGAACACTACTGCACAACCAACCCACCTACACACAGCACTCACACGGCCACTAACACTGTGACCTCTGCCTCTGCTTGGATACAGATCTGTCCTCATACATCTTTCCTCAATACGCCATGCAGCAGGAGATGCCTGGCATGAGGCAGCTGGCAGCTCAGCTAACGCCGGGCGCCTTTTTTGTTGAAAATGCATCTCATTTGATTACTATGTGGCTAGGATGCACAAGCAGCTTCTGCTGATTAAAATGATATGTTGCATGCCTATATATTCTGTGTGTGACTGTGGCTGTATATGCATACGAAATGCTACATTACAGTGATTTCCAGGAATGCAGTGTAACGTAGCATTTCATACGCAGATACAGCTGCAGTCACACACAGAATATAGGCATGCTGCATATCATTTTAATCAGCAGAAGCTGCTTGTGCCCCAGGCATACCAAATGCCCTAGGCATTTGCCTAGTTTGCCTATGCCTAGGGCCAGCTCTGTTTATGCCCATAGTTCACTTCCTTGCAATTTTAATTTAAAATCCTGCTATTTTGGCCAGTTTTGTATTAGAAAGATTAGGTTAATGTTTTTCCCTGAAAATTCAAAGCCTTCTAAATACTGCTGCAAGCCAGTATAACCTTGGAGTAAATTTACTAAGCAGATATTTTCAAAGCCGCAAGATCTTTGGTTGTTTCAGCCACTGAATTTAAAGGAGTAATCATATTAATATGTATATTAAATACAAAACATGCTTGGTTTTGTATTTAATATTATTACATAGTTAATTCCAGACACCGAAAATTCTGAATACACGGCATCTTTTAAAATTCGCCCACTAGGGCTTGGTACTGTAGGGCAACATGACTGAAAAAGGAACAGGACAGAGGTGTTTCTGTGAGAGTTGTGTGACTTTCTCTGATACCTGTATTCAGCCACTTTGCCAGCATGTTTCTTCATGGCTGTATCTGAGCTCATGCCATAGAACAGCATCACCTTCTTTCCATTTCTTTCAGAGATCTCTCCTGTACACTGATCATGTCCGGCCAGCATTCCTCCCAGCATCACAAAATCTGCTCCAGCCCCTAAACAAAGCAAAAATAGAAATTCATTGCACAGTAATAAATAACAAAACAGCAATCAATCCTAATGAACAACATAGAGGTGTTATTTAAGGATGGATTGTCAGATATTTTTTGAGAGTGCTCAGGTTTGTACAAGTTTTAAGCAAAGTATTACACTCACACTCACACACAGGGCCGTAACGAGGGCGAGCGGTACCTCAACACAGAGCACAGGGCTCTGTGGCCAGCACAGTCCCTGCATTTGGCAAGCAAGGTGCCTAAAACGGCTGCAGCACTGGCCGGCGTGTATTTTAGATGCTACAGGCAGCACCCTGCAATCTCTGCAGCCCCCCGAAGCATCCTGAAGACACTCAGGGCAATGCTGCAGTTACCGGCGACGATGGACCGACCCCTTCATGATGTAACCAGGTCCTGGTGTGGGTGGCCCTATCCCCTTTGCGTCACCATTGGTCAGGGGGTGTGGCCAGCACAGGGTGCTGACCCGTCCTGTTACGGCTCTACACACACACACACACACACACACACACACACACACACACACACTAATCATAAGTAACAAAATACCCATGCAATGTAAAATAAAATCATGTGCCACTTGTCAGAACTTAAACCCTCCATCAACTCAACTGAGGGGCGTCATGTGTGCACATCACCGTAACATAATCATAACAAAAAAACAAAGACGTAAAGATATAGATTTGGCAGAAATATATGATAGCTATTTATTTAAAACATATTAAAAGGGAGAAGAAGGAAAGTATAATGGCACAGAAAAGATGTCCAGAATCAACACAATCCAGCAATGCACAATAACCAACCAAAAACAGTAAACGGCAGGCGGATATTACCCAAGGTGCATAACCACAATCATAACATATCTTGGCTAGGGTTGTGATGCTGCCCCTGTGATTGTGGTACTGCAAACTAACCATCCAATGAAGGTAAGCGCATCCAAACATTACACCAAGCCCAGTGACCTGCCATTCCTTACTGCCACAGCAAAGTTCTATTTACAGAACCATGGCACTGCCACCATACCCAGCTACTCTACCAAAACAATAACCCTAAACAGATCTTTGAGAAAAATGAAAAGCCCCTTCTCTGTTAAATGAACACCATGGGGCCTGTACAAATGGAAAATCAAAACTTAATAGAGAAATGCGGCACCACATAACTCCCATTGGCCAGCACAGATTTTGCCACAGCCACATTACTTTTCTACTTGGCTTGATCAATAACTTGACTGTCCCATACATCACGCCAAACAAGCCTCGGGACAATAAATGGCTAAACCATATTACAACTTGGCCATGTTGACAAAACAGGAGCAATATAATGCAATATAATGGAGCATTGCAAATCCAAGGTCGTACTCTTCCTGGGGTCATTGCCACTGAAACAGATAACCAACACCACAGCACACAGCAAACTCCAACAGCCAAAGCGTGCCCCTGAGGCATCTCTCATCTTCCGACCTTGGAAATATGGGGGACCCATCAGTATCTGTGTGGTATGGAAATGCATATTTTACGCAAAAATTAAATATGCATATGTCCACCTCTCCATGATACACTATAGCTTTTTCTCACTGCATTGTGCAATATTTGTGGGCACCTCGCACGCACTTCTGGTTTACCAGTATCACAGATCAGCTTCACTGGGGTGTGTTTTCCCTGGTGCCCTGTTTGTTTATTTTTGTTATCTGCAAGAACCCGTTATAGAGATGTGCAGCTGGCACTTTTCGTGTTTTGTGTTTTGGTTCTAATTCCACTTTGGTGTTTTGGTTTTTGCTTGGTTTTGCCAAAACCACCCTTTCGTGTTTTGGTTTTGGATCTGGATGATTTTAAAAAAAAATCATAATAACAGCTAATATCACAGAATTTGGGGGTAATTTTGCTCCTACAGTATTATTAACCTCAATAACATTCATTTCCACTAATTTCCAGTCTATTCTGAACACCTCACACCTCCAAAAGTGGACAACACAAACATCTGGCCCATCTAGGTGTGGCACTGCAGTGGCAAACAGGAGGACAGATAAAAAAAAAGGCCCCAAACAGCACATCATGCAAAGAAGAAAAATAATTGCAATGAGGTAGTTGTGTGACTAAGCCAAGCGACACAAACAATTGGCCCATCTAGGCGTGGCACTGCAGTGACAGACAGGAGGGCAGATATAGAAAAAAAAGGCCCCAAACAGCACATCATACAAAGAAGAAAAATAATTGCAATGAGGTAGTTGTATGACTAAGTCAAGCGACACAAACAATTGGCCCATCTAGGCGTGGCACTGCAGTGGCAGACAGGAGGGCAGATATATAAAGAAAAAAAAGGCCCCAAACAGCACATCATGCAAAGAAGAAAAAGAATTGCAATGAGGTAGTTGTATTACTAAGGCAAGCGACAAAACCACCTGGCCCATCTAGTAGTGTCACACAGTGGGCTGAATGTCGAAAGTGGGCCGCAATTGTTCGGTCCACTGACAGGATCTCCAGCACACTCCAGTCACTTTTAAAAAAATCTGCAATTGGTGGACTTATACGGCAGTACCCCAGGACTAATATAGCAGTACCCCTGGACTCATACGGCAGTGTCACACAGGATGGCACTTTTCAAAATCTAGGCCCCAAACAGCACCTCATGCAAAGATGTCGAAGAGGTGCAATGAGGTAGCTGTATGACTAAGCCAAGCGACACAAACAATTCCAACTGGAATTATACGTCCAAATCACTGGAATTAATTGGCAAAATCACTGTAATTATACGTCCAAATCACTGGAATTAATTGGCAAGATCACTGTAATTATACGTCCAAATCACTGGAATTAATTGCCAAGATCACTGTAATTATACATCCAAATCACTGGAATTAATTAGCAAGATCACTGTAATTAATAATTATACATCCAAATCACTGGAATTATTCGTCCAAATCACTGGAATTAATAATTACACGTCCAAATCACTGGAATTAATTGGCAAGATCACTATAATTAATAATTATACGTCCAAATCACTGGAATTAATTGGCAAAATCACTGTAATTATACGTCCAAATCACTGGAATTAAATGGCAAGATCACTGTAATTAATAATTATACGTACAAAACACTGGAATTAATTGGCAAGATCACTGGAATTAATAATTATACGTCCAAATCACTATAATTAATAATTATATGTCCAAATCACTGGAATTAATAATTATACGTCCAAATCACTGGAATTAATAATTATATGTCCAAATCACTGGAATTAATAATTATACGTCCAAATCACTGGAATTAATAGGCAAAATCACTGTAATTTTACAACCAAATCACTGGAATTAATTGGCAAAATCACTGGAATTAATAATTATACGTCCAAATCACTGGAATTAATAGGCAACATCACTGGAATTATACATCTAAATCACTGGAATTAATTGGCAAAATCACTGTAATTAATAATTATACGTCCAAATCACTATAATTAATAATTATATGTCCAAATCACTGGAATTAATAATTATACGTCCAAATCACTGGAATTAATAATTATATGTCCAAATCACTGGAATTAATAATTATACGTCCAAATCACTGGAATTAATAGGCAAAATCACTGTAATTTTACAACCAAATCACTGGAATTAATTGGCAAAATCACTGTAATTAATAATTATACGTCCAAATCACTGTAATTAATAGGCAAAATCACTGTAATTAATAATTATACGTCCATATCACTGGAATGAAATGGCAAGATCTCGGTATCGCCTGCCTAGTGAAGTGGAATCTAGATGGGATTTGTTACCGGGGACACAATACCTCCATCAATTGTCTAAATCCCACTGCAATAATGGCGGATACAGGATGCACGTCTAACACCAACATGTGTCAAGGCCTCAGTTATGAGGGCTTCCATCATCATGTAAAGCTGAACCACTAGTCATGAACATAGGCCAGGGCCTCAGCCGTTCCTTGCCACTCCGTGTCGTAAATGGCATATTGGCAAGTTTACATATTTCCTCAGACCATTTAAATTTCTTTTTTGGGGTCTTTTTACTGAACTTTAGCTTTTTGGACTTTACATGCCCTCTACTATCACATTGGGCATCGGCCTTGGCAGACAACGTTGATGGCATTTCATTGTCTATGTCATGGCTAGTGGCAGCAGCTTCAGCACTAGGAGGAAGTGGTTCTTGATCTTTCCCTATTTTATCCTGCAAATGTTTGTTCTCCATTATTTTTCTGGAGTTATATAACACAATGGCCCTCATTCCGAGTTGTTCGCTCGCTAGCTGCTTTTAGCAGCATTGCACACGCTAGGCCGCCGCCCTCTGAGAGTGTATCTTAGCTTAGCAGATTTGCCAACGAAAGGTTAGCAGAACTGCTACTAAATAATTACTAGCAGTTTCTGAGTAGCTCCAGACCTACTTCTAGATTGCGATCACCTCAGTCCGTTTAGTTCCTGGTTTGACGTCACAAACACACCCTGCGTTCGGCCAGCCACTCCCCCGTTTCTCCAGCCACTCCTGCATTTTTACCTGGCACGCCTGCGTTTTTTAGCACACTCCCTGAAAACGTCCAGTTACCTCCCAGAAACGCCCCTTTCCTGTCAATCACTCACCGATCAGCACAGCGACTGAAAAGGGTCGCTCAGACCTGTGTAAAATTGCTTTGTTTGATGTTAAAATACTTAGCGCATGCGCGCTGCGTAGCCATGCGCATGTGCATTTTCCACCTAATCGCTGAGTTGCGAAAAACGGCAACGAGCGAACAACTCGGAATGACCACCAAAATGCGGCACAGGAAAGCGTACCCCTACACCTCACAGGGCAAACCCTGTAAAAATTATTTGGATTAAATATTAATAACCCCTTTATTTGGAGTAAATAATATACAGCACAGGACAGCACCACTGAATTTATATGGCAGCACCACTGGACTGGATTTATACGGAATTATATGGAATTATACAGCAGGATAACTGGAATTATACGCCAGTATCACGGGAATTATATGGCAGTATCACAGGAATTATATGCCAGTATTCCAAGAATTATACGGCAATGTCACAAGAATTATACGGCAATATCATAGGAATTATAAGGCAGTATTCCAAGAATTATACAGCAATGTCACAGGAATTATACACCAGTATTCCGAGAATTACACGCCAATGTCACAGGAATTATATGCCAGTATTCCGAGAATTATACGGCAATGTCACAGGAATTATACGCCAGTGTTCCGAGAATTATACGGCAATATCACAGGAATTATATGGCAATGTCACAGGAATTATACGCCAGTGTCACGGGAATTATATGGCAGTATCACAGGAATTATACGCCAGTATTCCGAGAATTAGACGGCAATGTCACAGGAATTATACGCCAGTATCACAGGAATTATACGGCAATATCACGGGAATTATACAGCAGTAACACTGGATATATGGCAGCAGAGGACACCACCACTGTGACTGGTCACTGGACTGATGCACAAGAGACTTCCCCTGGTCTAATGCAGGACAACACAGCACCACTGAAAGGGACTTATACAGCTACACTGGATATATGGCAGCAGAGGACACCACCACTGTGACTGGTCACTGGACTGATGCTGCACAGGACACTACCCCTGGTCTGATGCAAGACATCACAGCAAAAATGCAAGGGACTTATACAGCAGCCAGCAGCACTGGGGACATATAGCAGCAGAGGACACCAACATTGTGACTGGCTGGAGTGATGCAGCACAATACACTGACTACACTGGACTGGACTTAGCAGCACAACACAGCACAAGACTCGCCACCCCACTCTCCCGCCCCCACACAGACACTGAGGACGGAGACACATCCTCTCACTACACTCTCCGAGACTGGAGTGAAAATGGCCGCGACGCGCGGCTCCTTAAATGGAATCCAAATCCCGCGAGAATCCGACAGCGGGATGATGACGTTTTGCCTCATTCGGGTTTCCGAGTTAGGCGGGAGAACCCGAGCCATGCTCGGAACCGGGTTCAGAGCGTGAAGTTCGGTACGGTTCGGTTCTCTGAGACCCGAACCCGCTCATCTCCACTTTTAACAGGCCTCTCACATTGGGCAACTACAGTAATCACGTGTTTTACTTATCACCTTATACATCCACCTACTGTAGCAGTGATGTGCCCACTTCCCCTGCACAAAGCTCTTACCTCACAGGCTCACAATCATCACATAGAAGTGTTTACAATTCCTGCCTGCTGGGAGGGACGGTCATGTAACACCTACCAACTGCTCGACCATCTCTCCTGCATCCAGTGAAATCTGAACACTGACACTGCCATAACGCCTCCTCCCAGCACCCAGTTATCTTCTCCCCGCATCCAGTGCCACCCCTACAGGTTTCTGCCAGCCTGCTGTTAGGAGTGCTGATGTCACCCCTCCTCCCAGTATCACAGAGGTCGGCAATCTGCTCGCCTCTTCATGAGATTGCTGGGTTAGAATTAGGGGAACTCTGTATGTATGGAGGGTGGGGGTGAGTGGAACTGAGGTGCAGGGAGAAGTTAGGTTAGTGGGAAAAATGTATTAGGGTGCTTGAAGTCAAGAGCATAAGGGGAGCAGTTTGAGGTATTAGGGGAACAGTGAGAATAGTAGGAGTCATAAGAAGAGCAGTATGAGCAGTGAGGTGTGAGTGAGCAGTGTAAGCTGTGCGGTGAGCAGAGAGGTGTGGTGGGGCAGGGTGAGCTGTGGAGAGGAGAGAGCAGTGAGGTGTGATGGGGCAGTTTGTTCTATGGGAAGCAGTAAGTTGTGGATTGAACAGTGAGGTGTGAAAGGAGCACTGTGAGCTGTGGGGTGTGTGTGTGGGGGGGGGGGGGGGATGAGCTGCTGGGTAAGCAGTGAGGTGTGATGGGAGCATTGTGGGGTGTGTGAGTGGGGAGTGAGCTGCTGGGTGAGCAGTGATGGGAGCAGTGAGCTGTGGGGTGTGTGTGAGGGGAGTGAGCTGCTGGGTGAGCAGTGAGCTGTGGGGTGTGGGAGGGGGGTGAGTGAGCTGCAGGGGGTAAGCAGTAAGGTGTGATGGGAGCACTTAGCTGTGGGTGTGGGGGGAGTGAGCTACAGGGGGTGAACAGTGAGGTGTGATGGGAGCACTGAGTTGTGGGGTGCGTGGGGGGGAGTGAGCTGCAGGAGGTGAGCAGTGAGGTGTGCTGGGAGCATTGTGAGCTGTGGTGGGGAGCTGGGTGAGCAGCGGGGGCGTATCTACAGAGAAGGGGACCCACGTGCAGTCTCCGCCTATGGGACCCCTCCTCCTCCATAGCAGGCAGCGCAGATAGTGCTCTGATTGCTAGAGAGACTCTGGCACAGTGCCAGAGACAACAGCGCTTGCGCAGGTGTCCGGGAAAATGGCGCTGACACTGCACAGCATTCTCACCTTTTAAATTGATTCAGCGAGTCAGTCAGTTCTGCCAGCCAGTCACTATTGTTAGCGCCGTCGTCCCAACGCGCCGCATTACAGGGAAGTAGACGCACTAAATAAACTACAGCTCCCAGCAGCCTTTTGCGCCGAAGCATTCCGGGTCGAAGGGCTGCTGGGAGCTGTAGTATATTGAGTGCATCTTCTTCCCTGTAATGTGGTGCGTTGGAAGACCGGTGCTAACAATAGTGACTGTCTGATTGGCTGCTGTGCAAGTTTACGGGAGAGCCACTGCCAAAGGGAGGACAGCAGCTTAGCTGCTTCCAGGAGGAGAAGCATTACCCGCCCCTCCCCCACTCGCAGTACCTCCGGGCCCCATCCGTGGTGGCTCCACACCTCCCCCGGGCCCATCCTCCACCCCCCCACCGCCACCCGCGATTGCTCTGGACCCCCACCCGCAGCACCCTCACACTCGCCCCTCCCCCATCTGTGGCACCACTGCAACTGCTCCTCCCCCAGCCGCGCATGGTCCCGACCCCCACCCTTTGCACCCACGCATCCGCCCCTCCCCCACCCGCGGCACCAATGCACCAGCCCCTCCCCCACCCGCGGCACCCCCGCCACCACCCCTCACCCACCCGCAGCACCCCTGGATCCCCTCCCCCATCCGCATCTCCCGCCCACACCCGACACTCCCCCAACAACAGCACCTACTAGGTGGTTAATTCGGCCTTGCGTGCGCCGTTCACGCCGTTGCAAGGGGTTACGACCCATTAACCATTGCACGCCCTTTGTCCGTGCAATATATAACTGCTCATACAATTATGATTGGAGGTAATACTCAATATAATACAAATATTGCACGCCACAAGGGCGTGCAAGGGTTAAGGGGGCATAGCCCCTTACGACAGTGTAGAGCGCGATGAATCACCTAGTTATAAATATAATATAATTTAAATCAAGTCTACAGAGCAACATAAGCTACAACTGGTTACATCTCCAGGAAATATATACAATGAATACATATCTCCTTTGTAGATCAGCTCTTTGTGATAAATTATTATTGTGCTACTCATAGGATTCTTTTCTGTTTTAAGACTGTCCACACACAGGCCAATCCTTATGCTCAATCTGTAAGTCAAGTGACAGGTCCATTGTTCATTGCCACATACAGATTTGTCCATATTGGTTCCAATCATTTGATGCTTGCTCTTTTCTGTCTTCTCTGTCATCTGTCCCATAACAATCATATTCCAAGATGCTGAGTACACTTCTTATTGAACATAATTAAATAAAATGGCATTGTGTACGTTCTGGAGCTTTATACACAATGTCAGGCTCCTGTATACTGCAAGCCAAGAAATTACAGTCCTCCACATAGACAAAGCTGAACAACACCAGTTTACAACTCTTACATATTTGCAGAAATACACAGAAGCTGAATTTACAATAGGGTACAAATGTTCTATATATGATCCTTTATGCCAAGAGATTTCTATAGTTACTTAAACGCATTTTGTGGGGAAACCCCATCTGCATCACTTTTTATAAAGATGCTACAAGAGCAATTGCAATTGTTACATACTGTATAAATCCTTAAATGCTTAAGCATAAAAAGGGAAAGTAACCTTTATCTTCGCTACTCAAAAAAGACAAGAGATTAATTTTTTAAAAGTAATGGAGTCTTTTCTTTCAAACAAGAACATATGAGTTGCTAGGCACTTGAATTAAATCTAACCATCATACCTAAAGATAAATGTAATTAAAGTACTCCATACGTATTCCATGGCAGATTCAAACTATACAATAGAGGTTGTTAGGTGCTAAAAGCCCTAGAGCCTGTTCATCCATCAATACAGTCATCATTCTTTAGTATCTACTCAAGTTCCACACATGATTGTTAACATTTTAATTAGAACACACCAAACCTTTTCACCAAAAGTGCTTTAGTATATATACTGTAGTAAGCATTGTGATACAGGTTGAGTATCCCATATCCAAATATTCCGAAATACGGAATATTCCGAAATACGGACTTTTTTTAGTGAGAGTGAGATAGTGAAATCTTTGTTTTTTGATGGCTCAATGTACACAAACTTTGTTTAATACACAAAGTTATTAAAAATATTGTATTAAATTACCTTCAGGCTGTGTGTATAAGGTGTATATGAAACATAAATTAATTGTGTGAATATACACACACTTTGTTTAATGCACAAAGTTACAAAAAATATTGGCTAAAATGACCTTCAGGCTGTGTGTATAAGGTGTATATGAAACATAAATGCATCCTGTGCTTAGATTTAGGTCCCATCGCCATGATATCTCATTATGGTATGCAATTATTCCAAAATACGGAAAAATCCGATATCCAAAATACCTCTGGTCCCAAGCATTTTGGATAAGGGATACTCAACCTGTACAAATAAGTTGAAATGAACAGAAAAAATAGGATTTTGATTACCTATTGGTAAATCCTTTTTTCATAGTCCATAAGGGATACTGGGGGAATCTAGTACGATGGGGTATATACGGGGTCCAAAGGAGCCGGTGCACTTTAAATTTCTTCAACTGGGTGTGCTGACTCCTCCCCTCTATGCCCCCTCCCACAGGCAGTTATAGGTAAAATAGTGCCCGAAGGAGAAAGGACATACTTGAGAGAAGGAACATAACAACAATGAGTTGTGAGAGTTACACACCAGCACACCACCAACATAAAAACGACCAACAACGGCTGGTAACAAAACAGCAACAGCTGAACAGGTAACCATATAAAAGATAAGCTGCAGAAAAGTCAACGCACTGAGGTGGGTGCCCAATATCTCTTATGGACTACGAGAAAAGGATTTACCGGTAGGTAATCAAAATCCTATTTTCTCTAGCATCCATAAGGGATATTGGGGGACTCTAGTACGATGGGGACGTCCCAAAGCTTCCAGAACGGGCGGGAATGTGCGGAGACATCTGCAGCACTGCCTGCCCACACTGGGAATCCTCTTTGGCCAGGGTATCAAACCTGTAGAACTTCACAAAGGTGTTCTTCCCCAACCAGGTAGCAGCTCAGCATAGTTGCAAAGTCTAGCCTCCACGGACAGCCGCCCAGGAAGACACCACCAATCTTGTAGAGTGGGACTTCAGAGACTGTGAAACAGGTAAGGCTGCCGACACATAGGCCCGTTGGATAGTAAGTCTAAGCCAACGGACAATGGACTGCTTTGAAGCAGGGCAACCCTTTTTCTGCACATCATATAGCACGAACAAGGAATCCGTCTTTCTGATCCGAGCCATACTCTTGACATAGATCTTCAAGGCTCGCACAGCATCCAATACCTCCGGAGGAGCAGAAGTGCCAGAACTTGACGGAACCACAATATGTTGATTCAAGTGGAACGCAGAGACGACCTTCAGCAGGAACTGCTGCCTTGTCCTGAGCTACGCTCTGCTTCCACGTAAGGTACTTGTCTTCTACCATCATCAGAGGTTCAAACCAGGAGGACTGTAGAAATTCCAACACTACATTCAAATCCCAGGGTGCCATGGGCGGCACAAAAGGAGGTTGAATGTGAAGCATACCTTGCAAGAAGGTCTGTACTTCTGGCAATACTGCCAATTTCTTCTGGAAGAAAATGGAGAGAGCTGAAATCTGGACTGTAATGGAACCTAGACGTAAGCCCTTTTCCACACCAGCCTGCAGGAAATGGAGGAAACATCCCAAGTGGAACTCCGCAGGCGGATACGTGTGGTCCTCGCACCAAGAGACATATCTCCTCCAGATATGATGATAGTGTTTTGACGTCACAGGTTTCCTGCCCTGAACCATGGTAGGAATAACCTTTTTGGAAAGGCCCTTGTGACCTAGGATGTTCCGCCCAACCTCCATGCCATCAAACAAAGCCACCGTAAGTACAGGTAGACGAACGGACCTTGTTGAAGAAGATCCAAGGCCAAGGGTCTTCGACGGACATGTCCAGAAGATCCGCGTGCCACGCCCTCCAAGGCCAATCCGTGGCAATCAGAATTGCCTGGACTCCTTGATTCCTGATTCGCTTGAGTACCCTTGGGAGCAACGGAATTGGAGGAAACAGGTAGACCAGACGGTAAGGCCAAGGCGATGTCAGTGCATCTACTGACCTCACCTGAGGGTCCCTGGTTCGTGAGCAATACCAACAAAGCTTCTTGTTGAGACAAGAAGCCATCATGTCTATTTGTTGGCAGCCCCACTGGTCGATGATCTGCAGAAACACCTGATGGTGAAGCCCCCACTCTCCCGGGTGGAGATCATGACGACTCAGGAAGTCCGCTTCCCAGTTGTCCACTCCCGGAATGAAGATTTGCAACAGTGCTCTTGCATTTCTTTCTGCCCAGAGGAGTATCTTTGACACCTCTCGCATGCAGGCCCTGCTTTTTGTTCCTCCTTGTCGATTGATGTACGCTACTGCCGTGGCGTTGTCCGGCTGTACCTGGATCGCGTTTTTCCTGAGCAGAGGAGAGGCCTGAATCAGAGTATTGTAGATCGCCCGAAGTTCCAGAATGTTGATCAGAAGGAGGGCTTCGTGGGCTGCCACCTGCCCTGGAACTGAGCCCCCTAGGTGACAGCTCCCCATCCTCTCAGACTCGCATCTGTAGTGAGGAGGATCCAATCCTGAATCCCAAAACTTTGGCCTTCCAGTAGGTTGGAGGACTGCAGCCACCACAGGAGGGAAATCCTGGCCTGAGGTGACAGCCGTATTATCTGGTGCATCTGAAAATGTGATTTGGACCACTTGCTCAGGAAATCTAATTGAAATGTTCTGGCATGGAACCTGCCATAGTGGATCGCATTGTACGAGGCAACCATCTTCCCCAACAATCTTATGCAAAGATGGATGGATATTCGAGTAGACCGGAGAACCATGCAGACCATCTCCTGAAGTGTTCTTGCTTTTTCCTCTGGGAGGAACACACTTTCTGGGCCACAATATCCAGAAACATTCCCAGGAACAGGAGCAGTTGAGTTGGCTCCAGGTGGGACTTCTGTAAATTGAGGATCCACCCATGGTGTGACAGAAGCTGAATAGTGTGGTCTATACGGAGCAGTAAAAGCTCCATGGATCTCGCTTTTATCAAGAGATCGTCCAGATAAAAGACAATATTGACCCCCTGGAACCAGAGATGGAACATCATCTCCGCCATCACCTTCGTGAACACCCTCGGAGCTGTGGACAGGCCAAAGGGTAGTGCCTGGAACTGGTAGTGATCATTCAGTATGGCAAACCTCAGATAAGCCTGATGAGGTAGCCAACTCAGGATTTGGAGATAGGCATCCTTGATATCCAGGGAGACCATGAATTCTTGTTCTTCCAGACTCACAATCACTGCTCGCAAGGATTCCATCTTGAACATGAAAACCTTTAGGCAAGGGTTCAAGGATTTCAGATTCAAAATAGGTCTTTTCGAACCATCCGGTTTCAGTACCACGAACAAGTTGGAGTAGTAACCCTATTCAAAATGGGTCTTACTGAACCGTCCGGTTTCAGTACCATGAACAAGTTGGAGTAGTAACCCTTTCCCTGTTGTTGTAGTGGCACTGGAACAATGACTTGAGACTGGACCAATTTTAGGATGGCTTGTTGCAGCATAACACGCATATCCTCCAAAGCTGGCAAGCTTGATTTGAAAAATCGTTGGGGAGGAGCACCGTCGAACTCCAGCTTGAAGCCCTGAGAAAGGAGGTCCTTTACCCAGGTATCCTGGCAGGAACTTTCTCAGATGTGGCTGAAGTGACGCAGCCGAGCTCCCACCTCGAGATCCCCTCGGGCTGTGTGGGCACCGTCATGCTGAGGCCTTAGTGGAAGCTGAACTGGTGCTCTCCTGAGAACCGGCAATCGCTGGTTTTCTTGTCATACCTCTCGTGCCTCTAGCCACATTGGAGGCACCTCTGGTCTAAATCTGTTAGACCGAAAGGATTGAGTAGATGGCCCGGGTAGGAACGTCTACCCGGCGGGGCTCCAGAGGGAAGAAACGTGGATTTCCCCGCAGTAACTTTAGAAATCCATGTATCCAATTCCACCCAAAGGAGCCATTCCCCTGAAAAGGGGAGAGATTCCACACTGCACTTGGACTCTGACGCAACCACAAAGCCCTGCACGCCGACACTGCCATAGCAGATGTTCTAGCATTAATATTGCCTGTCTCCTTGAGAGAGTCACACAGGACGCGTGCAGTGTCCTGAATGTGCTTCTGGAGAGTCACTATAGTGACCAGGGACTGTGGGACACATCCCCCGAGAGGCCCTCCTGAATCTGAGTAGCCCACATATGAATAGCATGAGTCATTCAGCAACCTGCTATAATCGGTCTTTGTGATATACCCACTGAAGTGTGAATAGACTTCAGTGTAGTCTCTATTTTACTACCCCTAGGGTCCTTTATGGTAAAGGAGCCTGGAGCTAGCAGTACCGCCTTTTTAAAGAGGTAAGATACTGATTCATCAACAGCCGGGGGTTCTTCCCAGATCTTCCTGCCCTCCTGAGCAAATGGGAAAGTGTGCAAAAACCATCTTGACACTTTTTTTATCTGGATTTTTCCAGGCTAACTTAAATAGGTCATCTAACTCTGCAGAATCAGGGAAAGTCACATTCTATGTGAAGAAAAATGACTGCTGTGCTGCAGCGTCCTCTAGAGGGAGTTTTAGAATGTCCCATGTAGCTAAAATAAGGGGTACAATACCCTGTGCAGAAGGGGAATCCCCAGTAACAGGATTCAATTCCTCCCCTTCCTCCTGTATCTCCTCATCAGAGTCTGAGAGTAAAGCAGGTAACCCACCTTTAAGTGGTCCTGAGGTAGAGAGGGGCGTCTGTGGAACACCTGCCCTTGCAGCTAGGTCTGCAACAGCCTGCTGCAGTTGTTGAGTTTTTTGAGCATTAGCAGTGAGCTGAGATGACATATCTGACATCATGGATTTTATGGCGCCTAGCCAGGAAGGCACTTGACCCCCCCCCCCCCCCCCCAGCCCCCTCACTGAGCTGTGAGGCCTGACTACATTGTTCACATGATATGGAACCAGATGTAGAGGGAGAGAATCTGGTGTGACATTCACTGCATAATTGGTGTGTTTCCATGTTTACAGTAAACACTTATATACACATACACACAGACAAGTAATACAATAGCAAACCTGCCTTTACTGTATGTGAGAGGGAGACAGAGAGAAAAGAACAGCACACCCAAGCTAAACAGCCCCAGTGAGGCTGCACGCAGTTATATCACAGTGAAACACTGGAGTTTTTATCCTTTTCAGGACACAGATCGTGTACAATAGTGGCTCTCCCCCTTTGCTACACCCCTGTACCAGTTTTCCTGCGTATCCTGAGTGTCTGGAGGAGCTGTGTGTGCCTGCTGTTACAGCTGTAAGCAGAGGAAGGCGCCAAAACACAGCTGGTCCCGCTCTGAGGAAGTTCCGCCCCCCTGTAAGGGCACCGGAGTTTCAGTTATATTTATACTGGCAAAGTCTCCCTAGGAGTGTAAAAACATAACAGCAAGTGCTAGTTTTATCCACCGCTGCCAGTGTACACAGAGGGCTATAGCGGGTCCCCCTCAGGAGGGTCCCACATGCCTCCCCTGCGTTATTGTCGCACCATGAACCGAGGGCCCCCGGTTTGTACTCACCACTGTCGTCACCTTCAGCCTATTGTCAGGGGTGTGCTGTGTGCTGCGATTGCGACCGCTAAGGCGCAGTGCCCGCTGTACAACAACCTCTCAGGACGGTGGTCCTGAGGCGGGGAAGCGGCTCTGACACCTTACAGAGGACGGTGACCGTCCCTCCCATAACTCCCACGGTGCAGGTATACTGTTGCCCAAACAGCATACCGAAAATAATAAGGTTTTAAAAGAAACTGAAGAAAACTCTCTGGAGCTCCAGAGTGTGCATCCTCTCCCGAGGGCACTTTTTCCTAAACTGTCTGTGGGAGGGGGCATAGAGGGGAGGAGCCAGTACACCCAGTTGAAGAAATTTAAAGTGCACTGGCTCCTTTGGACCCTGTCTATACCCCATCGTACTAGATTCCCCCAATATCCCTTATGGATGCTAGAGAAAAATACCTCAGATTCATTGAACTATACAAGAAGCCAGGCCCGGCGCTATCCGCTCAGCGAAGGGATGCAGTGCAGGGAGGCGCTGGGACAGAGAGGCGCTTTCCCTGCTCTGAATCCCTTCACTGCTGCGCCGTCCTGTCACTCCTGTGACTCCTGTCCCCCCTGCTGCTGCTGTGTCTGTCACTGTATGACAGTCACTGGCAGCAGCGTCTGCAGAATCAAAAACCTCCTGCCTCCCCTCCCCGTGTGACAGCGGCTGAGTACGGGACAGACGGGGGCGGAGCTTAACGGGGCGAAAGGGGGCGGGGCTAAACGGGACAGAAGGGGCGGAGCTACACTGACCCGGCTGCACTGAGAGGGAGACTGGCTTAGGTAAGTGGTGTGTGTGTGTGTGTGTGTGTGTGTGTGTGTGTATGTGTGTGTGTGTGTGTGTGTGTGTGGTGGGTGGGTGTGTATGTGTGTGTATATATGTGTGAATTGTGTGTGTGAGGTATGTCTGCGTACGCGCACTTTATGGACGCTAGTACTGGGGGGGGCATTACGTATAATGACGCTACTACTGGGGGAGGCCATTACATGCAAGGACGCTACTACTACTGGGGGGGCATTACGTATAAGGACGCTACTACTACAGGGGGGCATTACGTGAAACTACGCTACTACTGGGGTGGCCATTATTTATAAGGACGATACTACTACTAGGGGGGAATTACGTATAAGGATGTTACTACTACTGTGGGTGCACTACGTATAAGGATGCTACTACTACAGGGGGGGCTATACGCGTAACAACGCTACTACTACTGGGAGGGTGCATTACGTATAAGGACGCTACTACAGGGGGGGCATTACGCGTAACAACGCTACTACTGCTGGGGGGGGGGCATTACTTATAAGGACGCTACTAGTACTACGGGGGAATTACATATAAGGACGCTACTACTACGGGTGGGGCATTACGTATAAGATTAATAAGATTGTGCTACATTGTGGCGTAATTTTAAATGGGGGTACTATTGTGTGGCCATGCCCCTTAGTTGTGAGACTACACCCCTTTTCCCGGCGCACGCCAACGGAATATGGGAGGGCGCAATTTTATAGTTTGCAGGGGGGCGCCGAACACCCTAGCACCGGCCCTGCAAGAAGCTCACATCATCTTGGCCCCCTTGCAGCCCAGGGTTATAGGCTAAAGTCCCAAATGACTCTCGGGGTCATTCCGAGTTGATCGCTCGCTAGCTACTTTTTGCAGCCGTGCAAAGGCATAGTCGCCGCCCACTGGGAAATGTATTTTAGCTTTGCAAGTGTGCGAACGCCTGCGCAGCCGAGCACTACAAAAATAGTTTGTGCAGTTTCTGAGTAGGTCTGAACTTACTCAGCCGCTGCGATTACTTCAGCCTGTCCAGTCCCGGAATTGACATCAGACACCCGCCCTGCAAACGCTTGGACACGACTGCGTTTTTCCAACCACTCCCTGAAAATGGTCAGTTAACATCCATAAACGCCCTCTTCCTGTCAATCTTCTTGCGACTGGCTGTGCGAATGGATTCTTTGTTAAATCCATCGCCCAGCAACGATCCGCTTTGTACCCGTACGACGCACCTGCGCATTGCGGTGCATACGCATGCGCAGTAGTGACCTGATCGCTGCACTGTGAAAAATGGCAGCGTGCGATCAGGTCGGAATGACCCCCTCTGTTGCAAAATGCTGTTGTAACCATGTGAGCCCAACATCAATGCAGAGCTGGATTAACCACAAGGCAACCTAGGCGCCAGCCTAGGGCTCGGCGGATCCCAATGGGCTCATGACCGCAAATCATGAAATATGGCCAGTCCATCACAAGACTGTGTATTAGTATATACAGCTCATTGTCAGGGGTTTATATACCTTTATTTTATGTTAAAAACCTGTGATCCTAGTACTTCCGAGTATTGCGGTTCATGCATGCCCAGTCAGCAACCATTGTAGGCACACTGCACTCTGGGTAAATCAGTGCACAACGGAGCACCGCTATACACATGCCCCATCGTAAATTGCGCACATCGCAGTCTGTTCATCTTTATAATTGTCTCTCACTCCAGTGACTATAGGATAATTATTGTTTTGATCGTTTTATCTCACCCACAATGGCCGCATCCATATGAGAGACAATTTCGATCTCTGTACCATTACAAAAAACATTTAGAGTAAGACATATAATAGAGATTAACAGACACTGGGTGTCTGCAATTCATGACGTTATGACTCCCAAACTTTCTTTGTCTGTACTTTGCAGTGAATCGGACGGGCCCAGTCGAGCCCCAGCCAGTCCCAGCACAGAAGCAGGTAGATAGAATTTTACAATTACTAGTACATAATAGATGATGATGATGATTTATTTACCAATTATTTTTTATGTAATTGTTTGTGCCCAGGTTACTTGTAATTTACTTATTATATTATTTTACTCTGTGAGACTGCACTGGGTTCACTGAGACTGGCAGTGACTTCCAGTTGGAAGTCCTACCTGCCAGCCAGAGACACTACAAGCAGTCCCATTGTGAGGTGTTTCCTCCATCTGGGACTGCCAGACCGGGCTGCGATTAGCAAAGAGCTTGCTTCCTCTAAGAAGCTACTCTCTGCCTTTCGGGCAGCCCTAGCCGACTTCTACAGACTGCAGCTGATGCAGTCCATAGATGCTGGGGGTTTGTGTATGCGCAGTAGTACCGTCACCGCTGCTGCGCATGCACTGGTCCCGGTATCTGTGAATTACATTGTACAGACTGCACTGCCCCCTCACACATGTTTGCCACGATTTGCAGATCTTTCAGGAGGGGGCAGGCCAAAATGATGTAATTGAAATGAACTGCATCATGGAGCTTAGTAATAATAAGATTTTACTCACCGGTAAATCTATTTCTCGTAGTCCGTAGTGGATGCTGGGGACTCCGTAAGGACCATGGGGAATAGCGGCTCCGCAGGAGACTGGGCACAGCTAAGAAAGATTTAGGACTACCTGGTGTGCACTGGCTCCTCCCACTATGACCCTCCTCCAGACCTCAGTTAGGATACTGTGCCCGGAAGAGCTGACACAATAAGGTAGGATTTTGAATCCCGGGTAAGACTCATACCAGCCACACCAATCACACCGTATAACTCGTGATATGATACCCAGTTAACAGTATGAACATAACAGAGCCTCTCAACAGATGGCTCAACAATAACCCTTTTAGTTAATGATAACTATATACAAGTATTGCAGACAGTCCGCACTTGGGACGGGCGCCCAGCATCCACTACGGACTACGAGAAATAGATTTACCGGTGAGTAAAATCTTATTTTCTCTGACGTCCTAGTGGATGCTGGGGACTCCGTAAGGACCATGGGGATTATACCAAAGCTCCCAAATGGGCGGGAGAGTGCGGATGACTCTGCAGCACCGAATGAGAGAACTGAAGGTCCTCCTAAGCCAGGGTATCAAATTTGTAGAATTTTGCAAACGTGTTTGCCCCTGACCAAGTAGCAGCTCGGCAAAGTTGTAAAGCCGAGACCCCTCGGGCAGCCGCCCAAGAAGAGCCCACTTTCCTCGTGGAATGGGCTTTTACAGATTTAGGGTGCGGCAGTCCAGCCGCAGAATGTGCAAGTTGAATCGTGCTACAGATCCAGCGAGCAATCGTCTGCCTAGAAGCAGGAGCACCCAGCTTGTTGGGTGCATACAGGATAAATAGCGAGTCAGTCTTCCTGACTCCAGCTGTCCTGGAAACATATACTTTTCAGGGCCCTGACTACGTCCAGTAACTTGGAATCCTCCAAGTCCCAAGTAGCCGCAGGCACCACAATAGGTTGGTTCACATGAAAAACTGATACCACCTTAGGAAGGAATTGGGAACGAGCTCTCAATTTCGCCTTTCCCATATAAAATACAGATAAGGGCTTTTGTCAATTCTGATACACGCCTGGCCGACGCCAAGGCCCACAGAATTACCACTTTCCACGTGAGGTATTATAGCTCCACGGATTTAAGTGGCTCAACCCAATGCGACTTCAGGAAATCCAACACCACGTTGAGATCCCACGGTGCCACTGGAGGCACAAACGGAGGCTGACTATGCAGCCCTCCCTTAACAAAAGTCTGAACTTCAGGCAGTGAAGCCAGTTCCATTTTGGAAGAAAATCGATAGAGCCGAAATCTGGACCTTAATGGAACCCAATTGTAGGCCCATAGTCACCTCTGACTGTAGGAAGTGCAGAAATCGACCTAGCTGAAATTTCTCCTTTGGGGCCTTCCAGTACGCAACATATTTCCGCCATATGCGGTGATAATGGTTAGCGTTCACTTCTTTCCTAGCTTTAAATAGCGTAGGGATAACTTCCTCCGGAATTCCCTTTTCCTTCAGGATCCGGCGTTCAACCGCCATGCCGTCCAACGCAGCCGCGGTACGTCTTGGAACAGACAGGCCCCCTGCTGCAGCAGGTCCTGTCTGAGCGGCAGAGGCCATGGGTCCTCTGAGATCATTTCTTGGAGTTCTGGTTACCAAGCTCTTCTTGGCCCACCCGGAACAATGAGTATAGTTCTTACTCCTCTCCTTCTTATTATTCTCATTACCCTGGGTAAGAGAGGCAGAGAAGGGAACACATACACCGACTGGTACACCCACGGTGTTACCAGAGCGTCCACAGCTATCGCCTGAGGGTCCTTGACCTGGCGCAATATCTTTGTAACTTTTAGTTGAGGCGGGACGCCATCATGTCCACCTGTGGCCTTTCCCAACGGTGTACAATCATTTGGAAGACTTCTGGATGAAGTCCCCACTCTCCCGGGTGGAGGTCGTGTCTTCTGAGAAAGTCTGCTTCTCAGTTGTCCACTCCGGGAATGAACACTGCTGACAGTGCTAACACATGATTTTCCACCCATCGGAGAATCCTTGTGGCTTCTGCCATCGCCATCCTGCTTCTTGTGCCGCCCTGTCGTTTACATGAGCGACCGCAGTGATGTTGTCTGACTGGATCAGCACCGGCCGGTGTTAAAGCAGTGGTCTAGCCTGACTTAGGGCATTGTAAATGGCCCTTAGTTCCAGAATATTTATGTGTAGGGAAGTCTCCTGACTTTTCCATAGCCTTGGAAGTTTCTTCCCTGTGTGGCTGCCCCCCAGCCTCGAAGGCTGGCATCCGTGGTCACCAGGACCTAGTCCTGTATGCCGAATCTGCTGCCCCCTAGAAGATGAGCACTCTGCAGCCACCACAACAGCGACACCCTGGCCCTTGGAGACAGGGTTATCCGCCGATGCATCTGAAGATGCGACCCGGACCACATGTCCAACAGATCCCACTGGAAAATCCTTGTATGGGACCTGGCGAATGGAATTTCTTCGTAAGAAGCTACCATCCTTCCCAGGGCTCGCGTGCATTGATGCACCGACACCTGTATACGTATTAGGAGGTCTCTGTCTAGAGACGACAACTCCTTGGACTTCTCCTCCGGGAGAAACCCTTTTTATCCTGTTCTGTGTCCAGAACCATACTCAGGAACAGTAGACGCGTCGTAGGAACCAGCTGCGACTTTGGATATTCAGAATCCAGCCGTGCTGTTGTAGCACTTCCCGAGATAGTGCTACTCCGCCGAACAACTGCTCCCTGGACCTCGCCTTTATAAGGAGATCGTCCAAGTACGGGATAATTATTTCGCCCATTACCTTGGTAAATACCTCGGTGCCGGGGACAGACCAACGGCAACGTCTGGAATTGGTAATGACAATCCTGTACCACAATTTTGAGGTACTCCTGGTGAAGAGGGTAAATAGGGACATGCAGGTAAGCATCCTTGATGTCCAGTGATACCATGAAATTCTCCAGGCTTGCAATAATCGCCCTGACCGATTCCATTTCGAACTTGAACCTTCGTATATAAGTGTTCAAGGCTTTCAATTTTAGAATGGGTCTCACCGAACCGTCTGGTTTCGGTACCACAACATTTTGGAATAGTAACCCCGGCCTTGTTAAAGGAGGGGTACCTTGATTTCACCTGCTGGAAGTGCAGCTTGTGAATTGCCGCCAGTACTACCTTTCTCCGAGGGCAGCAGGCAAGGCTGAGGTGAGGTAACGGCGAGGGGGAGTCGCCTCGGACTCCAGCCTGTATCCCTGTGATACTATTTGCAGAACCTAGGGATCCACCTGTGGGCAAACCCACTGGTCCCTGAAGTTCCCGAGACGCGCCCCTACCGCACCTGTCTCCACCTGTGGAGCCCCAACGTCAAGCGGTGGACTCAGAGGAAGCGGGGGAAGATTTTTGATCCTGGGAAGTGGCTGCTGGTGCAGCTTTTTCCTTCTTCCCTTGTCTCTGTGCAGAAAGGAAGCGCCTTTGACCCGCTTGCTTTTCTGAAGCCGAAAGGACTGTACCTGAAAATACGGTGCTTTCTTAGGCTGTGAGGAAACCTGAGGTAAAAAATTTTTCTTCCCAGCTGTTGCTGTGGATACGAGGTCCCAGAGACCATCCCCAAACAATTCCTCACCCTTATAAGGCAGAATCTCCATGTGCCTTTTATAGGCAGCATCACCTGTCCACTGCCGGGTTTCTAATACCCTCCTGGCAGAATGGACATTGCATTTATTCTGGATGCCAGCCGGCAAATATCCCTCTGTGCATCCTTTATATATAAGACGACGTCTTTAATATGCTCTATGTTAGCAAACTATTATCCCTGTCTTAGAGTATTAATAATATCTGACAGGGTATCAGACCACGCTGCAGCAGCACTATTTATGCTGAGGCAATTGCAGGTCTCAGTATATAACCTGAGTGTGTATATACAGACTTCAGGATAGCCACCTGTTTTTTATCAGCAGGCTCATTCAAGGTGGCCGTATCCTAAGACGGCAGTGCCACCTTTTTTGACAAACGTGTGAGCGCCTTATCCACCCTAAGGGATATCTCCCAACGTGACCTATCCTCTGGCGGGAAAGGGTACGCCATCAGTAACTTTTTAGAAATTACCAGTTTCTTATTGGGGGAACCCACGCTACTTTACACACTTCATTCATTCATCTGATGGGGTAACAAAACACTGGCTGCTTTTTCTCCCCAAAAATAAAACCCCTTTTATGTGGTACTTGGGTTCATGTCAGAAATGCGTAACACATTTTTCATTGCCGAGATCATGTAACGGATGTTCCTAGTGGATTGTGTATATGTCTCAACCTCGTCGACACTGGAGTCAGACTCCGTGTCGACATCTGTGTCTGCCATCTGAGGTAACGGGCGCTTTTTTGAGCCCCTGATGGCCTTTGAGACGCCTGGGCAGGCGCGGGCTGAGAAGCCGGCTGTCCCACAGCTGTTTTATGTCATCCAGCCTTGTAAGGAGTTGACATTGTCGGTTAATACCTTCCACCTATCCATCCACTCTGGTGTCGGCCCCACAGGGGACGACATCCCATTTATCGGCCTCTGCTCCACCTCCACGTAACCTTCCTCATCCCACATGTCGACACAGCCGTACCGACACACAGCACACACACAGGGAATGCTCTGACTGAGGACAGGACCCCACAAAGTCCTTTGGGGAGACAGAGAGTGAGTATGCCAGCACACACCAGAGCGCTATATAATGCAGGGATTAACACTATAACTGAGTGATTTTTCCCCCAATAGCTGCTTGTATAAACAATATTGCGCCTAAATTTAGTGCCCCCCCCTCTCTTTTTAACCTTTTAAGCCTGAAAACTACAGGGGAGAGCCTGGGGAGCTGTCTTCCAGCTGCACTGTGAAGAGAAAATGGCGCCAGTGTGCTGAGGGAGATAGCTCCGCCCCTTTTTTGCAGACTTTTCTCCCGCTTTTTTATGGATTCTGGCAGGGGTATTTATCACATATATAGCCTCTGGGGCTATATATTGTGATATATTTGCCAGCCAGGGTGTTTTTATTGCTGCTCAGGGCGCCCCCCCCCCCCCCAGCGCCCTGCACCCTCAGTGACCGGAGTGTGAAGTGTGTATGAGGAGCAATGGCGCACAGCTGCAGTGCTGTGCGCTACCTTGGTGAAGACTGATGTCTTCTGCCGCCGATTTTCCGGACTCTACTTGCTTCTGGCTCTGTAAGGGGGCCGGCGGCGCGGCTCTGGGACCGAACATCAATGGCCGGTTCCATGCGGTCGATCCCTCTGGAGCTAATGGTGTCCAGTAGCCTAAGAAGCCCAAGCTACCACCAGTTAGGTAGGTTCGCTTCTTCTCCCCTTAGTCCCTCGCTGCAGTGAGTCTGTTGCCAGCAGATCTCACTGTAAAATAAAAAACCTAAAATATACTTTCTCTCTAGGAGCTCAGGAGAGCCCCTAGTGTGCATCCAGCTCAGCCGGGCACAGGATTCTAACTGAGGTCTGGAGGAGGGTCACAGTGGGAGGAGCCAGTGCACACCAGGTAGTCCTAAATCTTTCTTAGCTGTGCCCAGTCTCCTGCGGAGCCGCTATTCCCCATGGTCCTTAAGGAGTCCCCAGCATCCACTAGGACGCCAGAGAAATCGTACTCGCTCTCTCTCCTCTGTCAGGAGGGGGGGAGGGGGAGTTCTGGGTACTCAGAACCCCCCGCCCCCCCTCACGTGTACTATTGTATAACACAAAATTATATAGTCAATGATTAAAAGGCATCTGCTGTGATATCACAAAACTACTGCAGTGAGACATTACTTATATGTGTCAATATACTTTCACAATTTACCGAATGCTTTAGCGACATCTCCTGGGCAGCTGCAGCCTCCGTCCTTTAAGCAAGATAAAAATAAAATCACTTACACAGCTTTATACACAAATAATATGTCTAAGATCATCCTTTACTTTTATGGTTTGTGTTTCTTGATATAGTTTTATACAGTACTTCATTTATATTGTATAAAACTCTAAATAAAAATCAAAGCTGAATGCGATCATTACACTAATGCAAATTCTAGTACTAAGGTATACACATGTAAGTATAAAATGTATTTGCTAATGTTGTCTACTGCAAGTGGTTTTCTATTCTAGTCATCATGTGATCAGCAAGTGTAGCAGACCTTGCTCGCCACCTAGTGAGTAAAGTGAATAATGTAAGCTCTGTTATTGTTCTGGAGCTCCTGGTTTGTAATGTTTGGACAAGCCTTACAATAAAATTATGTAATGTTACAAACTCATAGCCACAAAGCTGAATGTGAGCAGTTGGCTGGGAAACTGATTTCTACTGCTAGATTAAGCTACTTAACTTTATAGCAATAGTAAGTCAATTTCTGGAAATGTATTATGTAACACACCAATATCTTCTACAGCGATGTAAAGTTTTAGCATGATGTACAACCTTCAGACTGTTTCAAAAGGTTGGGAGCCTTCACTTTGTAAAATAAAAATACAACATAAATATACTTTTTCCATTAAATACAGTATCTTTATGATGAACACAGTACCTTAATGATGAAAATATTATATTCTTTCAAAATCATATAATACCCTACAGTATGTTAAAATTAGCTAAGATCACCATTTCTTCACTATTTCTCAATAACAAAAATTATGGCAAAATTGAATAATTAGGTGTCTAATTTGGAAAATATTTCTCCCTTAACACCCAATGATGCTCTTCTGTGGGCGAGTCCCAGGTGCTGTTTGAAATCACCGGGAGCAGGGAGGGGTGTGGCTCAGTAGATCTTCAGTAAAAAGATGGACAGTCAATAGGTTGACCTCAAATGGTCAACAGGGTCACATGTCGACCTGGTAAAAGGTTGCCATTAGAAAATGTCGACATGTACAAAGGTTGACATGGCCAAAAGCTCGACATGAAAATTGATGACACAAAATGTGTTGACCATATATGTATTGACCATTGTCATGTCGACCTTTTGAACCTATTGACCTTAAGCACTATCTACCTTTTGCCTGTTGACCTTGTCAACCTTTTGCATGTCGACTATTTGGGTCGACCTATTATCTATGTTTTTACTGTAGAGCTATCAACCGGATACCAGGATGGGGCTTTGTGGGACCGAAGAGATTTTACAAATATCATCTGTCATATGAATGTTTAATCAGGTGCTAAATTAACTGTTTCACTGAAAATACCACTAGGGAATGAAAACGACAGAAATGACATGCATGCAGTCTTGTTGATGATAACGTCTCACCAGGAGATAAGGTGAAGCGGCTGGAAATGAATGTAGTGCAATGAGTTATGCGGGATAATGTCCAGCTGTGGAGTAACACCAGAGCCAATTACAAAGATGGACAATCAATAGGTCGACACCAAATGTTCAACAGGGTCAAAGGTCAACATGGTAAAAGGTAGCCAGGGTCAAAAGGCCATGCTCATTGGACAGTTTGTAGCCTGATATACTGATAATTAAATACAGAATCTACCATGCAAAAATGAATAAAAGCAGGTTTCATCTACCCATCTACAGTATCGTCTTCCACCTATCGGTGACTATTTGCACTAACAATTTTTCTGCCGAATCCTGCTTCAACTGTCTTTATTGTTTCCTCTATCAAATTTGGTTATGAGGCACATGCCTAGGGGCGCCACTTGCTGGTTGCGGCACTGCCGAATGCCCCCCCCTCTTCCCGCACACCACATCTGAGCAGCGAGCCTTCTCTTTACCCAGAGGGGAGAGGGAGTTAAAAAATGCGGCAGAGCTACATGGACAGAGTACAGCTGATGCAGATCTGCTGCTTGTGAGATGAGCGAGAGAGAGAGGGGGTGGGATGTACTAACTTTGCACAGTACATCTCTTCACATATCCATACTAATCGCATATAGTATGTAACATATGTGATTAGGGTCTCCTCATAAGAGCTTTCCTTTGCGATTAGCGCTGGTCCCTTGACTTCCGAGTTTATGCCCCGGGAGTCTGTCTGCACATACGCAGAAGGACGTGGGGGATGCTGGGAAGGATCACGTCGGATTTCTCTCAGCTAGGAATGTGGACAGAAGCTCACAGGATTCTTTAGGTGTTACCCTCCGCATCGGAGCGCTGGTGCAGAGAGAGAGAGAGAGAGGATGAGACCCTACAATGCCTGACACTGGGCAATCACACTAGTGCCAGTAGAGCGCTCTCATTGGCAGTGCCATTGTCAAACTGTACCCAGAGGCTGTTATGCATTCCCCCCCCATTTGGTTTCAGGGTGCAAGCCTAGTGGCTAGCACGGGGTTTCTGCAACATAGCTCACTGACCCCCCCCCCCCCCCCCCAACAGCCCGTCTTCCCCATAATGGAGTATGACAGGAGAGGCTCTGTCTCACCTGATCGCATGTCACTGCTGCGAATCCCAGCCCTGGCAGCCCACTACTTCCTCAGATGCCTGCAGAGCCTCCTGCATTCACCTCCTGAGCTGCTGCTGACCCTGCCCAGATGAGTGCACTAAGTCACTGTTAGCCAACTGCTCCTCCTGCTTTTAACCAAGCAATAAAATTAAAAAAATCAGGCAGGGGGCGATCTTTGCAGTGATGCCTAGGGACGCTCTCACCCCTAAATCCACCCATGGCTATGGTGGGTGCAAGGGGTGCCATTGCTATGGTGCCCGGGGGTTAGGAAGCCCCAGACTCAGCTCATATAACTGTCTACCAAGTTCCCAAAACTGACTGCTAAGAAATTGGGTCTGGGGAACTTGTCAGTGGCAATCTCTGTATCTTTCTCTCAGTAAAGCTCCACACTGATGTGATCCATCTCCCACAATCCTACTTCATGCACACAGACCCATCTGAGCTAATCTGAAAGCCCAACACTGCCAGAGAGTAGGCTCTTCCTTCTTTACAGCTTTTCTGAATCTGAGGGGTAGGAATTGAAATTATGACAGGCCCAGAAAGGGATACGGAAAGTCTACCTAAATTAACAAGATCTCCACCCAAACTGGAATTTCCTATTCTATGAAGTATCCCCTCAGGTAGGAGCTAGTTGGTCAATGACCCCTGTGTGGCATAATATGAACTGGCGGCACTGTATATAATAATGTATACGGGCAGTCCTACAATGTGGTATATTGTGAACTGGGGAGAATACAATGTGATATAATATGAACTGGTGATGCTGTGTGGTATAATGTGAACTAGGGCACTTCTATGGTGTTGGCTATGAAATACCGGCAGTCAGCATCCCATTGGTCAGAATCCCGACAGTGGAATACCAACAGTCAGAATGCCGATGGATCCCGGTGAGTATTCTAACCCAAGCCCTAACCCACACCTCCTGCAGCCAAACCCTAACCACCCCACCCCCTCCACAGCCTAACCCTAACCATCCCCTCCCACAGCATAATCCTAACCATCCCCTCCCGCAGCTTAACGTTCTCCCTAGTACCTAGTCCTCAAATTAACTTTTAGCCTCAGGATTCTCATTGCCAGGATCCTAAATACTTCCTATTCTATGGAGTATAAAAACTAGAGCACTAGTATATGGCATAAAATTAACTATTGCACTATTACTGGGCTTAAAATTAACAGCCAATATGGAGAGAGGATTCTCTCTAGCAGATTGGGGAGAGGACCCCTTCAAAATATTGCTATTGGGCACACAGAGTTCTGGCTATGTCCCTGTACCAACCCTTTAATTTATCCTAAAATATTACTTAGTTGGCGACTCTTTTCTTTTTTGGCCTTATGTGGTGTTCTCACGCTGCCTTTAATTATGTAGTTTCCTTATTGTAATAAGCAATAAAGACTGGTTACACTAGTTCTCTGCCCATTCTTTATGTAACTGAACAATAGATTTTGCAGAGCTCATCAATTTAACAGCAATGGTACTGTAAGTTCCGTTTATAAAAAAGTATTAGTTATATCTGATGAATAGTAAAATATATCTATACTTACTGAGATGATATGTCCTTTCAACCCATGGGCAGAGTCAGCGCATTCAATGACAGCACTCAGCTGTGGGTAACCAACACCTGTTTTAATCCTGGTTGTACAAACAGATCCTGTCCAAGGAATTAAATAAAATAGTAATTAATTAAAGTCACATGCAGATGATAGGCTATTCATTTTCTCTCTTCTGGTGGGTCCACATTGACTCTGAGCATCCTGCAGAAGACACAAGGATAACCAAGCTCTTTCTTACTAGGCATCTGTGACAGTTCTCTCTGCTGCTCCTTCCTGGCTGGTGAGAGTAGCCTTTGAGCAGGGACATAGCCCGAATCAAATATCTGATGTGTATATGGATGAGTTTTGTCTCTAGCAATAATTGGAGCTATGAAGAAAACCTTCATGCTATAGACAGACGCCAGATAATGCTACTTGTTTATAAAAACCATATGGACCTTGAAGCTTTAGAACTATGAATACACTGAAACACACAATACTGTAACTATATAACCAGGAGGTATTTCATACTCAAGCCAGGGAACATGTAACCAAATTAAAGATTACAGTACTTTCAAAAAATGTATCTTACTAAAATTGTATTATGTTCACCTATTGGCAGCAATATGTAACTTGTATATTATAATGTTTTATTTATATGTTGCCTATTATAGATCTTTAAGAAACAAACATTTTAGACTTTAGATTTAAATATTAGGGTTTAGATTTTAAATATTTCTGTATATATGAAGAAACCCCTCAGAGGCTATGGTACTGTTATACTGCAACAATATACTGTAGGTTAGTAGACAGTTAGTTAAAAGAACCCCCAGAAAACTCTGAAACATGCATTCAACATGTTAAGATAGAAAAACTCCCTGACTACCACTGGACTGCTACTGCAGAAACTCAGAGTAGGACCCAGAGTAGGACCTAAGCAGCTGAGAATGCACTCAAGATTCTACTGTTGCTAAAGGCACCTCATGCTGTTTTTTAGTTAGAACACACAGGGCTGAATGTAATGACGCCCGAGATAGCCAGAGGTGCGGGATGCCGGCCGATCTCGGATGTTTTTTTTTAAAGGGGCAATCACTTACAAGGCAAAACCATGCCTTGTAAGTTATTGCTCCTTTAAAAAATGTCTGAGATAGTCCGGCATCTCGCTCCTCGACGATCTCGGGCATCATTACATCCAGCCCATAGAGTGCGTTCATGAGTAAACGAAGGGTATAACCGTGAAAAGTATATTTCAGAAAATGTTGCTTGGTAATTATTTTCTAACATTGTGATTATAATTTGGCCACTAGGTGAGAATACTTTACTGCTGTCCATGAGTGAAATGTCTCCCTCAGCTGAACAACCAATTAAGGGGTCTACTCGTGAAGCAGTGAAACGTGTGGAGAAGTTAGCCAGTGGAGAAGTTACCCATGGCAACCAATCAGCTGCTACTGTACATACAGTATAAATTTATAGAATGCACTTTCTAAATGTTACCTTAACACACAGAAGTGTATCTAGGGGTCCGAGTGCCCCTGACAAAGTGAGGGGATGGTGCTCCCTCCATTAATAGTTACACTCTGTACTTCTAACTTTATTATGTGCAAGTAAAAACATGTGCATGGTCATATACCCATTCCTCTACTACGCCAGTCACAGTTAAACCAATGTACAGTATGTACACATACTAAAATGTGACCTAGTGGGCACACTTAGCTACCCCTCCCCCCCCCCCCCATACTGGCACAGTTAGCACCAGTAAGCCCCCTCTCCAACCACTTACCGGGCACACTCTGCACCAGCAAATCCCCCCTTACTAGGCACATAGCACAAACAAACCCCTCCCCTTATTGGGAACAGCACCTGCAAACTACCCTGTACTGGGCACACAGCACCAGCAAACCCCACCCCTTAGTGGGCACACAGCATCAGCAACTTCACCTCTCTATTAATGGGCACAATTTGCATTCACCCTCTTACTGGGTAGTGGTTACACCCCCACCAAAATGGGCATATTTGGCACCTGCAAACACCCTCGCTCTTACTGGACACACTTAGTGCATCCCCATACTGGGCTCACCTAGCATCCCTCCTCCCCCCTTGGCAGGTAAATGTACACCCCCATTCCTTCCTCTTCACTTACTGGGCGCAGTTAGTAACCAGCCCTCCCTTAATAGTCACACTTAGCACTCCCCCCTCCTTCACTGTGGCACACTTGGCTCCTCTTCTCCCCTTGCCAGACACACAAGGCACCCCATCAGGAGGAGACATGTGATGCAGCCAGCCAGGGAGCCAACAGGTGCTAGCAACTTCGCCTCTGGGCTCCCATGGCCACCTGCCCTCCGGACACATAGCATGGACGCCCAGAGCACCTTTGACTCCATCCTGTGGAGTAACTCACCACCACTACTACTAATTGGGACTGGCACCATCTCCGACTCCTATCGTGCTACTGCATGTGGCCACCCCCGGTTCCGCCCAGCACTTGATCGTGAAGTAGGTCCTTCCAGAGAAGGGGACAAGACAACCCAGTGAATACGCCCTTCTCTGGTGGTTCTTGGCAGGCGGCGGAAGGCACAGGGCTTCATTCTGACAGTGCTGGGTTATAAAAAAAACTGTACAAACGGCAGCAGGCAGGTGCCGAGTCCCGTAGGATGACCGGGTCCTAGGCATTCGCTTGTGTTGACTGTACTGTAGGTAATCTGGCTTCTATTTAACCCCCTGACCATTGATGACACCGCTGCGCGGCGCTGCGCGGCGCCCCCCATCGTCCGGTGCCCCAGGCAAGTGCCATCCTGGCCAAGGGGTAAATACGTCCCTGTTAACACATAATGATGTGGTACCTTTCCCTTATATAAGAAACTGGGAGAGAAAAGGTTTTCTCTGCAGAATAACTTTTAATTTACAGAACCTATTATTTATTTATTTATTTTATTTTTACATTTGTTTTTATTTATAGCGGCAGAAAAAAAAAAGAGGCAGAACACTCAGCAGTGACAATGACTACAACAAAACAGACAATGTAAAGAATAACAACAAAGAAATACACAGACAAGACTGAAAGAACCTCAGTATCTACAGCAGAACCATGTAGAAAATCTATGAAAGCACAAGAGGCTGTCGCCAGAACACAAAAACAACTACAGTCTGCTGAGGTTATTAGAGGATGTTTTTGTTAAAAACCAGATTGAAGAAACAGACTAGAAAAAGAAAAGGATATGAGAAGGGAAGACTAGAAAGGAAAGTAAGGAAAAAGAAAAAAAGAGGGAGAGGATGGGGACAACGACATTACCTACAAAAGTAGTAAATTTCAGTAAAGAAAAAGTAGAATTTTTGGATCTCAACATTTTCATAACAGACAACACCATCCACACAAACACTTTTCACAAACCAGTAGACGTGAACAGTCACATCCTCACATCCAGTGGCCACTATCATAACTGGCTAAAGAACATCCCCACAGGGCAGTTCAGACGTTTACGGAGGAACTGCTCACGCCTGACAGATTACGACATACAGGGACAAAATCTAAAGAGCCAGTTTATAGAAAAGAAATACGACAGTGCAACCATTCAAGAAACATTAAGAAAAGTACGAGAACTGGATAGAGGACCACTGTTACACTATAACCAAAAACAGAAACAAGTTCAGGATGATAACATATACTTTATCACGCAATATTCCAGGAATTCCCATCAAGTTAGAAAGATCATTAACAAATACTGGCCTATTCTGTTACAAGACGAAACACTGGTGAATGTTCTACAGGTTGAGTATCCTTTATACAAAATGCTTGGGACCAGAGGTATTTTGGATATGGGATTTTTCCGTATTTTGGAATAATTGCATACCCTAATGAGATATCATGGTGATGGGACCTAAATCTAAGCACAGAATGCATTTATGTTACATATACACCTTATACACACAGCCTGAAGGTAATTTTAGCCAATATCTTTTATAACTTTGTGCATTAAACAAAGTGTGTGTACATTCACACAATTTATTTATGTTTCATATACACCTTATACACACAGCCTGAAGGTCATTTAATACAATATTTGTAATAATTTGTGTATTAAACAAAGTTTGCATATATTGAGCCATCAGAAAACAAAGGTTTCACGTTCTCACTCTCACTCCAAAAAGTCCGTATTTCGGAATATTCCGTATTTAGGAATATTTGGATATGGGATACTCAACCTGTACCACCAAAACCCAGAATAATATTCAGAAAAGCGCCAGACATTAGGCAGAAAATTGTGAAGAATCACATTGCACCTAAAACACAGAAACAGACCACTATTGACAAAGTTGACATAAAAGGAGGTTTTTATTATTGTGGTACATGTAAAGCATGCACAACCACTAGAAGCAGAAGTACCAAACCTGTTCACACAGTCACATCCACTTCAAACAAGAAAACAATGCAAATCAGATCCACGTTGACATGTCACAGCAAGGGAGTGATATACATGCTTGAATGTCCATGTCACAAGCAGAACGTAGGGAGGACAGTCAGACAGCTTAAGATAAAGTTAAGCGAACACATTCGGAACATAACAAAAAGGGACAGAGGAACATCCATTATCCAAGCATTTCAAACAATTCCACAACAGCGACCCCACAGTACTCACATTCATAGTATTGAAAGAAGTTAAACCAAAATGGAAAGGGGGCAACTTCATTCACCACATAAATAAAGAAGAACTAAGAGTCATGATTGAGATGGACACATTAGTACCAAAAGGGCTCAATTTTGATAATGAGGTGAGATCCATTATTTGCCAGTGAGAACTAATGCTCACACACCATACTTGATATCAATTTCCTGTGATTAACCAAAGATCCAGAAATAACACTTCATAGTAGGTTGTAGTTTTACATTTATTTATATTTATTTTATTTTATTTTATTTATTATTATTATTTATTTGATTCATATTTACATTCATTCACTCTATTTGATTTATTTAGCAGTCTCATTCATATCCATTTATATTTATTTTCATTTTCATTTTACATTCATATAATTTATTAGACTTTCGTTTATTTATGTTCACTAATCAGATTCATTGTCACAGTTAGCAGCTAAATAAAATACATGTTACAGAAAATAGAACATCATAGGTAGAAACCTATTTTTATTTCATTAGATAAGGCACATGATTGACAGAATCAAAAACCAACCAAGGATAACATATGCTTGATCACATGTGAACACAGTAGTGATATCTCCATTGGACGTACAATGTGACTGACAAGATTAACAACCTATCACCACATGGAGAACGAGAACCAATCAGAGCGAAGGTGTCACAGATCAGGCTATTTAAATTCACCATAGGAGAGTAAGGCCCCCAAGGGCCGAAACGCGTTGGAGCATCCCAATAATACGACCCACAAAAGCGGCACGATCAAGAAGAAGCAGCAGCACCCGAGACGGCACCCGGTCACGTCACTGAAGACCAGAAAGTGTTTGCGGGCCACGGACGGCAGAGAGACATCAAGGAGAAAGCCTGTCACTGATGCAGTCAGCAGCGGAGGAGGAGAATCGAGGTGAGTCTCTGTAGGTGGAGGGAGTGCAGCAACGAACCGCTCTGAGAGTGGTCGCAGTGCGTGCATTCCTCCCCCAAGACAGTCACCGAACCCAGGCTGACCGGCCTCTGGCGTGTGACCGAACACAGTCACAGTGCCGGTGGCAGGAGCTAGAGGAGGAAAGACCAGTCCGGAGTCCCCTTTCTTTGATTTCAACCTCCTTAACTGTCTAAACATCAAACACGGCTTAGATCCCAACTAGTGCACTACTTCACATACAGACCAGCGGGACGCCGCGGTCTGCATTTTAAACAAACGGACTTTTCTTTTCACATTCTACTCCATTCATTTTTTTCCCCTTTTTCTCGTGTCCTGGACTCAATTCAAGCATCCCAAGGAGCAATTGTGCCCCTGTACAACCAATATAGGGCTTAAGAAAGCCATTTACAGCATAGTACGCATATTATGCTAATTTTGGACAATCAGCAACCATTGCATTTAAAATAAACACAATTTTGAAATGTATTTAATTTATTATTGCATTATTTGGTATACAATTATATATACATGCATAACCAGAAATCGGGGTTGAGCGCAGTGTAAATATATATATTCTTGGTACCATTTATTATAACAAGTAGGACCAACTTGTTAAACATCAGCAGCATTCCCCGTAACATAGTGTACCTCTGTGCGCAGTCCACCCACCTTTTGTTACTAGTGAATTTGTAGCTCAATCCCAACATTAAGTCTTAAGGGTCAGAAAGAAATTTCTGTAATGGAAGGTGTAATACTCAAGTAGCCCTTAATTACAGCCAGGTATAGGTTTATTATATCGACTGCACCATAGAGCTTAGACCAAGTGGCGCTAAGAGGGGGAGTAGGGTACTAATTACCGGGGCCCATGTCTGATGGAGGGGCCCAGTGTGGGCCCAGGTCCTTCCCCCCCTTACCTAGCAGCTGCAGCTCTTCTCCTCAGCCCTGGGCTGCAGTATGGCCAGGGAGGCGTTTATAATACATTTTTGTATTTTTTTCTAAGGGTGCATGCAGCTCCTCCTGTGATTAGGCCACGCCCCCGGAAAAGTATCTGGACCCAGCCAGTACTGCCCTGTTTAGAACCGATGGATTAACTCCTCGTTATCATTCAGCAAGTTAGTAAAGTATTCCACGGAAACCACGTACCATTTCTTATTAATAATCACAACCAAGGAGGGGAAGCTTTCTTCCAGTCCGTAGCCAACTGAAGTGTAGCTGCATGACAGATATGCCTAGTGAGCCTGTCTGGAAGTTTAAGGATACCTTTGATAGGTTTGCCTAACAGAAAAATCAACGGGTCCCGAGGAATGGAGACACAAGTTATTTTACAGTAGATATGATATCCAGAACATCGCTCCAAAAGGGAAACAAAGCTGGGATGTCTCATCATATGTGAAAGAAAGCCCACCTGGCCACAGTGCCACCAGCATAAATTGAAAGTACGAGGATAGATAGAATGCAATCTCTCCAGAAACATGTACCATCTAGAGTAAATTCTCCCTAATTCCAGTTTAACTGACGCTTAAGGAAGTATAAAGTGAATGAGTGTCCACCCCTCTTGGTCCACAGAAGTCTCCAGATCCCGTTCCCAAGCCACCTCAAAAGATTTTAGGGGTGGAGAGGGAAGAGACACTAACATGGCGTAAAGCAAAGAGATAGCACCCTTGACACCTGGATTATAAATGCATTTCTGCTCAAAAGGAGTGTGTTTTGTGTGTGTGTGTGTGTGTGTGTGTGTGTGTGTGTGTGTGTGTGTGTGTGTGTGTGTGTGTGTGTGTGTGTGTGTGTGTGGGATTTGGGGGGAGATTGTCTCTAAATTTATATGAGTGGCATTGGGATTGAACAACAATTACTGAGCATTTATTACAAATGTTGGAATAAAATGCATATGAAAAAGCATATTTTGACTTGAATTTAAAAAGTGTTCATGAAAATAAATGATTTGATAACTTGCCTGGTCCGATTCCAACTTTTATGATGTCAGCTCCTGAAAGAATTAGTTCTTCCACCATTTCCCCTGTAACCACATTGCCAGCCTGGCAAAAGATAAAGTGCATATGATAGATATAAATGAAAATATTGGAACTATAACTTGGTTTATAGGGTATTAAACATAAATATTTGCTCTATTATTTCATGTTTCATCAGTTCATGGAAGTTCTTAGATGTGCACCAAATGCTAAGAAAAATCTGATCCCTAATACAGGTAAACACATTTTTATGTAGCACATAAACAATTGTTGCATGATGTATAATATGGATGTTTAACTGCATTAAAATCAACCCTAGTGGCTAAAGGCAATGGACTTCTTGAATGCATTACGTTTGTGTCTGTTCAGGAAATAAACTGCTTGCCCATCAAATACACTGGCCCCGATTTGTGTCTTTACTATCTGTGAGATAGCTTGATACCATCAAAACAACTATGGACACCACACTATCAACACTGAACCGCTTGACAGAAGATCAAAATTTGTTCAGGGCAGCTATCCATGGGGAGTGGGATGCCATACAGTAAGTCGGCGCCTTCAGCGCGCGCACACAGTACCACTAAGACATTTTTCCTACTTACACCACTGCATTAAAGTAAATGTTATCTTCACGATACTTGACATCTCTTTGATTATACTTTATTGTTGGTTTTTCTAAAAATCCTTTGAAATTTGCATAAAATATATATATATATATATATATATATATATATATATATATATAATTTATATATATAATATACCCAGCATGCGGAGGCACTCAAGCACTTCTCTCAGCAGATAGTGAAAAAAGCGGTGTTTAATACATCACTTCAATGACATCCCACCTTGTATCATCTTGAAAAAGGGGCGTCACGGCCCCAAAACGTTGGGATGTCATTGATGCGATATATCAAACACCGCTTTTTTCACAATCTGCTGAGAGAAGTCCTTGAGTGCTGCATGCTGTGAATATTGTTCATATGGATATATCTGGATAGTACCTGGGCATCTTGCAATATTTGGGGTGAGTGCCGATTCATGCACCTTATATCTATAGTAAAAGTGAGATTGGCGCCCGGGGGTATTGTAAATGCCCGACTAATCTTAACCTCTACTACAGATACCAAAACGTTGGGATGTCATTGATGCGATATATTAAACACCGCTTTTTTCACAATCTGCTGAGAGAAGTCCTTGAGTGCTGCATGCTGTGAATATTGTTCATATGGATATATCTGGATAGTACCTGGGCATCTTGCAATATTTGGGGTGAGTGCCGATTCATGCACCTTATATCTATAGTAAAAGTGAGATTGGCGCCCGGGGGTATTGTAAATGCCCGACTAATCTTAACCTCTACTACAGAGTTTATACTCAAACGTGGGATATAACCTTTAACATGGATTAGGAATAAACAATGTGATCATTTAATACAATTTATTAAAATGCATAAAAAGTGTATATTATATATATATATATATATATATATATATATATTAGTGATGTGCACCGGACATTTTTCGGGTTTTGTGTTTTGGATTCGGTTCCGCGGCCGTGTTTTGGATTCGGACGTGTTTTGGCAAAACCTCCCTGAAAATTTTTTTGTCGGATTCGGGTGTGTTTTGGATTTGGGTGTTTTTTTACAAAAACCCCTCAAAAACAGCTTAAATCATACAATTTGGGGGTCATTTTGATCCCATAGTATTATTAACCTCAATAACCATAATTTCCACTCATTTCCAGTCTACTCTGAACACCTCACACCACACAATATTATTTTTAGTCCTAAAATTTACACCGAGGTCGCTGGATGACTAAGCTAAGCGACCCAAGTGGCCGACACAAACACCTGGCCCATCTAGGAGTGGCACTGCAGTGTCAGACAGGATGGCACTTAAAAAAATAGTCCCCAAACAGCACATGATGCAACGAAAAAAAGAGGTGCACCAAGGTCGGTGGATGGCTAAGCTAAGCGACCCAAGTGGCCGACACAAACACCTGGCCCATCTAGGAGTGGCACTGCAGTGTCAGACAGGATGGCACTTCAAAAAATAGTCCCCAAACAGCACATGATGCAAAGAAAAAAAGAGGTGCACCAAGGTCGCTGGATGGCTAAGCTAAGCGACCCAAGTGGCTGACACAAACACCTGGCCCATCTATGAGTGGCACTGCAGTGTCAGGCAGGATGGCAGATTAAAAAAATAGTCCCCAAACAGCACATGATGCAAAGAAAAAAAGAGGCGCAATGAGGTAGCTGTGTGACTAAGCTAAGTGACCCAAGTGGCCGACACAAACACCTGGCCCATCTAGGAGTGGCACTGCAGTGTCAGACAGGATGGCACTTCAAAAAATAGTCCCCAAACAGCACATGATGCAAAGAAAAAAAGAGGCGCAATGAGGTAGCTGTGTGACTAAGCTAAGCGACCCAAGTGGCCGACACAAACACCTGGCCCATCTAGGAGTGGCACTGCAGTGTCAGACAGGATGGCAGATTAAAAAAATTGTCCCCAAACAGCACATGATGCAAAGAAAAAAAGAGGCGCAATGAGGTAGCTGTGTGACTAAGCTAAGTGACCCAAGTGGCCGACACAAACACCTGGCCCATCTAGGAGTGGCACTGCAGTGTCAGACAGGATGGCACTTCAAAAAATAGTCCCCAAACAGCACATGATGCAAAGAAAAAAAGAGGTGCAATGAGTTAGCTGTGTGACTAAGCTAAGCGACCCAAGTGGCCGACACAAACACGTGGCCCATCTAGGAGTGGCACTGCAGTGTCAGACAGGATGGCAGATTACAAAAATTGTCCCCAAACAGCACATGATGCAAAGAAAAAAAGAGGCGCAATGAGGTAGCTGTGTGACTAAGCTAAGCGACCCAAGTGGCCGACACAAACACCTGGCCCATCTAGGAGTGGCACTGCAGTGTCAGACAAGATGGCAGATTAAAAAAATTGTCCCCAAGCAGCACATGATGCAAAGAAAAAAAGAGGCGCAATGAGGTAGCTGTGTGACTAAGCTAAGTGACCCAAGTGGCCGACACAAACATCTGGCCCATCTAGGAGTGGCACTGCAGTGTCAGACAGGATGACACTTCAAAAAATAGTCCCTAAACAGCACATGATGCAAAGAAAAAAAGAGGCGCAATGAGGTAGCTGTGTGACTAAGCTAAGCGACCCAAGTGGCCGACACAAACACTTGGCCCATCTAGGAGTGGCACTGCAGTGTCAGACAGGATGGCAGATTAAAAAAATTGTCCCCAAACAGCACATGATGCAAAGAAAAAAAGAGGCGCAATGAGGTAGCTGTGTGACTAAGCTAAGCGACCCAAGTGGCCGACACAAACACCTGGCCCATCTAGGAGTGGCACTGCAGTGTCAGACAGGATGGCACTTCAAAAAATAGTCCCCAAACAGCACATGATGCAAAGAAAAATGAAAGAAAAAAGAGGTGCAAGATGGAATTGTCCTTGGGCCCTCCCACCCACCCTTATGTGGTATAAACAGGACATGCACACTTTAACAAACCTATCATTTCAGCGACAGGGTCTGCCACACGACTGTGACTGAAATGACTGGTTGGTTTGGGCCCCCACCAAAAAAGAAGCAATCAATCTCTCCTTGCACAAACTGGCTCTACAGAGGCAAGATGTCCACCTCCTCCTCATCCTTCGATTCTTCACCCCTTTCACTGTGTACATCCCCCTCCTCAAAGATTATTAATTCGTCCCCACTAGAATCCACCATCTCAGGTCCCTGTGTACTTTCTGGAGGCAATTGCTGGTGAATGTCTCCACGGAGGAATTGATTAGAATTCATTTTGATGAACATCATCTTCTCCACATTTTCTGGAAGTAACCTCGTACGCCGATTGCTGACAAGGTGAGCGGCTCCACTAAACACTCTTTCGGAGTACACACTGGAGGGGGGGCAACTTAGGTAAAATAAAGCCAGTTTCTGCAAGGGCCTACAAATTGCCTCTTTTTCCTGCCAGTATACGTACGGACTGTCTGACGTGCCTACTTGGATGCGGTCACTCATATAATCCTCCACCATTCTTTCAATGGTGACAGAACCATATGCAGTGACAGTAGACGACATGTCAGTAATCGTTGGCAGGTCCTTCAGTCCAGACCAGATGTCAGCACTCACTCCAGACTGCCCTGCATCACCGCCAGCAGGTGGGCTCGGAATTCTTAGCCTTTTCCTCGCAGCCCCAGTTGTGGGAGAATGTGAAGGAGGAGCTGTTGACGGGTCACGATCCGCTTGACTTGACAATTTTCTCACCAGCAGGTCTTTGAACCTCTGCAGACTTGTGTCTGCCGGATAGAGAGATACAACGTAGGTTTTAAATCTAGGATCGAGCACGGTGGCCAAAATGTAGTGCTCTGATTTCAACAGATTGACCACCCGTGAATCCTGGTTAAGCGAATTAAGGGCTCCATCCACAAGTCCCACATGCCTAGCGGAATCGCTCTGTTTTAGCTCCTCCTTCAATCTCTCCAGCTTCTTCTGCAAAAGCCTGATGAGGGGAATGACCTGACTCAAGCTGGCAGTGTCTGAACTGACTTCACGTGTGGCAAGTTCAAAGGGTTGCAGAACCTTGCATAACGTTGAAATCATTCTCCACTGCGCTTGAGTCAGGTGCATTCCCTCTCCTTTGCCTATATCGTAGGTAGCTGTATAGGCTTGAATGGCATTTTGCTGCTCCTCCATCCTCTGAAGCATATAGAGGGTTGAATTCCACCTCGTTACCACCTCTTGCTTCACATGATGGCAGGGCAGGTTCAGGAGTGTTTGCTGGTGCTCCAGTCTTCGGCACGTGGTGGATGAATGCCGAAAGTGGCCCGCAATTCTTCGGGCCACCGACAGCATCTCTTGCACGCCCCTGTCATTTTTTAAATAATTCTGCACCACCAAATTCAATGTATGTGCAAAACATGGGACGTGCTGGAATTTGCCCACATGTAATGCACGCACAATATTGGTGGCGTTGTCCGATGTCACAAATCCCCAGGAGAGTCCAATTGGGGTAAGCCATTCTGCGATGATGTTCCTCAGTTTCCGTAAGAGGTTGTCAGCTGTGTGCCTCTTATGGAAAGCGGTGATACAAAGCGTAGCCTGCCTAGGAACGAGTTGGCGTTTGCGAGATGCTGCTACTGTTGCCGCCGCTGCGCCGCTGCTGCTCATGCTGCAGGAGGCAATACATCTACCCAGTGGGCTGTCACAGTCATATAGTCCTGAGTCTGCCCTGCTCCACTTGTCCACATGTCCGTGGTTAAGTGGACATTGGGTACAACTGCATTTTTTTAGGACACTGGTGACTCTTTTTCTGACGTCTGTGTACATTTTCGGTATCGCCTGCCTAGAGAAATGGAACCTAGATGGTATTTGGTACCGGGGACACAGTACCTCAATCAATTCTCTAGTTCCCTGTGAATTAACGGTGGATACCGGAAACACGTTTTTCACCACCCAGGCTGCCAAGGCCTGAGTTATCCGCTTTGCAGCAGGATGACTGCTGTGATATTTCATCTTCCTCGCAAAGGACTGTTGGACAGTCAATTGCTTACTGGAAGTAGTACAAGTGGTCTTCCGACTTCCCCTCTGGGATGACGATCGACTCCCAGCAGCAACAACAGCAGCGCCAGCAGCAGTAGGCGTTACACTCAAGGATGCATCGGAGGAATCCCAGGCAGGAGAGGACTCGTCAGACTTGACAGTGACATGGCCTGCAGGAGTATTGGCTTTCCTGTCTAAGGAGGAAATTGACACTGAGGCATTTGGTGATGTGGTTTGCAGGAGCTTGGTTACAAGAGGAAGGGATTTAGTTGGCAGTGGACTGCTTCCGCTGTCACCCAAAGTTTTTGAACTTGTCAATGACTTCTGATGAATGCGCTCCAGGTGACGTATAAGGGAGGATGTTCCTAGGTGGTTAACGTCCTTACCCCTACTTATTACAGCATGACAAAGGCAACACACGGCTTGACACTAGTTGTCCGCATTTCTGTTGAAATAATTCCACACCGAAGAGATGATTTTTTTTGTAGTTTGACCAGGCATGTCAATGGCCATATTCGTCCCACGGACAACAGGTGTCTCCCGGGGTGCCTGACTTAAACAAACCACCTCACCATCAGAATCCTCCTTGTCAATTTCCTCCCCAGCGCCAGCAACACCCATATCCTCATCCTGGTGTACTTCAACAGTGACATCTTCAATTTGACTATCAGGAACTGGACTGCGGGTGCTCCTTCCAGCACTTGCAGGGGGCGTGCAAATGGTGGAAGGCGCCACCTTTTCCCGTCCAGTGTTGGAAAGGTCAGGCATCGCAACCGACACAATTGGACTCTCCTTGGGGATTTGTGATTTAGAAGAACGCACAGTTCTTTGCTGTGCTCTTGCCATCTTAACTCTTTTAAGTTTTCTAGCAGGAGGATGAGTGCTTCCATCCTCAAGTAAAGCTGAACCACTAGCCATGAACATAGGCCAGGGCCTCAGCCGTTCCTTGCCACTCCGTGTCATAAATGGCATATTGGCAAGTTTACGCTTCTCCTCAGACGCTTTTAATTTAGATTTTTTGGATTTTACATGCTCTCTACTATGACATTGGGCATCGGCCTTGGCAGACGACGTTGATGGCATTTCATCGTCTCGGCCATGACTAGTGGCAGCAGCTTCAGCACGAGGTGGAAGTGGATCTTGATCTTTCCCTATTTTACCCTCCACATTTTTGTTCTCCATTTTTTAATGTGTGGAATTATATGCCAGTAATATATCAATAGCAATTGCCTACCACTATATATACTGCACACAAAAACTTAAATGCACCACAGGTATGGATGGATAGTATACTTGACGACACAGAGGTAGGTAGAGCAGTGGCCTACTGTACCGTACTGCTATATATTATATACTGGTGGTCAGCAAAATTATGCACTGTCCTACTACTATATATATACTGCGCACAAAAACTTAAATGCACCACAGGTATGGATAGTATACTTGACGACACAGAGGTAGGAAGAGCAGTGGCCTACTGTACCGTACTGCTATATATTATATACTGGTGGTCAGCAAAATTATGCACTGTCCTACTACTATATATACACTGCGCACAAAAACTTAAATGCACCACAGTTATGGATGGATAGTATACTTGACGACACAGAGGTAGGTAGAGCAGTGGCCTACTGTACTGTACTGCTATATATTATATACTAGTGGTCAGCAAAATTATGCACTATCCTACTACTATATATATACTGCGCACAAAAACTTAAATGCACCACAGGTATGGATGGATAGTACACTTGACGACACAGAGGTAGGTAGAGCAGTGGCCTACTGTACCGTACTGCTATATATTATATACTGGTGGTCAGCAAAATTATGCACTATCCTACTACTATATATATACTGCGCACAAAAACTTAAATGCACCACAGGTATGGATGGATAGTACACTTGACGACACAGAGGTAGGTAGAGCAGTGGCCTACTGTACCGTACTGCTATATATTATATACTGGTGGTCAGCAAAATTATGCACTGTCCTACTACTATATATATACTGCGCACAAAAACTTAAATGCACCACAGGTATGGATGGATAGTACACTTGACGACACAGAGGTAGGTAGAGCAGTGGCCTACTGTACCGTACTGCTATATATTATATACTGGTGGTCAGCAAAATTATGCACTGTCCTACTACTATATATATACTGCACACAAAAACTTAAATGCACCACAGGTATGGATGGATAGTATACTTGACGACACAGAGGTAGGTAGAGCAGTGGCCTACTGTACTGTACTGCTATATATTATATACTGGTGGTCAGCAAAATTATGCACTGTCCTACTACTATATATATATATACTGCGCACAAAAACTTAAATGCACCACAGGTATGGATGGATACTATACTTGACGACACAGAGGTAGGTAGAGCAGTGGCCTACTGTACCGTACTGCTATATATTATATACTGGTGGTCAGCAAAATTATGCACTGTCCCACTACTATATATATACTGCGCACAAAAACTTAAATGCACCACAGGTATGGATGGATAGTATACTTGACGACACAGAGGTAGGTAGAGCAGTGGCCTACTGTACCGTACTGCTATATATTATATACTGGTGGTCAGCAAAATTATGCACTGTCCTTCTACTATATATATAATGCGCACAAAAACTTAAATGCACCACAGGTATGGATGGATAGTATACTTGACGACACAGAGGTAGGTAGAGCAGTGGCCTACGGTACCGTACTGCTATATATTATATACTGGTGGTCAGCAAAATTATGCACTGTCCCACTACTATATATATACTGCGCACAAAAACTTAAATGCACCACAAGTATGGATGGATAGTATACTTGACGACACAGAGGTAGGTAGAGCAGTGGCCTACTGTACCGTACTGCTATATATTATATACTGGTGGTCAGCAAAATGATGCACTGTCCTACTACTATATATATACTGCGCACAATTAAAATGCACCAAGGTATGGATGGATAGTATACTTGACTACACAGAGGTAGGTAGAGCAGTGGACTACTGTACCGTACTGATATAATTCTGGTGGTCACTGGTCAGCAAAATTCTGCACTGTCCTCCTACTATATACTACAATGCAGTACAGATATGGAGCGTTTTTCAGGCAGAGAACGTATAATACTGGTGGTCACTGGTCAGCAAAACTCTGCACTGTCCTCCTACTATATAATACTGGTGGTCCCCAGTCCCCACAATAAAGCACACTGAGCACAGATATTTGCAGCACACTGAGCACAGATATGGAGCGTTTTTCAGGCAGAGAACGTAGATATTTGCAGCACACTGAGCACAGATATTTGCAGCACACTGAGCACAGATATTTGCAGCACACTGAGCACAGATATTTGCAGCACACTGAACACTGAAACTGAGAGAACGCCAGCCACGTCCTCTCACTATCATCTCCAATGCACGAGTGAAAAATGGCGGCGACGCGCGGCTCCTTATATAGAATACGAATCTCGCAAGAATCCGACAGCGGGATGATGACGTTCGGGCGCGCTCGGGTTAACCGAGCAAGGTGGGAAGATTCGAGTCCACCTCGGAACCGTGTAAAATGGGTGAAGTTCGGGGGGGTTTGGATTCCGAGGAACCGAACCCGCTCATCACTAATATATATATATAAATATATATATATATATATATATATATATACTCCCAAATGAAGACAGCGGCACTCGAGGATTTAAGTAGACGAAAAGTGTAATCAAAGCATACAGATAGCCAACGTTTCGGGGCTCACATGACCCTTTGTCAAGGTGTGTAACACACCTTGACAAAGGGGCATGTGAGCCCCGGAACATTGGCTATCTGTATGCTTTGAGTACACTTTTCGTCTACTTAAATCCTCGAGTGCCACACCTTGACAAAGGGTCATGTGAGCCCCGAAACGTTGGCTATCTGTATGCTTTGATTACACTTTTCGTCTACTTAAATCCTCGAGTGCCGCTGTCTTCATTTGGGAGTATGCAAATTTGTCTCAGAAGGCACCGGGGTATAGAAGCAAGCCAGGAAGAGTGCCGGTCCATTCTACAGTATATATATATATATATATATATAAAAGCCCAGCTGGGATTTTGGGTTTGACATGCCTGCCCTAGACTGTCAATTTCAGAGGGGAAGTGTGTTTATATTTCCTGACTTCCTGTTGGAGCAGCACAGAAGCATGGCATGATACGAAGCAGCAGTAGAGCTACAGGTCAAAAAATAAAGATTGCAATGACAGCAATTTAAGGGCATTGTTAGATATACTGAATAGGTATTCTCAACTCCAAAACAATTTCAAATGCAATTAAAAAAAACAGTACTAAAAACACTGTAATAATATATACTACTGTTACAGTTTATACATTATTCTAAATAAATAAAACCCCAATCTTTCCCTTAGTTACTGATCCACTTTAATATACAAGTGATGCCAACATACAGTACAGTAGCCTGTAAATCTGAAAATGCTTTGACTAGACGTGGTTATGCCTAATGTTAAATAAATACAGCCAATATCCTAAATTTAGTGTAGAAATGGAAGATAGTGAGTCACAAACTCATGTGTCAGAGGATATGAGCAAACCCTGTAGGTGCTTTTTGGGATAAACAAGTTCAAATCATGAAATGTCTGGAGTTTTATAAAGAGAAGTTAAAGAGAAGTTCCACTGAAAACGGAATAGATGCTGATGCAAAAGATGGTCAGAGGATTCTATAGCAAATCTGACCATGAAAGAGGGACGAGAGTAACTTGAACTTCAAATAATTACAACATTAAAGAAGATACCCATTCCGATCTCTTCAGCATGCGGCCTGTCCCAGCTTGCTTTGTAAGAAGTAACAAAAATAAAAACCGAAACAAATGCTTCAAATCCTCTTTGAAAACTGAAATGAATGTATTTATGACCTGCTGGCTTGGCAAATATCCACCAGTACAACGTTCCTATCAATAATTACTGCAACCCATTAGCATTTCTCAAAATGAAAATCTACTGAGACAGCGAGGTAATGATTCCTGGGTCCCTATTTATATACATCCCCCTCCCACAGCAGATATTCTGAATAGTATAGCATACTATCTCCCGATGCAGTTCTATTTTCAACAAAGACAAACATTTCAATCCGTGTCGCACCCAATTTTCTGTTAGTCATTGGCATGCTGTAAAATTGTAATTTTCCAGGGCTGTGAGGGAAAGCTCTCGTGTGAAGATACCAGGTACCAAATCACTCAGTCACAGTGGTAGATGAAAAACCAACAGTGGTTTATTGAACAGAATGGGTTATAAACAGTTCGCACACCTCTGTAATCCAATTCCACACGACAATTCCCACCACAAACTCCTGACAGAACATTACTTCTTAGTCTTGGAGCAGAGCATCTCTCTTCCAGCTCTCTAGGTAGCTCTACTTATACCCCCAGAAACTTCATATTGCATATTGCAGTGGTGTGTTTGACTTCTTTGTTTTAGTAACTTAAAGCATTGGAATACAATACATATTCTAATCAAGGTGATTACATCAGCCAGAGAGCCACAATGTCTGGTCAGCTCACTGTTGGACAATAGGGAGTAAACAAAAATGGACAATGGTACCTTATATGACTCACTCTTTGAGTGTCCACTGTGGTGTTAGTAAACAATAGAAAACTAGGTCTAACCTGAATACATTATCTAAAGTGTAACAGATAACAACACAATTGCATATATTAACAATATTAAGATTGATTTAAACACAATATTGGGAAAGCAGCAATGGACATGTTATGGAGAATGAACAAGCAGACAAATTGAATGTATGCGGATATGGGTATAAAAAGTATATATTTGACATGGGAAATGAGGCATAGCTATATTAATTGTCACAGACCTCATTTCCTCACATCTGGTAATAAGAACAAATCAAGAGGAGAAGAAGAAAACAAAATATGCTTGTTTTTGTTGCAGATAATAAAATGAAGCTCACACACATAATAACAGTTATCCATAGCCATTCCTGACTGCCTACTTTGAATTAGGACTGTGGGCAGAAACTTAGGACACTGCATTCAGTTAATGTAATGATAATGTACACACACAGATAGACTTTACCCAGGGTTCCATTGCCCTTTTCATACAGGCATATTATATAAAAGTGCCAATTTGCAGGGAAAAGAGTCAGTCTGGGAGTAAAAATTTGCAATGGCATTCAAAGCACATAGGCCCACCTCATTAACAGTCAGGGTCGGCTCAAGGCACGTTCCTTAGGAGCCGCCGCGAGGGGCGTAGGACTCGTAAAAAGGTGGCCGTCAGCCAAATATGGCACTACACTCTCCTCAGACACACTGACTATATTATGTTCATGCTATCTGTTAAGTGCCTTGAGTCCTATTGGAGAAAGAGCGCAATAAAATTATTATTATTATTATTATTATTACTATTATGTGTTACTGGCACTATAGTGGGGACATTATGTGTATATGGCACTATACTGGGGGTATTATATGTAACTGCGACTATAGTGGGGGTATTATGTGTAACTGGCACTATACTGGGGTAATAGGTGTAATTGGCACTATACTGGAGTCATTGTGTGTATCTGGCACTATACTGGGGGTATTGTGTGTAACTGGCACTGAATTGAGGGTATTATGTGTAAGGGGCATTACTGGGTGCAGTATTTGTAAGGAGCACTACTGTGGACATTATGTGTAAGGCTGCTAATTGTGTGTGTGTGTGTGTGTGTGTGTGTGTGTGTGTGTGTGTGTGTGTGTGTGTGTGTGTGTGTGTAGAGGGCGGTGTGATAATATATATTAATAGTTTGATAACATAATAAGTTACAAGGCCATGCCCACTTTCTCAGGTGTGCGCGTGCCTTCAGCACTCACATTGAGGGGGGTGCTTCAAAAGTTCTCACTCAGAGTGCTAGTAGGCCTGCAGCGGCCCTGTCAATAGGGTCTGGCTCCTGGCATACTCCTTTTGTCTCTTTAAGTGGATCCCAGCATCCCCCCGTATGCGCTTCATTATGTCACATTGTGCCTTACATCCATCCCATCAAGCAGGGTGCTGGAAGTCGGAGCTGCTCTGCCAGGCCTCTGAACAGTTCAGCTTCTTACTGCCAACCCGGGGCGGGCCTAGACTTCTCATTTAGAAAGGGTATTTTAATAATTAATATAGATTTTTTCCCTTTCTACTTCAGAATCCTGCTACTTCTTAGTCTATACTTTTACATTACAAATAGAATTAAAATGAAAACAACATATAAGTGTACATCATTTCCAGGATTAAAATACACATGTCACATCCTGCAGGGGTAGCAAACTCCATACCACATGAGCCACTACCAGACATTTAACAGAACAGCTATCTGTAATTATACAGTATGTGCCATGGTAATGATAACATACACTAACTTAAGGGTCTATTCAGGGGCATTCTAACAGAGGAGGGGGCCCCTGTGCAGACTCCAGATGAGCCCCCTCCTCTGCATGGTGCAACAGTCTCTGGCATCGAGCCAGAGTCTACTGCGCATGTACAGGTCTCTGGAAACATGCCGCCCACCATGTCCCGCAGACCTAAATCACTAGTGCGCATGTACGGCGGCCATTTTGGCTGTGATTTTAGCTGCAGCAGCTGACGCTGGACTCCGGAAAGGTAAGTATTAAAATATGGGTGCAATGTGTGCAGTGTGGGCCCCCCCCTGCACCCAGGGGCACGTGTGCACCATACACATTGCACCCATTATAGAAATGCCAATGGGTCTATGTACTAAGCTTTGGAGAGTGATAAAGTGGAGAGAGATAAAGTAACAATCAGTCAGCTCCTGACTGCCATTTTACAAGCTGTGTTTGAAAAATGACAGTTAGGAGCTGGTTGGTTGATACGTTATCTATCTCCAATGCTTAGTACATAGACCCTTTAATAATCTCTCTGTCTTAAAATACACCAAACTTCAAGCAAGGAATTCAAACACCGAACCCAAACCTCCTATACCAGGGGTGGCCAAACAGTCGATCGCGATCGACTGGTCGATCGCGGACATGCGACCAGTCGATCGCGATCCGCCGCCCAGCCACCCGAAGCCGCGCCTCTCCTGCCTGCCGCTCTGCCTCCTCAGTCTGGTCTCCGGCAGTGCCGGCCGAGTGTATAGCTTAAATCAGGTGCCGGTTCGTTAGCCAATGAGAGCTTGCGGACCGGCGCCTGATTTGAGCCATACACGCTGCCGTCACCGCCGGAGATTAGACTGAGAAGCAGGGCGGCAGACAGGAGAAGCGCGCGCTGCGCTCTCCACACAGCAACGGTGAGCTCTTCTGTGGGGGCATATCTGGCATTGTGGGCACATGGCTCAGTGGGGGCATATCTGGCACTGTGGGGTCATATGTGGCACTGGGGGCATATCTGATTCTGCGGGCACATGGCACTGTGGGGGGCATATCTGGCACTGTGGGGGCATATCTGTAATCTGGCGCTGTGGGGGCATATCTGGCACTGTGGGCAAATGGTACTGTGGGGGCATATCTGGCACTGTGGGGGCATATCTGGCACTGTGGGGGCATATCTGTAATCTGGCGCTGTGGGGGCATATCTGGCACTGTGGGCACATGGCACTGTGGGGGCATATCTGGCACTGTGGGGGCATATCTGGCACTGTGGGGGCATATCTGTAATCTGGCACTGTGGGCACATGGCACTGTGGGGGCATATCTGTATCTGGCACTGTGGGCACATGGCACTGTGGGGGCATGTGTATCTGGCACTGAGGGGGCATATCTGGCACTGTGGGCACATGGCACTGTGGGGGCATATCTGGCACTGTGGGGGCATATCTGGCACTGTGGGCACATGGCACTGTGGGGGCATGTGTATCTGGCACAGTGGGGGCATATCTGGCACTGTGGGCACATGGCACTGTGGGGGCATATCTGTATCTGGCACTGTGGGGGCATATCTGGCACTGTGGGCACATGGCACTGTGGGGGCATGTGTATCTGGCACTGTGGGGGCATATGTGTTTGAGGTTTTTACCTGTGGGGGCCAATGTGTTATTTCGTGTGAGGCAGTCATTACACTCTGTGCAGCAAGGCTACGTCCCTTTTTTTAGTTATACCACGCCCACTTTTAGTTATACCACGCCCACTTTTTGTTATGTCACGCCCCTTTTTGCGGCGCGCGCACGCTATTATTCCTCCTAGGTAGATCACAAAAGCTTTTTAGCTTTCACAGTAGATCACCGACTCCAAAAGTCTGGCCACCCCTGTCCTATACGATAGACACTTAACTTTTGAGCTATCAGTAATAGTGTAATATACTGTATGTGCACATGGGGCCTTATTCAGTTGTGATTGGAGCTCTGTCCTTAGGTGCAAAGTACCAATAATCTGTACTTTGCGTATGCGCAGGACATGTTCTGTGTGTGTGTGAACAGGTGCTGTGACACAGGAGGTAGGGTGACAGCATATGTTCAGTAATTCACAGTCTGCTACCGTCTGCGGGTGCAGAGAGGGGGTGGCTATGGCCTCCATTTATGAAAATTGGGGTGTGTTGCGGCCGTTTAGGGGATGTAATGAGACCAGGGATCTCCGTTGTAGGATGGAGGTTTCCTGGCCTCTGTGATGGCCGGCTTTTGCAGCAGCATGGATGCCGTAAACCTCATGATGGTGATTGAGTGATCCAATGCTGCGTCTTAGGACACAGGTCATATCACTACTGAAGCACTTGTAGTAGACGCATCCTGCTGCATCACCATACAGCACTATCACTGCTGATGCATCCTGTTGCAACACCATACAGCACTATCACTGCTGACGCATCCTGCTGCATCACCATACAGCACTATCACTGCTGACGCATCCTGCTGCATCACCAAACAGCACTATCACTGCTGCTTCCAAGGAATCTGACACCCAATTTATCTTCCTGGAGACTTGCTCTGAGGCATAGTGCTCCTTCCAGCCAAAAGTGTCCACAGAGGGAAGGAAGCCAGACTGTGAGGAAGTAGTCTCCCTGCTGTCATAGTCAGTGTTATTTTAGGTCAGCAGTGGATCTTTGCTTCTTGACTACTTTTATTATGGCAAGCTTAGTCGGTTTCTAGGTGTTGCAGCAGATGCAGCCCCTAGACCAGGCTTTTTCAACCAGTGTGCCGCGACCGGTTGCAAGGTGTGCCGCGGAGCCAGGGCAGCATCCTACACCTTCAGAGTGAACTGTTGGCCCAGGCTCTTCTTAGAGGATCAGTCGTGCTCTGGCTGTGACGTATGCCTTGAAGACGCGGAGGTGTGAAATCATAGGTCACGGCCACCGCGTCTCACCACCCAGCCAGCCCACCTGCCTGCATACACATATTCCAGTTCCTGCATGCATACACAGCTTTCCTTGCCCACCCACATCCACACCTGCCTGACCGCCCGCTGCTCAGTATTCGCAGCAATCCACTATGAACAATCCCCGCCACTGAGGGACAGGGAGGAGGACAGCTGACCAGTAGGGGCTAATATTTGTTATTTTATTTCTCCTGTGGGGAGAATAAGGATTGATGGATTTATGGGGGGAACAATGTGATTAATTAATGTGTGGAGCAATATTATTATTATTATTATTATTATCCTTTATTTTTATGGGTTCCGCAGCGCCCAATTACAGAGTACATATGCACATAATCAAAACAGGAAAACAGTGACTTACTGTTGAAGACAATATAGGACAAGTACAGGGTAACCAGTGGCGTCACAAGGCGGGTGCGGGGGGTGCGGCCCGCACCCGGGTGTGACACCTGGAGGGGGTGACACCAAATGTCAGCTCCTCCGCAGTGACAGGAGCCAGGTGCTGCAGTGTGAAATTCCGCTACAGCACCCGGCTCCTGTCATAGCAGAGGAGCCGACAGCACACTGAGACCGTCTCTGGGGGAAGCCCAGCATCTCCGGAGATGCTGGGCACGCCCCCAGAGTGACGATACCAGTATCCCCGCGAAGCCACGCCCCCTAGCTGTAAGGCCACGCCCCCTTTTTGTCGCGATCGCGGCAGTACATCAAGGGTGCGCACCAGGTGTCACCACACCTGGTGACGCCTCTGAGGGTAACTAAGCATAACTTAGTTACAATATGATTTATGTGGGGAGCAATGTGATTGTTTTTTCTGTGTAGGCCAATGTATGTGTGGATTTTTTTTTTGCTATGAGGGCCAATGTGTGTTTTTGTTTTTTTTTCTGTGGGGAACTGATGGTGTTCCTTGGCTCTTCGCAGCGCAGGGCATTGTGGGTGGGCTGGGGGCGGGCTGGGAGAGACGTCATCTTTTTCAGCCCATGGGGGATCGGAGGGGGAGCTGCAGCGCTGCTCGGCTACCTATGTGAGAGGTAGCTGGACAATGCAGCTGGGGGCCGGCCGGTGACGGTGGGGAGAGGCGGCCAGGACACCACAGTGCGGCGCGGCCAAGCAGGTGTTGCCGGTGGTCCTGTGCCTCCAGCGCATCTGCGCTGTGCCAGGCACCACTAGCACTCACCTAGTTATGGGCCTGCCTTATGCACTGACACTCTATTAGTGTTTGTTTGTTTTTGTAACTATTAAAATTACATTTTGTATAAACACTGTTACTACATCTTGTTTGCAAATAATGTTGTGAATGTTATGAAATAAAACAGCCATATTTGTATAACAATTGCAAACTCTGACAAACAAACACGTTCTTTTTTACATGTGAATTTGTAGATTTGTGGAAGGCAAATGTAACTATTTGCATCATATTTTGTGGTAATTTAAGTTATCGCATTTGTAATGTTTTGTATTATAAGCAGTTGTAAGATATTTAAACAGTTTTCTAGTGCACTGTGCAGTATTCAGATGCTCCGCAAGCAGTTTACTTCTATACCTTACACTGACAAACACAGGTTTGGATTGGCCACAGAACCCACAGGGAAGATCCCTGGTGGGCTGACGTGCACGTAGGGGCCAGACTTGTTTTGTTTATTGACATGTGAGGAATGGTGCTGCCGCCATGGTTACACGGTATACCACTGGTGCTCCCCAAGTGAGGCCGTGTCTACAAATTATTCAAGGGTAATTTTCAGTTCCCAATATACCCCTTGCCGCCTTTGAAAGAAAGTGCAATGGAATATGCTAGCGCTACATAAATGTTAATAAATAAATGAATATATAAAATTATAAAACCTCTTGGTGTCACTGGGCCTTTCAAACAGCAGTGGAAATTTGAAAGAAAATGTAATGGGATCCGGTCTGAAGGTCGACACTGTCTAGGTCGACAGTCACTAGGGCGACAGGGTTGGAAGGTCGACAGGGTTTCTAGGTCGACATGTGCTAGGTCGACAGGTCAAAATGTCGACATGAGTTTTTAATTTTTTTTTCTATTTTTGATCATTTTCATACTTAACGATCCACGTGGACTACGATTGGAATGGTAATCTGTGCCGAGCGAAGCGGTAGCGGAGCGAGGCACCTTGCCCGAAGCATGATGAGCGAAGCGAGCCATGTGAGGGGACACGGTGCACTAATTGGGGTTCCCAGTCACTTTACGAAGAAAACGACACAAACCCCCCCAAAAAAACCTCATGTTGATCTTTTGACCTGTCGACCTAGCACATGTCGACCTAGAAACCCTGTCGACCTTCCACCCCTGTCGATCTAGTGACTGTCGACCTATAGTGGTCAATCTAAACATTGTCGACCTAGATACTGTCGATTTGATGATCCACACCCAATGTAATACCGAAGTTATATTATAAATGTATTTTTTATTTTTTTCCAAGTGGGGGCCAATTTGTTTTATTCTTTTCTGTGGGGGGAAATTTGTGTGTGTTTTCCTGTGGGGTCCAATGTGTGTTATTTTTTTTCTTGTGCAATGTTTTTCATCTGCGCTTGCATCTATGCTGCACATGCATGCACTGTGATGGTCTTTGTACAGAGCCAGACATACACACCAAGAAGTGTATTAGAAATGTGTTTTGCTTTCCTGTGTGGTTACAGGGGATTGGGTAATCAGACGCAGATGTAACGTAGTGTGGGCATGTTGCTGATAGTGGTTGCCTAGAGACGTTGAATTGCTCAGATTGGAGGACATACTCAGACCGATGATCTGCACCTAGCATAGGGCTGGTGAAAGTTTCAATGGTGTGACCGATGGTGGCGTTTAAAGATACACAAAGCATGACTGCAGCATCTGTAGGCACTGAAAGTGATCATCTCAGTCCTTGCACATGTGGTTGCAAGATGTACACCAGGGAAGGACATTGTAGCATCATTAGCATAAAGTCACTGATGCAACTGCAGCAAAAGACACAAGCAAGGCCGCAACTGAGTCCAATCAGAATCAGACCCTATGAGAAGGAATCCCTCCCCCATAAACCGACCCCACCCCCTCAACAGTCCCCACCCCATCAGGGCCGCTTCCATAAATCTCCTGAGCTGGTTTTTCATCATAATCCGCCCCTGGACAAACACATGGGACACTATAGCCTATTACTGTACATCTGACATTATTGTAATATGTATTATGCCCAATTGTCGTCCTGTTTGCAATTTATTATGTATACCTGGGATGTCACCTGCTACAGTATATGCCAGCATTCTGTGTCGGACTGGGGCATGAAAGGCCCACCGGGGGGATGCAGTGGCAGGGGCCCATGTTTAGGGGTGTGGCCAGCCTCTGGAGGGAGTGTGGCCAGAAAGACTGCCAGTCATTCACTTGTGTGCGTGTATAATATAGATAGATACACAACTTCTGAAACTTCAAACTAAATGGGATAAACATTAACCACTTAACTAACATTTTTTCCCCCAAACAAAACGCTCAGAAATTGTCTTTTTTTCTTTTCTTTTTTAGTAAATTAGGTGAAGAACATGTATTTAATCTTATCCAAAATTATTTTATTTAAACTACAGATGTGCACCGGAAATTTTTCGGGTTTTGTGTTTTGGTTTTGGATTCGGTTCCGCGGCCGTGTTTTGGATTCGGACACGTTTTGGCAAAACCTCCCTGAAATTTTTTTGTCAGATTCGGGTGTGTTTTAGATTCAGGTGTTTTTTTTTCAAAAAACCCTCAAAAACAGCTTAAATCATATAATTTGGGGGTAATTTTGATCCCATAGTATTATTAACCTCAATAACCATAATTTACACTCATTTCCAGTCTATTCTGAACACTTCACACCTCACAATATTATTTTTAGTTCTAAAATTTGCACCGAGGTCACTGGATGACTAAGCTAAGCGACCCAAGTGGGCGGCACAAACACCTGGCCCATCTAGGAGTGGCACTGCAGTGTCAGACAGGATGGCACTTAAAAAAATTGTCCCCAAACAGCACATGATGCAAAGAAAAAAAGAGGTGCACCAAGGTCGCTGGATGACTAAGCTAAGCGACCCAAGTGGGCGGCACAAACACCTGGCCCATCTAGGAGTGGCACTGCAGTGTCAGACAGGATGGCACTTAAAAGAATCGTCCCCAAGCAGCACATGATGCAAAGAAAAGAGATAAAGAGGTGCACTGTGGTTGCTGGACGGCTAAGCTAAGTGACACAAACACCTCAATATCACAGGAATTATTCGTTCTAATCAATGGTATTATTGGTCCAAATCACTGGAAGAAAATGACAAAATCACTGGAATTAATCGTTCTAATCAATGGTATTATTGGTCCAAATCACTCGAAGAAAATGACAAAATCACTGGAATTATTCGTAAACATTTGTAGAAAGTCGCTGCTTCTGATTACAGAAATGCTCAGATATTCCTGCGAATCCACAAACCCTTCCCAGAGGAAAAAGAAATTGAGAAACCGTTGTTTGAGAACGTTTGTTCTCTTTCCCTTACAAAGGAACAAACCACTTTCCAAGAAGACTGACGTTTTTGGGATTATGGAGCAGGGCCGGCGCCACCATTAGGCAGCTTTAGGCAACTGCCTATGGGGGTCAGCCACTGGAGGGCAACGCCACGTGCTGCAGACGAATGCTTCTTCTATTATTAGCTGTGCTCCTCATCTTCCTTAAAAGACCAGGAGCAGGGATGCCGCGGCCGCCCATCAGTTAATAGCCGGCACTGACAGCGTGAGTCAGTGTGTCCCATCAGCTCTACCGCGGTTAAAGTAAGCTGGCTCTAGTTACAAATAGCACTCCTCCCTCTGCAATACTCCCTGAGCCCCCTGCCCCTCCCCCCCAAACTCGCGATAGCCTTCAGCATTTCCCACCCCACACCACAATAGTAACCTCCTCTTATATTCAGCCTCTCCCCCCTGCAATTGCATGCCGCATATTCTCTCCCTCTCCCCTACCCTTCATGACCACCCCCACTTTGAGCAAAGTGACCAACTGTCTACTTAAGCTTTAGTGATTTCCCCCGCATTTTCTCTCCCTCAACCCTTCAGGAACATCCACCCACCCACTGAGAAAACTGATCGCTGTCACAGTCAAGTTAAACTGTGATGTTGGGGACCTATTCCAAGTTGAGAAGAGATAGTCACTGTCCGGGCGTCCCCGCGTGCAGCAGCTTAATGTGGATGATGGCTCGTGTGGCTACCAACGGGATCAGCGGTTGTGTCCTGTATTTGCGGTCAGGGCCGTATGTGAGCGGGAGAACTCCAGGGGGATCCCCAGTGCTTGCTGGTGACAGGCAGGAGTAGCCACACAATGAGCCATCGTCCTCATTAAGCTGCTGCACCCGGGGATGCCCGGATAGTGACTATTTCCTCTCACCTTGGAATAGGACCCTAACGTCGGGATAGAGTGAGTAACGGCATTGTGCACAGCTCGTTATCATACAATTTTACCTGCATTCTACCTGCAGTCTTTAATGGATCACCAGTGATTACGAATACAAGTATATATAATTAATCATTGAAAGGACAATGATAAGGAGCGCTTAATATGGGTACAACATAATTATTTTAATAACATATTAAAAGACATAAATTAAACAATCTCAAATAGATAAATAAAAAGCTGATGTTTCAATATGCTCACTGCAGTGCACACAATTATAGCTTGAATCACACATGTCCATTAATTGTAATTTGATTCCGGTATTAGGACACAGAAAAAAGTCCTAGAGGTTGTGTCTAAAGAAACAACGTCAGCCAGAGGTTAGACAAAGTCCAGGTTGCCTCTCATAAACCTTTTAATGTCTCCAATGTTCATATAAAGATTTAATTAGCATGCCGACAATTTCGGGGCAATTTATATGGTGCTCAGTGCGGAGTATATATTAGTGTCCGTTTGAACAATGCAAAATAGAGAGGTGGAATTACCAGACCAAGCCGTCACGGAACTCTATCCACCAAGCTGCTGCTATCCCTCGGACACGCACTGTGAAGCTGTTCGGTTGACCCCGTGATGCACCTGATGAGCGAGGATATCCAACGGAGGATTTACCGGATATGGCAGTCATGGCTCTTTTTCCCCACAGTTTGGTATTCACGGTCAGGCTACCATATGGAGAGGCAGCAACTGGAATGGCTTAAGTCGGCTGGAGCTTAGAGTGTGCACACCGGAGCTGTCTCTATGCGTTTCTCCGCTGCTATAGTCGGCGGTTTCCTCAGGAGATTAGTACAGGTGCCCAGAGAAATAGATAAATACTAAATGGTCCCCACATCTACCGCTATTAGTATTACATTTCCACTCCATTCAAAACATGAGCCACTGTGGCTCATATGGTAAGTCACCAGACTTTAACCAACAAGGTCACAGGATCGAATCTCATCCCAACCCAAAAAACCGCCACAGATACATATTTTAATTCTTTTGGTTTCTTCTTAGGTCCATAACTTTGGGGACCCTATAGATATCCCACAAATTAAAAATGGTCTAGTATCACAGAGATATATATATGGACACTAACCGACACGGTTTCAAAACCGAGTCCCACAGCAACCCGACAACCAGCATGAATACAGAACCAACCCAATTATTAATCGAATTCTTTTAGTATTATGTTCACAATTAAGGTGTACAGAAACCTGTTTGAATTATACACCTCCTGTAAAAATAAATAAATTCTCATTAGATTACACAGACAGCTAATCAAGCCCAACATGATCAATGATCATACTTTATCAATTCTATCCATTTTTTTCCGATATGCCGCCCTAGTGTAGTAATAATAAGTCAGACAAGGCACAAGTATTGTTATTTATATATTTCTAAACAGCACTAGTTTCTTTGGATACAAATCAATAAATTAAAATACATTTGTATAATCCTTTAGGACATATCCATTCTAACAAATTTATGTCTCATACTTATAAGGTGTCACAGATATCTAGAAACTTCTTAGCCCATATATATTTATATGAAAAGATATCTTGAATAAACAGTCTATAAGGTCTACAACCGTGACCCAACATAATAAATGACTAATATTTCTATAGCATACTAAAATGACAAGGCACTCAAACAAAACTGACATATTAGAAAAGAAAACCAAACTGACATATTATGGAGTTCAATAGATACCTATAGGGGTCATTATGTTAACGGCAAAGAATACCCACATAGAGTATTCTAATCCAACCCCTCAGATATTGTTCATTTCAATATTCTCGTTCAGGCCCATTGGAACCAAGGTGTTAAGTGAACAAATCCAATAGGCTTCTCTCTTGCAAAGGTAATTGAACCTGTCACCCCCTCTTAGGGTCTTCTCTATATGTTCAATACCTTTTATCGATTTAGCCTTAATATCACCCCCATGTGCCTGAATCACGTGTCTTGGAACACTATGTGAAGATGCCCCCTTATTAATAAGTCTCCTGTGCTCCAGGAATCTTGTGTTCAGGGATCTAGTGGTACGTCCCACATACTGCAGATCACACATGCATGTTATTAAATATATAACATATGTGGTCTGACAGGTAATGGATCCAATGATATTAAATTTGTGCTTCCTAATGTCCCTCGGAGCAGAGAAGTCATACCTTTCAGATTCTAAAAATCTGCAGGTAATGCATCTAGGTTTAAGACATTTGCTGCATTGACCTTTCGACCCTGAGGATGATTTTGGCCTATCACTCAGATGTGTAGACGTATTGATGGATTTGAAATGGCTAGGAGAGAGGTGATTCTTTAAATTATTAGCTCTTTTAAAGACAACTTTTGGTTTGTTATCCAAACAACCTGAAAGTACTTTATCCATCTTTAAAATAGGAAAATTCTTAATCAGAATATTTTTAATTTTATTAGATGAACTATTGAACTGTGAAATAAAACGTGGTTCATTAGAGTCTATTATGGTATTAATCTTTTTTGCTTCTGGTTTTTCAAATAAAATATTGTATCTATCTTCCTTTAATACCTCCACATAGGCTGAATCCAGTATAGATTTTGGATAGCGTTGGTCCAAAAAGGATTGGGTCAGTTCTCTACTTTGGATGAAGAAGTCCTTCTCGTCAGAACAGTTTCTTTTAATTCTAAGGTACTGGCTCTTAGGTATATTATTGAGCCAGGGTTTGTAATGACAACTAATGTAACCCAAAAAGGTATTACAATCAACCTTTTTCCTATAGGTTTTTGTTTAAATAGGTTGACTGATAGCCCCAGCATGTAGTGCAATATCCAGGAAGGTCAGGTCCGTTTTGTGGACCGTACTTGACAAAAAAAGACCAAAAGTGTTTGAATTAAGAAAATCAATAAATTGTGAAACTGATGCAGTGTCCCCCTTCCAAATAATAAATAAATTGTCTATGTACCTGCCATAGAGCACCAAGTTCGCCCCAAAAGAGCTAATAATTTAAAGAATCACCTCTCTCCTAGCCATTTCAAATCCATCAATACGTCTACACATCTGAGTGATAGGCCAAAATCATCCTCAGGGTCGAAAGGTCAATGCAGCAAATGTCTTAAACTTAGATGCATTACCTGCAGATTTTTAGAATCTGAAAGGTATGACTTCTCTGCTCCGAGGGACATTAAGAACCACAAATTTAATATCATTGGATCCATTACCTGTCAGACCACATATGTTATATATTTAATAACATGCATGTGTGGTCTGCAGTATGTGGGACGTACCACTAGATCCCTGAACACAAGATTCCTGGAGCACAGGAGACTTATTAATAAGGGGGCATCTTCACATAGTGTTCCAAGACACGTCATTCAGGCACATGGGGGTGATATTAAGGCTATATCGATAAAAGGTATTGAACATATAGAGAAGACCCTAAGAGGGGGTGACAGGTTCAATTACCTTTGCAAGAGAGAAGCCTATTGGATTTGTTCACTTAACACCTTGGTTCCAATGGGCCTGAACGAGAATATTGAAATGAACAATATCTGAGGGGTTGGATTAGAATACTCTATGTGGGTATTCTTTTCCATTAACATAATGACCCCTATAGGTATCTCTTGAACTCCATAATATGTTAGTTTGGTTTTCTTTTCCAATATGTCAGTTTTGTTTGAGGTATACAGCACACAACTCTATGAGGAAGCTTCAATTAGAAGCGAAACGCGTCAGGGAAAGTGCCCGAATTGTGACCCAGTTGATACTATTTGGTGGTTCCCGTTGATGTGCAGTTGCTGCTCTAAGGCTGAGAGTCGGGAGAAAGGAGGACGCTATATGCGGCGGCTTGAGGACGGGAGCGCATTCAGCTGACAGCTGCCGGCGGTGCGCTGAGCTCCAGTAGCCGGACGGTCTCTTCCCCATAGCCTGCAAGGTGTGGGCACTGCCTATTGGAGCCAAGATAGCGGGAGACGGAGGACGCCACGAGCAGAGGTCAGTGAACGGGAGCTGCAATATACAACAGGTGCGTGCAGTGCACCGAGCTCAGCATGGTTGTTCCATCCTCCAGGATCTAAGACATCTCCCCGAAACAAAGAATCTTGCTCTTTGCAAGCATACGGACAATTTCAGCGATTGGTAATATACTGCATCTATAGTATACTACAAGTCATTTAGTTCAAGTGATATCAAATACATCTAACGGGACTGTGCTATTTAGAAATCCAATAAATTAAGGACAATATAATTTGTACAAACATCGGATTAATCCACTGTGGTCAAGTACAGCAATATAGTTATATGATCCACCTTGATGCTCAATATTAATATTATGATATATTAGGTTTTATAGAGGGGGTTTTATATATGCGCATATTAATTAAGTGAATTTGTTTGATGTCTTTTTTGTATTTTTTATGATTCATTTTATGGATATTAAATAATATCATAAAAGAATAAATGGATTGAGGTTATTCATGCCCTGTTGCCTCTAATTAATCTATTAGCGCGAGGAGTGATATAGAAGTTCTGTTTGAGTGCCTTGTCATTTTAGTATTCTATAGAAATATTAGTCATTTATTATGTTGGGTCACGATTGTAGACCTTATAGACTTTATTCAAGATATCTTTTCATATAAATATATATGGGCTAAGAAGTTTCTAGATATCTGTGAGGGATCCGGTCTGAAGATCGACAGTGTCTAGGTCGACAATGTTTAGGTCGACCACTATAGGTCGACAGTCACTAGGTCGACATGGATGGAAGGTCGACAGGGTTTCTAGGTCGACATGAGTTTTTCACATTTTTTTTCTTTTTTTGAATTTTTTCATACTTAACGATCCACGTGGACTACGATTGGAACGGTAAAGTGTGCCGAGCGAAGCGAAGGCACCATGCCCGAAGCATGGCGAGCGAAGCGAGCCATGCGATGGGACGCGGTGCACTAATTTGGGTTCCCGGTCACTCTACGAAGAAAACGACACCAAAAAAATAAAAATCCTCATGTCGACCTTTAGACCTGTCGACCTAGCACATGTCGACCTAGAAACCCTGTCGACCTTCCATCCATGTCGACCTAGTAACTGTCGACCTATAGTGGTCGACCTAAACATTGTCGACCTAGACACTGTCGATTTGATGAACCACACCCATCTGTGATACCTTATAAGTATGAGACATAAATTTGTTAGAATGGATATGTCCTAAAGGATTATACAAATGTATTTTAATTTATTGATTTGTATCCAAAGAAACTAGTGCTGTTTAGAAGTATATAAATAACAATACTTGTGCCTTGTCTGACTTATTATTACTACACTAGGGCGGCATATCGGAAAAAAATGGATAGAATTGATAAAGTATGATCATTGATCATGTTGGGCTTGATTAGCTGTCTGTGTAATCTATTGAGAATTTATTTATTTTTACAGGAGGTGATTTTTTATTGTTTATTATACCTGTGTGAAAATTGCATATCTATGTATATGATACTAAATATTTTGGGTACACTCAGTATGTCTAAGTACAATTTTTAAAGCTCTTGGATCACTATATAAATGATTAAGCTGGTGTGCTGATTTTGCACAGGTGATACCTAAATTAATGGGACTTTTTCCATTGGCTGATGGACCTTTAAAAATGCACAGGTGATACCTAAATTAATGGGACTTTTTCCATTGGCTGATGGACCTTTAAAAATACACCTCACAAGGGCACCTGTACTAATCTCCTGAGGAAACCGCCGACTATAGCAGCGAAGAAACGCGTAGAGACAGCTCCGGTGTGCACACTCTAAGCTCCAGCCGACTTAAGCCATTCCAGTTGCTGCCTCTCCATATGGTAGCCTGACCGTGAATACCAAACTGTGGGGAAAAAGAGCCGTGACTGCCATATCCGGTAAATCCTCCGTTGGATATCCTCGCTCATCAGGTGCATCACGGGGTCAACCGAACAGCTTCACAGTGCGTGTCCGAGGGATAGTAGCAGCTTGGTGGATAGAGTTCCGTGACGGCTTGGTCTGGTAATTCCACCTCTCTATTTTGCATTGTTCAAACGGACACTAATTAAATCTATACTCCGCACTGAGCACCATATAAATTGCCCCGAAATTGTCGGCATGCTAATTAAATCTTTATATGACATTGGAGACATTAAAAGGTTTATGAGAGGCAACCTGGACTTTGTCTAAGCTCTGGCTGACGTTAATTCTTTAGACACAACCTCTAGGACTTTTTTCTGTGTCCTAATACCGGAATCAAATTACAATTAATGGACTTGTGTGATTCAAGCTTATAAGCTATAATTGTGTGCACTGCAGTGAGCATATTGAAACATCAGCTTTTTATTTATCTATTTGAGATTGTTTAATTTATGTCTTTTAATATGTTTTTCAAATAATTATGTTGTACCCATATTAAGCGCTCCTTATCATTGTCCTTTCAATGATTAATTATATATACTAGTTTCTAACTGACATCCAGAGTGTCTCATGGGAGCAGCTGTATAATACTAAGTTTTAGAACAGTATTGTTATGCAAAATAATTCATACAGGTTTTTTAAAAGGCTTTATTGAATTTATTGTGCGCCTGATAAATTTTCATATGCGCTCAGGTAACACTGAACGCATCTGAAGATTATCATTATTTCTTTGTCTTTGATTACGAATACAAACATATTAAGTCATCCGGGCGGGACTCCCACTCATTGATAATATGATCTTATGTTTGCTGGACCCCAGTCTCGAACCGATCTTTTTACACCTGGCATCAATTTTAACTATTTATTTATTCTGGGACAATAGCAAATGAATGAAATGAACTGTAACATAGTAACATAAACTGAGCCAACATCTTCTGATTGCTACAATTTAGTCCTATTGTAACTTTTCATGTATCTATTAAGCGTCGCTTGCCATTTTTAGCATTGTGCATCTTTTAAGTGTGATTTTAGGAGCATAAATTGTATATAATAAATTGTTGTTATTTTTATAGAACCACTGGCATTGTTGTTTATGATGGCTCTTCAGCGCAACCCTTTTTCACAATTTATTTTGTACAGAGTATATAATTATATAGGAAAGCATTGGAGGTTATGTGGGTGGGTCCGGAACTTATAAGAACCCACCTCCATACTTTCACATGAGGGACTGGGAAGTGTGTGTGTGTGTGTGTGTGTGTGTGTGTGTGTGTGTGTGTGTGTGTGTGTGTCATGAAGTTTTGTAAAATAGAAAGATAGTTTAAAAACATGCGCAGATTAATTCACGGGTGCAGCTAAAAATTATATCTCAAAGTGTATATCCCTTTACACTTAAAACACACAAGTTGAGGGAAAAAGAGAGATACAAACTTAAAGCGCTCCCATAAAAATCCAAGTTTACAAACAAACACCCAGTGAAGTTTTGCCTAGGGTGCTGAGAAACCTTGCACCGGCCCTGTTGTGGAGACATAATGTTTTTGAATATAAATCCTAAAGCAGGTGGTGTATTAGAGCAAAAGAGTGCAAGAGACCAGCCATGCAGTTTCTGAAATATTATGACAAAATGTTACTGTATTTCATAAGCACTCATTCCTAACTCTGCTAAGTACTGTTTGGTATACTGTATCTGGCTTCCATGAGGTAGTTGTCCATTATTTCAGCTTCCATTGACCTTTTTGAAAGCGGTAGAAGTTATTGATTCTTTTTTCTTATTTTTATTTTCCCCTATTTTTAATTTTCTCCTGCATAGCCCAGTAAAATGTTGCAATGTTAAGTATTGACTTGTGCCTTCTGGGGGTCCACTTCTTCACCAAACCCAGCCAAATCTCATCCTAACCCTCTGTTCCACGTTCTCTATGTACCCCATCTGTGTCACCCATGTCTGTCTACCCCTCCCCTTTAGATTGTAAGCTCTCACGAGCAGGGCCCTCTTCCCTCATGTGCTTATCCTTTGTCTTACTTTAATAATCTTCAACTGTACCACATCTAGCAGTCTTCTGCCACCTGATACTTATTCCAGTGTCATCTGCTGATGTAACTATGTTTATTTACCCTGTACTGGTCCTATACTGTCATCAACTGTAAGTTGCTGTTTTCCTGTTTGATTATTTATGTACTCTGTAATTGGGCGCTGCAGAACCCTTGTGGCACCATATAAATAAAGGCTAATAATAATAATAATAATAATAATAATAATATAGGGTGTATAATCACCAGGTGTATCTCACACATCACTCAGTACAGATTATAGGATGTATAATCAGTAATCACCAGGTGTATAACACACATCGCACAGTACAGTATATAGGGTGTATAATCCCCAGGTGTATCTCACACATCGCTCAGTACAGATTACAGGATGTATAATCAGTAATCACCAAGTGTATAACACACGTCGCACAGTACAGTATACATACTGGTCACAACAATGCAGCAGATATTGAGCACTGATCAAGATACTAGAATTGACACAGAGCTGCAAGATACAGCAATGGCCTACTGTACTGTACTATATATGTATACTGTTGGTCACCAAAATGCTGCACTGTCCTACTATATACTGCTCACAAAAATGCAGCACAGATATGGAATGGATACTTGCAGTGACACAGAGCTGCAAGATACAGCAATGGCCTACTGTACTGTACTACTATAATTATATACTGGTGGTCCCCAGTCCCCACAATAAAGCACACTGAGCACAGATATTTGCAGCACACTGAGCACAGATATGGAGCGTTTTCAGGCAGAGAACGTAGATATTTGCAGCACACTGAGCACAGATATTTTCATCACACTGAGCACAGATTATGGAGCTTTTCAGGGAGAGAATGCAGCCACGTCCTCTCTGTTCAATCTCCAATGCACGAGTGAAAATGGCGGCGACACGTGGCTCTTTATATAGAATATGAATCTCGCGAGAATCTGACAGCGGGATGATGACGTTTGGCCTCGTTCGGGTTAACCGAGCAAGGCAGGAAGATCCGAGGCTGCCTCAGACCCGTGTAAAATAGGTGAAGTTCGGGGGGGTTCGGATCTCAGAGAACCGAACCCGCTCATCTCTAATTTAAACCATTGGAACATTGCGACCATCAAAAACATTGCACCAATCGCAACTTTCATTTTAATAGCCCAGACAGCCAACAGGTGCACAGGGGAGCTTGTGGGGATTAATTTACACTTGCCCAGTGGCTGCTATTGTCTGCAGCCACCGGGTGGGGGGTCCTGCCGTGCTAACTGATCAGCAGTGATTGGCAGCACGGCATACACTGGGGGACCGAAAGTGACCTCACCGCTGACCTGAAAGTTCCCACCATTGGTTACAATGGAGCGCATAGGCGCTACATTGTAACACTGCCGTGTGCCGCCTGTCATACAGTACAGGAGCACACAGCCGATCAGGAGGGTGCCACAACGTGGCGCTCCCTGATTGGCTGAAGAAACCCACTTAGACATCAGTCAGAGTGGGTTTCTGGCATTCGGGGAAAGGGGGCCCATGTGAAAACATGGGTCCCCTTTCAGTTCGTGGTCGGGTATCCGTTTTTTTATTTTTTCAAGTACGTGGAATACAAATGGATTATCCGAGGAGCCTTCAACCATGGATTATGTGAGTATAATTTTTTCTACAGGTACACCATGGATTCTACTGTAGAAGAGGACCGACCTGCGTGGGAACATAAGGTAAGTATGTGTATATGGAGGTGTGGATGGATGTATTAAAGTTATACTTTCAAGGTGTGTGTGTAATGTCTTTATTGGGGTATTTTTTTAGTAGTAGTACTACAGGTACCAGCGGGCCCATTTATCCGCCGCATGCTGGTACTTGTGGTTCTCCAAGTACCAGCTTGCGTGGGAGGCTTGCTGGGCCTTGTAGTACTGCTACTAAAAACAATATCAAACACTTATCACAAAGGCTATCAGCCCCCCATCCGCAGCCCATTGGATGGGGGGGACAGCCTCGGGCTTCACCCCTGGCCCTTGGGTGGCTGGGGGGGGGGACCCCTTGATTGAAGGGGTCCCCACTCCCCCAGGGTACCCCGGCCAGGGGTGACTAGTTGGATATTTGATGCCACGGCCGCAAGGCACTGTATAAAAGTGACCCCCGGCTGTGGCATTATCTGTCCAGCTAGTGGAGCCCGGTGCTGGTTTCAAAAATACGGGGGACCCCTACTCTTTTTGTCCCCCGTATTTTTGGAACCAGGACCAGGCGCAGAGCCCGATGCTGGTTGCTTAAATATGGGGGAACCCCTGTCAATTTTTTCCCATATTTCTGCAACCAGGATCGGCTCAAAGAGCCCGAGGCTGGTTTGCCTTAGGAGGGGGGACCCCACGCAATTTTTTTTCTGAAAATTTAGAACATTTCACCCCCCTTCCCACTGAAAAACATGCACAGATCTCATGGATCCGTGCATGCCTATACAAACACGGGATAAAAAAGCAGGTCTGGTTTTTTTTAGCACTTTTTCACGATTTGTATTTTATCACGGCAGTGTTTGGCTATTGTCGGCAGTGTTTGTGTTTTGCACTTTTTAGTAAATTTCCGATTTCTACCAAATTGCAGGCGTATTTGACCGATGGTGTATTGATTCGTGATTTTTTCCTAGGACTTCCAAAATATTACGAATGCCCTCATCACTGCCGTGATTTTTGCTTAGTAAATTACCGAGATGACACTTTGATGAAAAAACGGCATCTCGGTCAAAATCGGGACCTTAGTAAATATACCCCTGAGTATCAACAAGAACAAAAATGGTAAAACAACATTACTGCAAGCACACTTCTGCTTTGGTGTGACAATTTTAATTCATGTAACCTTTCACATGTCTAAGCAACACACGTTAACTGCTAAACATTTGTCAAGTACAGTTTGTTGAGTATTGCTTTCTGTAAACGAGTTACACACAAGTTGCAGTATTCCTACCAATGGTGTATTTCAGGGGCATTTCAACAGAGGAGGGGGGGGGGGCGTGTGTACCTCCAGGTGGGCCCCCTCCTCTGTACGGCGCTGTAGACTTCGGCTTTGTGCCGGAGTCTACTGCGCATGCGCAGGTCTCCGGAAACATGGTGCCTGCCATGATCCAGAGACCAATTTGGCTACCGCGATCGCAACGCCTGGCGCTGGACTCCAGGCAAGGTAAGTATTAAAATGGGTGCAATGTGTGACCCAAGGGCCCATGTACACTGTACACATTGCACTCATTATAAAAACGCTAATGGTGTATTTAATAATAGACACACTAGTTTTTTGCTCAATTATTTATTACGGCATAAGCAAAAATTTCAATCTATTAAATGTTTCAATAAAAAAAAAAAACAATACACACATGATCAACAAATTACACATGTTCTTTACTTCCTCCTTCCACTATGTCTTGCCACCAATATCTGTTGCCCAGCATCAGAAGATCAGAAGTAGATCCGGGCAGGGGAGAGAAAGAAGTAAAGGGCAGGGTGTTGTGGCCTGGGGTAATGTAGGAGCAGGGGATGAGGACAGGGGAAAGCTGCAGACAGGAGCAGAGGTAGGGATAGTAGCTGGGGTCTGGGAAGTGGCTGAGAAATGGGCAGAGGCTTTGGTCTGGACAGGGGGGGTCATTCCGAGTTGATCGCTTGCTAGCTGTTTTTAGCAGCCGTGCAAACGCATAGTCGCAGCCAGCAGGGGAGAGTGTTTTAGCTGTACAAGTGTGTGAACGCCTGTGCAGCCGAGCAGTACAAAAACAGTTTGTGCAGTTTCTGAGTAGGTCTGAACTTACTCAGCCGATGCGATCACTTCAGCCTTCCCGGTCACGAAATTGACGTCAGACACCCGCCCTGCTAACGCTTGGACACTCCTGCGTTTTTTCAAACACTCCCAGAAAATGATCAGTTGACACCCACAAACGTCCCCTATGTCAATCTCCTTGCGATCGGATGTGCGAATGGATTCTTCGTACAATCCATCGCCCCGCAACAATCCGCTTTGTACCCATGCAATGCGCCTGTGCATTGCGGTGCATACGCATGCGCAGTAGTGACCCAATTGCTGCACTGCGAAAAACGGCAGCGTGCAATCAGGTCGGAGTGACCCCAAGGGACTGTGGACTGGGAAGTGGCTGGGGGCTGGGCATGGGCTGTAGACTGGACAGGGACTGTGGACTGGGAAGTGGCTGGGGACTGGCTAGGGGCTATAGAGTGGGCAGGCTATGTGTCCTAGAAAGGGGATGTGGCCTCAGCAGGTCTATTACTTTTGAAGACAGCATCAGAAAAAAACCTGTTATAGGCCCTACACACTGGCCGATTTTCTGAAAGATATGAACGATCTCGTTCATAAATGAACGAGAACTCGTTCATATCTTTCAGTGTGGAGACTCCAGCCGCGCTCGTTCATCGCTGGTCTCCCGTCGGCTGTGCATGCAGGCCAATATGGACGATCTCGTCCATATTTGCCTGCACTTCAATGCAGCCGCGTGACGGGGGGAGTGAAGAAACTTCACTCCCCCCGTCACTGCCCCCCGCCGCCGGGTCGCTCGTCGGCCGTATCCGCCGTCGGGCAGCTCGGCGGTGGGTTGGCCAGTGAGTAGGGCCCTTTAGCCTTCTGTGTATATTAGACACATGCAATAAATGCAGGAACAAATAGATTAGCCAGGAATCAGGTACAATCATGCCTTTCATTACTATGTACTCTACAACATTCTACTCTCATGCAGGGACGGTGAACGGTTTCTTGCCACCCTGGTCAACTTTTCACCCACAGCTCCTTCCAATTCATAATATGTCCCACATCAGTGCCCCCCATTTATAATATGCCACGTATCAGTGTCCTCAATTTATAATATGCAATACTGCAGTGTCCGAATTTTATAGAAATGCCCCAACTAATATGAGACACACCCTGCCAGCACCCATTAACATAAACACAAACCTGCCAGCACTCATTAACACATACACAAAACACATACAAGCACACAGCGCTCATTAACCAATATACTCCGCCCCCCCTCCCCCACACACAATCCTGCCAGGATTCCTTAAACCAGAGGTTCTCAAATGCGGCCCTAAAGGCATCCCAACAGTCTAGGTTTTAGGTATATCCATGGCTCAGCACAGATGGTTAAATCAAATTGACTAAAGTGCTAATTAAGTCACCTGTGACCAAGCATGGATTCACTTAAACCAGGACCGCTGGGGAGCCTTGAGGACCACGTTTGGGAACCTCTACCTTAAACCCGCCCTACACACACTAAACCTGTCAGCACTCATTAACCCCCACAGAAGACACACACACACACACACACACACACACACACACACACACACACACACACACACACACACACACACACACATACATTTCCCAGGCTAGGTATATATATTTAAAAAGGAGATTTATGGTAAGAACTTACGTTTGTTAAATTTCTTTCTGAGAGGTACACTGGGTTCCACAGGGAATAATATCGGGGGTGTAGAGTTGGATGTTCATCCGAGGCACCAACAGGCCAAAAGCTTTCACTGTTCCCAAGATGCACAGCGCCGCCTCCTCTATAACCCCGCCTCCGTGCACAGGAGCTCAGTTTTGTTAACCAGTCCAATGCAGTAGCAGGTAAAAGAGACAACAATCGTTAGTAGCCACATATACCACATTCTCACGACAGGAGAAGGTACCAGCGGCTAATGCCATACAAACCCAAAGAAGCTAAGTGCGTCAGGGTGGGTGCCCTGTGGAACCCAGTGTACCTCGCAGAAAGAGATTTAACAAAGGTAAGTTCTTACCATAAATCTTCTTTTCTGCAGCGGGGTACACTGGGGTTCCACAGGGAATAACATCGGGGATGTCCTAAAGCAGTTCCTCATGGGAGGAGACGCACTGTAGCGGGCACAAGAACCTGGCGTCCAAAGGCGTCATCCTGGGAGGCAGAAGTATTGAAGGCATAGAACCTTATGAACGTGTTCACTGAGGACCATGTATCCGCCATGCACAACTGTTCAAGGGTCACACCACTTTGAGCCGCCCAAGAAGGTCCAACAGACTGAGTAGAATGGGCTTTGATGGTAGCGGGAGCCGGAAGACCAGCCTGTACATAAGCATGTGCAATCACCATTCTAATCCATCTGGCCAAGGTCTGCTTATTAGTAGGCCAGCCACGTTTGTGAAAACCAAAAAGGACAAAAAGGGAATCAGATCTCCTAAGAGAAGCTGTTCTCTTCACATAGATACGGAGAGCCCGTACCACATCCAAAGACCGCTCTTTGGAGGATAAACTAGGAGAGGTAAAGGGCGGAACCACAATCTCTTGGTTAAGGTGGAAAGATGACACCACCTTAGGCAGATAACCAGGGCAAGTTCTAAGAACCGCCCGGTCACGGTGAAAAATCAGAAAGGGTGACCGACAAGACAAGGCACCCAATTCTGAAACCCGTCTAGCAGAGGCAATAGCCAGCAAGAACAGGACCTTAAGAGTAAGCAACTTAAGGTCCACAGACTCAAGAGGTTCAAACGTAGACTCTTGTAAGACGTCTATAACAACCGACAAATCCAAAGGAGCCACAGGCGGGACATAGGGAGGTTGAATCCGTAAAACACCCTGAGTGAATGTATGCACATTAGGCAGAGCCGCAATTTTTCTCTGAAACCATATCGACAAGGCAGAAATATGAACCTTGGGGGAGGCCAGACGAAGGCCTAAGTCCAGGCCCTGTTGCAGGAACTGGCAGTACTGAACTTATATGCGTCATAATGGTTAGTCGCACACCAGGCGAAGTAAGAATTCCAGACCCTATAATAAATCCGAGCGGAAGCCGGTTTACGGGCCTTCAACATAGTTTGAATAACCACCTCAGAAAATCCTTTGGCCCTCAGTACGGAAGCTTCAAGAGCCACGCCGTCAAAGCCAGCCGGGCCAAATCCTGGTAGACACAAGGGCGCTGAATGAGGAGGTCTGGGCGTTGCAGAAGTAGAAGAGGACGCTCTTTCGAGAGACCCTGCAGGTCTGAGAACCAATACCGTCTGGGCCACGCTGGAGCGATTAGAAGTAGTATTCCTCCTTCTTGCTTGAACTTCCTTATCACCCTGGGTAGAAGTGACACCGGAGGGAACACGTATGGCAGCCGAAAGTTCCATGGAATTGCCAGTGCATCAACGAACGCTGTTTGAGGATCCCTTGTCCTTGCTCCGAAAACCGGAACCTTGTGATTGTGTCGAGACGCCATCAGGTCTACATCTGGTAGGCCCCACTTGTCCACTAGGAGTTGAAAGACTTCCGGATGAAGACTCCACTCTCCGGCGTGTACGTCCTGACAACTGAGGAAGTCCGCTTCTCAGTTGAGGACTCCCGGAATGAACACTGCCGACATGGATGGCAGATGGCATTCTGCCCAACGAAGGATTTTTTATACTTCCTTCATTGCCATGCAGCTTCAAGTGCCGCCTTGATGATTTATGTACGCCACCATGGTGGCGTTGTCTGACTGTACTTGAACAGGCCTGTTCTATACTAGAGGCAGGGCTAGTGTCAACGCATTGAACACTGCCCGCAATTCCAGAATGTTTATCAGGAGGAGAAATTCCTCCCTGGTCCACCGACCCTGAAGAGAGTGTTGCTCCAACACCATGCTCCAGCCCCGCAGACTGGCATCCGTCATCAGAAGGACCCAGTTGGAGATCCAGAAGGGATGACCCCTGCTCAGTTGCTGGTCCTGTAGCCACCAGCTCAGTGACAAGCGGACCTCCGGAGTCAAGGAGATCATGTGGGTCCTGATCCCATGAGGCAGGCCGTCCCACTTGTAAAGTATCAACCTCTGCAGGGGGCGGGAATGAAATTGAGCGCACTCTACCATGTCGAAAGCCGACACCATGACGCCTAGTACTTGCATCGCTGAGTGTATCAACACACGTGGGCGAGAGAGGGAGCAACTTATCTTGTCCTGAAGTTTCAAGATCTTTTGCGGAGTCAAAAACAACCGCTGGTTGTGGGTATCCAATAGTGCTCCCAGGTGCACCATGCTCTGAGCAGGGACCAGGGAAGATTTCTTCCAGTTGATGAGCCACCCGTGGGGTGGCAGGAATTGGACCGTCAGTTACAGATGACAGAGGAGAAACTCTGGAGAGTTCGCCAGGATCAATGAGTCGTCCAGATACGACAGGATCCCGATACCCTGATGGCGGAGTAGAGCCGTTATGACCGCCATGACCTTGGTGAAAATTCTTGGAGCCGTGGTCAGACAAAAACGTAAGGCCTGGAATTGAAATGTAGGTTGCCAATAGCAAACCGCAGGTGTTGCTGATGCGACACTGCAATAGGAATATGCAGGTAAGCATCCTGTATGTCCAGGGATACCATATAGTCCTTGGGCTCCAAAGCCAGAACAATAGAGTGAAGCTTTACCATACAGAATTTAGAAACTTTCACGTATTTGTTCAAAGACTTGAGGTTGAGAATAGGCCGAGAGGACCCGTTCGGTTTCAGGACTAGGAACAGTATGGAATAGTACCCCCTGCCTCTCTGAGCCAGGAGAGATTGTACCACCAAATGGAGAGTTTTTGCTTTTACCTGATCCAAAGGGATGTTTGTTGAGCAAAACTGACGAGGGGGACGTTTTTTGAAAGAGATGGCGTATCCGTGAGTGACGACTTCCCTTACCCTGGCGTCTGAAGTGGTCTGTAACCATGCCTGAGCAAACCGTAGAAGTTGGCCTCCCACCCTGGGATCCCCCAGGGGAAGGCCCGCACCGTCAGGCAGCAGGCTTGTCTGTTTTGAAAGCAGGCTGACTGGCAGCCCAGGCATGTTTAGGTGTTATGAGCAGGTATCCGAAACATGTGTGGATTGTGAGGAAGTTATGGCCTGTTTAGATGGCCTCTTGGTCTTATACGGGCGAGAGTCAGGATTTTGCTTAGCCAGAGACTGATTTAATTGCTGTAACTGAGAGGACAGAGTATCTGCCCATGACGGATTAACTGCAGGGACAATGTGTGGCTGTAATGGCACAGGAGGTCCCATAGGGGGCGCAAGTCTAGCTACTAGCGTAGTCAGTACATTAGAGAAAGCAGTCCAAGGTGAGTCTTGATTTGCCCCCGTTGCTGTAGACTGACCATGGGGTATAGAACACCCAGTACCTGAACTCTCAGCTGCTATGTTTTCCACCGAGTAATCCGTGGCGTCAGCACTGCATGGTGCAGGATCAGCCATAGATCGACCACCCTGTTTAGCAGACATTATATGTAAGCATAACCTTAGGGTGTAATGGTACAATATAAGCAGACAAATTAGTTGACAAAAACCCACTGTATAGTGTGACTGCAAAGCAGAGCACAAACAGAGGATTTAAGAGGTATGTGGTGACTGTAAAACACAGAGAAAAATACCAAAGTAGTATATCCTGTGAAACACTATATTATATAAGGACCTTGACGCACTTAGCCCCCCTCAGGGTACAGAATATAGGGATAGCAATATGTGTGGGATACACAAAATAGAGATCACACAGCAGATATTGGCACACTCTCAGTCACATATACAATCCAGAAATTATTACCAACAATAAAACTGCACTGGACTAGCAATACTAAGTACAAACTGTACCACTAAGTAAAGCTATATATGAATATACAGTAGATATAACAATGCACAGTAAAGACTGGATGTATATCACAGGATACTTGTACTAAATATCCCTGTAGTAATGCACTTGTTTTTAACTAACACTGTCTAAATGACATGTAGAATACTTAAGTGTCCTGTAAATGCACAGCGCTGATGAGACAGGTGGCTTTATAGAGTAGACATTGCCCAGCAGTCCCAGAATCAGCTCAGCATGTGTGTAATGGCGCCCAAACGCTGACAGGGAGTGAGGGAGACAGAGAGATGCAGCTCCAGGGCGTGAACATTTGCAGTAAATGGCGCATGGGGCTGGGGGAGGGGCTACAGGTCAGAGCCTTATCCCCTTGCTGAACTTCGCCACCGGGTACTGCAGGGCCTATTAAACTGGATTATGAGGTAATCCGACCTGTGCCCCTTGCCCTGGTGGCAGTGCCGTTTCTTGCGGCGGGCGAGCCGTGCAACCGCACGGGGCGCCCGCCGCGGCACTTGCTGAGCACTTTCAAACCCCCTCCCCTCTCCTCCCGAGTGCCCAGCTCGGGGGGCGGGGTTTCGCGGAATGTCACGATGCAATCGCGTCTTTCCGCGAAACCCCGCCCCCCGAGCTGGGCACTCGGGAGGAGGGAGAAGGGGGAGCCAAGCCGCCCAGCGCTGCGCAGACGAGGGAGAGGCGGCTGAAGAGCGGGAAGAACCGCTTCAAATCTAAGTCAGCCCCTCTCCCTCTCTCTCTCTCTCTCCCTCCCCCCCACCACCACCACCTGCCATACTGTGTAAAATGGGGACACCTGTCTGCCGGAATGTGTAAAATGGGGACACCTGTCTGCCGGAATGTGTAAAATGGGGACACCTGTCTGCCGGAATGTGTAAAAGGGACACTTGCCTGCCGGAATGTGTAAAATGGGGACACCTGTCTGCCGCAATGTGTAAAATGGGGACACTTGCCTGCCGTAATGTGTAAAATGGGGACACTTGCCTGCCAGAATGTGTAAAATGGGGACACTTGCCTGCCGTACTGTGTAAAATGGGGACACTTGCCTGCCGGAATGTGTAAAATGGGGACACCTGTCTGCCGCAATGTGTAAAATGGGGACACCTGTCTGCCGCAATGTGTAAAATGGGGACACTTGCCTGCCGGAATGTGTAAAATGGGGACACCTGTCTGCCGGAATGTGTAAAATGTGGACACCTGTCTGCCGCAATGTGTAAAATGGGGACACTTGCCTGCCGGAATGTGTAAAATGGGGGCACGTGCCTGCCGCAATGTGTAAAATGGGGACACTTGCCTGTCATGCTGTGTAAAATGGGGACACTTTCCTGCCGCAATGTGTAAAATGGGGCCACGTGCCTGCCGCAATGTGTAAAATGGGGACACTTTCCTGCCGCAATGTGTAAAATGGGGACACTTGCCTGTTGTACTGTGTAAAATGGGGGCACGTGCCTGCCGCAATGTGTAAAATGGGGACACTTTCCTGCCGCAATGTGTAAAATGGGGGCACGTGCCTGCCGCAATGTGTAAAATGGGGACACTTGCCTGCCATGCTGTGTAAAATGGGGCCACGTGCCTGCCGCAATGTGTAAAATGGGGACACTTTCCTGCCGCAATGTGTAAAATGGGGACACTTGCCTGCCGCAATGTGTAAAATGGGGACACTTTCCTGCCGCAATGTGTAAAATGGGGACACTTGCCTGCCGTACTGTGTAAAATGGGGGCACGTGCCTGCCGCAATGTGTAAAATGGGGACACTTGCCTGTTGTACTGTGTAAAATGGGGGCACGTGCCTGCCGCAATGTGTAAAATGGGGACACTTTCCTGCCGCAATGTGTAAAATGGGGGCACGTGCCTGCCGCAATGTGTAAAATGGGGACACTTGCCTGCTGTAATGTGTAAAATGAGGACTTTTTTATTTATTTTAATCCTGTGGTGGCCGTGATGATGAGATCAGATGAGGCCACACCCATCTTAACAAAGCAACACCCATTTTAACGAGGCCGCGCCCCCTTCGGCGCGCATACTTTTCCTCTTTATATCTATGGGGGGGGGGGGGCGCATTTTTTCTTATGTGAATGGGGGGGGGGGGGCGCATTTTAAAATCTCGCACTGGGAGCCAAATTGGCTAGAAACGGCCCTGCCTGGTGGTCTAGTGGGGTCCCTGTACGGCCACAGTGTCCACGCCAGCGCGCGCGGCCTGTCTCCTAGAGACAGCAGCGGATCGCGGTTTTCAGCAGGTCCCGCCTGGGGGACCCTTTTACCTCCTCCCTGTAATGCGGCCACGCGATCCTGGAGAGCAGCGGCAAGTGTGTGTGCCTGAAGAGAAACCGGAGCCCTCCGCTGTAAGTACCTGGCAACCAGGGTGCGGGAGTATACAGCGCCGCTGGGGGAGGTGAGGGAGCCACAGCTTCATATGTCAAACTGACATATTGCACTTTTAAGTGCCTGTGCCTCGGCCCTTGAAGTCTTCTTTCTTCTAAAAGAGCTCTTTTCAGGGCTGCCTAGCGCAGTCCTTCCTGTTAGCTGCCTGCACTGCAGGCACCAACTTACAAAGTGAGCTCCTGCGCACGGAGGCGGGGTTATAGAGGAGGCGGCGCTGTGTATCTTGGGAACAGTCAAAGCTTTTGGCATGCTGGTGCCTCGGATCAAGATCCAACTCTACACCCCCAATGTTATTCCCTGTGGAGCCCCAGTGAACCACGCTGCAGAAATACCAAATATGCAGTTATAGTGTTTGTATGGATTATTTTATAGATTACAATAGGTCTTCAATGCTGTTGTTCTTATGCATAGCATTTCTACATGTACACAAAATTTAAGTCAAAACATTCTTAAAAAAATGTAATTTTGTACTGTATGTGTTATCACTGTATGTTGCACACACTGCACCCATTATAGAAATGGCAATGTAAACAGCTTATAGTGATGGTTTAAATTAAAAGTATACAAGAGTGTGGAATAAGAGCTGCATAGTTCATTAGCGAGTTCTGGAAATCTTGGAAATAAAGTTAAAAGTAATTGTGAAATGTTGGCAATGTTTGCATACATGTTAGTACATAACAGCTGAGTGTAATAGCTGTGCACATTAGAAACCCAGGTAAATAAGCTAATAATAGCATTAAGTGTGATCTCACCAGCATCTGTTGGCGTTTGATGTGGTCTGATCGATGTTTCCTATGAACTGTCATCGTAGGTATCAGGTTCTGAGCAAAGGATCAGCTGCTGAAGTCTCAGACGCCCTGAAGTAAGGGACTAATTCAGACTGGATCAGCAGCAGTAGCAGCGATCACAGTCTGAAGCCCTTTTACCCTGGGAGCCCAGTGAGATGCAAAAAGAATATGGATTGGTTTTGCTAAAACCACACTTTGTGTTTTGGTTTTGGTTTGGATCTGGATGATTTTTGAAAAAAACATAAAAACAGCTCAAATCACAGAATTGGGGGATAATTTTGATCCTACAGTACTATTAACCTCAATAACATTCATTTCCACTCATTTCCAGTCTATTCTGAACACCTCACACCTCACAATGGGGGTCATTCCGAGTTGTTCGCTCGTTCTTTTTCATCGCATCGCAGCGATTTTCCACAAACTGCGCATGCGCAATGTTCGCACTGCGACTGCGCCAAGTAAATTTGCTAAGAAGTTTGGTAATTTACTCACGGCATTACGAGGTTTTTTCTTCGTTCTGGTGATCATAATGTGATTGACAGGAAGTGGGTGTTTCTGGGCGGAAACTGGCCGTTTTATGGGTGTGTGTGAAAAAACGCTGCCGTTTCTGGGAAAAACGCGGGAGTGAGTGGAGAAACGGGGGAGTGTCTGGGCGAATGCTGGGTGTGTTTGTGACGTCAAACCAGGACCGAAACTGACTGAACTGATCGCAGTGTAGGAGTAAGTCTCGAGCTACTCAGAAACTGCTAAGAAATTTCTATTCGCAATTTTGAGAATCTTTAGTTCGCAATTTAGCTAAGCTAAGATTCACTCCCAGTAGGCGGCGGCTTAGCGTGTGCAATGCTGCTAAAAGCAGCTTGCGAGCGAACAACTCGGAATGAGGGCCCATATTGTTTTTAGGCCAAAAGGTTGCGCCGAGGTGGCTGTATGACTAAGCTAAGTGACACAAGTGTGCGGCACAAACACCTGTCCCATCTAGGAGTAGCACTGGAGTGTCAGACAGGATGGCAGATTTAAAAAATAGGCCCCATACAGCACATCATGCAAAGAAGTAAAAATAAGATTTTACTTACCGATAAATCTATTTCTCGTAGTCCGTAGTGGATGCTGGGGACTCCGTCAGGACCATGGGGATATAGCGGCTCCGCAGGAGACAGGGCACAATAATAAAAGCTTTAGGATCAGGTGGTGTGCACTGGCTCCTCCCCCTATGACCCTCCTCCAAGCCTCAGTTAGGATACTGTGCCCGGACGAGCGTGCATAATAAGGAAGGATATTGAATCCCGGGTAAGACTCATACCAGCCACACCAATCACACCGTACAACCTGTGATCTGAACCCAGTTAACAGTATGATAACAACGAAGGAGCCTCTGAAAAGATGGCTCACAACAAGAATAACCCGATTTTTGTAACAATAACTATGTACAAGTATTGCAGACAATCCGCACTTGGGATGGGCGCCCAGCATCCACTACGGACTACGAGAAATAGATTTATCGGTAAGTAAAATCTTATTTTCTCTGACGTCCTAGTGGATGCTGGGGACTCCGTCAGGACCATGGGGATTATACCAAAGCTCCCAAACGGGCGGGAGAGTGCGGATGACCCTGCAGCACCGAATGAGAGAACTCCATGTCCTCCTCAGCCAGGGTATCAAATTTGTAGAATTTAGCAAACGTGTTTTCCCCTGACCAAGTAACTGCTCGGCAAAGTTGTAAAGCCGAGACCCCTCGGGCAGTCGCCCAAGATGAGCCCCCTTCCTTTTGGAATGGGCTTTTACCGATTTTGGCTGTGGCAGGCCTGCCACAGAATGTGTAAACTGAATTGTATTACAAATCCAGCGAGCAATCGTCTGCTTAGAAGCAGGAGCACCCATCTTGTTGGGTGCATACAGGCTAAACAGCGAGTCAGATTTTCTGACTCCAGCCTTCCTGGAAACATATTTTTCAGGGCCCTGACAACGTCAAGTAACTTGGAGTCCTCCAAGTCCCTAGTACCCGCAGGTACCACAATAGGTTGGTTCATGTGAAAAACAGAAAACACCTTAAGGAGAAATTGAGGACGAGTCCTCAATTCTGCCCTGTCAGAATGAAAAATTAAGTAAGGGCTTTATATATGATAAAGCCGCCAATTCTGACACACGCCTGGCTGAAGCCAGGGCTAATAGCATCGTCACCTTCCATGTGAGATATTTTAAGTCCACAGTGGTGAGTGGTTCAAACCAATGTGACTTTAGGAAACTCAAAACAACATTGAGATCCCAAGGTGCCACTGGGGCACAAAAGGAGGCTGTATATGCAGTACCCCTTTTACAAACATCTGAACGTCAGGCACTAAAGCCAGTTCTTTCTGGAAGAAATTCGACAGGGCCGAAATTTGAACCTTAATGGACCCTAATTTTAGGCCCATAGACAGTCCTGTTTTCAGGAAATGTAGGAAACGACCCAGTTGGAATTCCTCTGTAGGGGCCTTCTTGGCCTCACACCACGCAACATATCTTCGCCAAATGCGGTGAAAATGTTTTGCGGTTACATCCTTCCTGTCTTCGACCAGGGTAGGGATGACTTCATCTGGAATGCCCTTTCAGGATCCGGCGTTCAACCGCCATGCCGTCAAACGCGGCCGCGGTAAGTCTTGGAACAGACAAGGCCCCTGCTGGAGCAGGTCCTTTCTTAAAGGTAGAGGCCACGGGTCTTCCGTGAACATCTCTTGAAGTTTCGGGTACCAAGTCCTTCTTGGCCAATCCGGAACCACGAGTATCATTCTTACTCATCTCCCTCTTATGATTCTCAGTACTTTTTGTATGAGAGGCATAGGAGGGAACACATACTCTGACTGGTACATCCACAGTGTTACCAGAGCGTCCACCGCTATTGCCTGAGGGTCCCTTGACCTGGCGCAATATCTAGTTTTTTGTTCAGGCGGGACGCCATCATGTCCACCTTTGGTTTTTCACAACGGTTTACAATCATGTGGAAGACTTCCCGATGAAGTCCCCACTCTCCCAGGTGGAGGTCATGCCTGCTGAGGAAGTCTGCTTCCCAGTTTTCCACTCCCGGAATGAACACTGCTGAGAGTGTTATCACATGATTTTTCGCCCAGCGAAGAATCCTTGCAGTTTCTGCCATTTCCCTCCTGCTTCTTGTGCCGCCCTGTCTGTTTACGTGGGCGACTGCCGTGATGTTGTCCCACTGGATCAATACCGGCTGACCTTGAAGCAGAGGTCTTGCTAAGCTTAGAGCATTGTAAATTGCCCTTAGCTCCAGTATATTTATGTGGAGAGAAGTCTCCAGACTCGATCACACTCTCTGGAAATTTTTTCCTTGTGTGACTGCTCCCCAGCCACTCAGGCTGGCATCCGTGGTCACCAGGACCCAGTCCTGAATGCCGAATCTGCGGCCCTTTCATAGATGAGCACTCTGCAGCCACCGCAGAAGAAACACCCTTGTCCTTGGAGACAGGGTTATCCGCTGATGCATCTGAAGATGCGATCCGGACCATTTTTCCAGCAGATCCCACGTAAAGGTTCTTGCGTGAAATCTACCGAATGGGATCGCTTTGTAAGAAACCACCATTTTTCACAGGATCCTTGTGCAATGATGCACTGATACTTTTCCTGGTTTTAGGAGGTTCCTGACTAGCTCGGATAACTCCCTGGCTTTCTTCTCCGGGAGAAAACATCCTTTTCTGGACTGTGTCCAGAATCATCCCTAGGAACAGTAGACGTGTCGTCGGAAAAAACTGCGATTTTGGAATATTTAGAATCCACTCGTGCTGTCGTAGAACTACTTAAGATAGTGCTACTCCGACCTCCAACTGTTCTCTGGACCTTGCCCTTATCAGGAAAGCGTCCATATTTCTTTTAAGAAGAATCATCATTTCGGCCATTACCTTGGTAAAGACCCGGGGTGCCGTGGACAATCCAAACGGCAGCGTCTGAACTGATAGTGACAGTTCTGTACCACGAACCTGAGGTACCCTTGGTGATAAGGGCAAATTTGGACATGTAGGTAAGCGTCCCTGATATCCAGTGACACCATATCGTCCCCTTCTTCCTGGTTCGCTATCACTGCTCTGAGTGACTCCATCTTGATTTGAACGCTTGTATGTAAGTGTTCAAATATTTCAGATCTCACCTAGCCGTCTGGCTTCAGTACCACAATATAGTGTGGAATAATACCCCTTCCCTTGTTGTAGAAGGGGTACTTTGATTATCACCTGCTGGGAATACAGCCTGTGAATTGTTCCCAATACTGCCTCCCTGTCGGAGGGAGACGTTGGTAAAGCAGACTTCAGGAACTTGTGAGGGGGAGACGTCTCGAATTTCCAATGTACACCTGGGATACTACGTGTAGGATCCAGGAGTCCACTTGTGAGTGAGCCCACTGCGTGCTGAAACTCTTGAGATGACCCCCTACCGCACCTGAGTCCGCTTGTACGGCCCCAGCGTCATGCTGCGGACTTGGCAGAAGCTGTGGAGGGCTTCTGTTCCTGGGAATGGGCTGCCTGCTGCAGTCTTCTTCCCTTTCCTCTACCCCTGGGCAGATATGACTGGCCCTTTTGCCCGCCTGCCCTTATGGGGACGAAAGGACTGAGACTGAAAAGACTGTGTCCTTTTCTGCTGAGATGTGACTTGGGGTAACAAAAGGTGGATTTTTCAGCTGTTGCCATGGCCACCAGGTCCGATGGACCGCCCCTTTATACGGCAATACTTCCATGTGCCGTCTGGAATCTGCATCACCTGACCACTGTCGTCTGGCAGATATGGACATCACATTTACTCTTGATGCCAGAATGCAAATATCCCTCTGCGCATCTCGCATATATAGAAATGCATCCTTAAAATGCTCTATAGTCAATAAAATCTTGTCCCTGTCAAGGGTATCAATATTTTCAGTCAGGAAATCCGACCAAGCCCCCTCAGCGCTGCACATCCAGGCTGAGGCGATTGCTGGTCGTAGTATAACACCAGTATATGTGTATATACTTTTAGGATATTTTTCAGCTTCCTATCAGCTGGCTCCTTGAGGGCTGCCGTATCTGGAGACGGTAACGCCACTTGTTTTTATAAGCGTGTGAGCGCCTTATTCACCCTAAGGTGTGTTTCCCAACTCGCCCTAACTTCTGGCGGGAAAGGGTATACCGCCAATAATTTTCTATCGGAGGAAACCCACGTATCATCACACACTTCATTTAATTTATCTGATTCAGGAAAAACTACAAGTAGTTTATTCACACCCTACATAATACCCTTATTTGTGGTACTTGTAGTATCAGAAATATGTAACACCTCCTTCATTGCACTTAACATGAAACGTGTGGCCCTAAAGGAAAATACGTTTGTTTCTTCACCGTCGACACTGGAGTCAGTGTCCGTGTCTGTGTCTGTGTCGACCGACTGAGGTAAATGGGCGTTTTTACAAGCCCCTGACGGTGTCTGAGACGCCTGGACAGGTACTAATTTGTTTGCCGGCCGTCTCATGTCGTCAACCGACCTTACAGCATGTTGACATTATCACGTAATTCCTAAATAAGCCATCCATTCCAGTGTCGACTCCCTAGAGAGTGACATCACCAATACAGGCAATTTGCTCCGCCTCCTCACCAAGATCGTCCTCCTACATGTCGACACACACGTACCGACACACAACACACACACAGGGAATGCTCTGACAGAGGACAGGACCCCACTAGCCCTTTGGGGAGACAGAGGGAGAGTTTGCCAGCACACACCAAAAACGCTATAATTATACAGGGACAACCCCTTATACAAGTGTTTTCCCTTATAGCATTTTTATATATGTAATCATATCGCCAAATAAGTGCCCCCCCTCTCTGTTTTAACCCTGTTTCTGTAGTGCAGTGCAGGGGAGAGCCTGGGAGCCTTCCTCACAGCAGAGCTGAGCAGGAAAATGGCGCAGTGTGCTGAGGAGAATAGGCCCCGCCCCCTTTTCGGCGGGCTCTTCTCCCGGAGTTTGTGAGATCTGGCAGGGGTTAAATACATCCATATAGCCTCAAGGGCTATATGTGATGTATTTTAGCCATAAAAAGGTATTATACATTGCTGCCCAGGGCGCCCCCCCCAGCGCCCTGCACCCTCAGTGACAGTTGGTGACTGTTGGTGAAGTGTGCTGACAACAATGGCGCACAGCTGCAGTGCTGTGCGCTACCTTATGAAGACTGAAAGTCTTCTGCCGCCTGTTTCTGGACCTCTGGACCTCTTCAACTTCGGCATCTGCAAGGGGGGTCGGCGGCACGGCTCCGGGACGAACCCCAGGGTGAGACCTGTGTTCCGACTCCCTCTGGAGCTAATGGTGTCCAGTAGCCTAAGAAGCAAATCCATCCTGCACGCAGGTGAGTTTTCTTCTCTCCCCTAAGTCCCTCGTAGCAGTGAGCCTGTTGCCAGCAGGACTCACTGAAAATAAAAAACCTAACTTAAACTTTTATTCTAAGCAGCTCAGGAGAGCCACCTAGATTGCACCCTTCTCGTCGGGCACAAAAATCTAACTGAGGCTTGGAGGAGGGTCATAGGGGGAGGAGCCAGTGCACACCACCTGATCCTAAAGCTTTTATTATTGTGCCCTGTCTCCTGCGGAGCCGCTATATCCCCATGGTCCTGACGGAGTCCCCAGCATCCACTAGGACGTCAGAGAAAGAGGTGCATTGAGGTAGCTGTATGACTAAGCTAAGCGACACAAGTGTGCGGCACAAACACCTGGCCCATCTAGGAGTGGCACTGCAATGGCAGACAGGATGGCACTTAAAAACTAGGCCCCAAACAGCAGATCATGCAAAGAAGTAAAAGAGGTGCAATGAGCTAGCTGTATGACTAAGCTAAGCAACACAAGTGTGTGGCACAAACACCTGGCCCATCTAGCATTGGCACTGAAATGGCAGACAGGATGACACTTAAAAAAAAAAAGGCACCAAATAACACATCATGCAAAGAAGAAAAAGAGGTGCAATGAGGTAGCTGTATGACTAAGCTAAGCGACACAAGTGTGCGGCACAAACACTTGGCCCATCTAGGAGTGGCACTGCAGTTCCACTGCACTAATGGCGAATACCGGACGCACGTCTAACACCAGCATAGTTGTTATGGCCTCAGTAATCCCCTTCGCAACAGTATATATATATATATATATATATATACACATACGGTAGTATCACTGGAATTATATGGCAGTACCACTAGAATATACGCCAGTATCACTGGACTGGATTTATACGCCAGTACCACTGGAATTATACGGCAGTATCACTGGATTTATACGGCAGTACCAATGGATTTATATGGCAGTACCACTGGAGTGGATTTATACGGCAGTATCACTGGATTTATACGGCAGTACCACTGGAATTATATGTCAGTACCACTGGAATTATACAGCAGGATCACTGGAATTATACAGCAGTATCACTGTAATTATACGTCAGGATCACTGGAATTATACGCCAGTACCACTGGAATTATACGACAGGATCACTGGATTTATACGCCAGTACCAGTGGAGTTATACGGCAGGATCACTGGAATTATAAGGCAGGATCACTGGAATTATACGCCAGTACCACTGGAATTATATGGCAGGATCACTGGAATTATATGGCAGAATCACTGGAATTATATGGCAGAATCACTGGAATTATATGGCAGAATGACTGGGATTATACGGCAGGATCACTGGATTTATACGGCAGTACCACTGGATTTATACGGCAGTACCACTGGACATATACGGCAGTATCACTGGACTGGAGTTATACACCAGTACCACTGGAATTATACAGCAGGATCACTGGAATTATACGGCAGGATCATTGTATTTTACGGCAGTACCGCTGGACATATACGGCAGTACCACTGGACATATACGGCAGTACCACTGGACATATACAGCAGCACAGGTACACCACCACTGGCCTGATGCAGGACAACACAGCACCACTGCAATGGACTGGACTTATACAGCAGCACTGGACATATGGCAGCAGAGTACACCACCACTGTGACTGGACAGATGCAGCACAAGACACTATCACTGTACGGATGCAGGACAACACAGCACCACTGCACTGGGCTTATACAGCAGCACTGGACATATGGCAGCAGAGTACACCACCACTGTGACTGGACAGATGCAGCACAAGACACTATCACTGTACGGAAGCAGGACAACACAGTACCACTGCAATGGACTGGACTTATACAGCAGCACTGGATATATGGCAGCAGAGGACGCTACCACTGTGACTGGACTGATGCAGCACAAGACACCACCACTGGACTGATGCAGCACAACACAGCACCACTGGACTGGACTTATACAGCAGCATTGGACATATGGCAGCAGAGGACACCACCACTGTGACTGGACTGATGCAGCACAAGACACTAACACTTAACTGATGCAGGACACTGAGGACGGAGACACGTCCTCTCCCTACACTCTCCAATGCCAGAGTGAAAATGGCGGCAACGCGTAGCTCCTTATATTGAATCCAAACCCCGCAAGTATCTGACAACGGGAGGATGACGTTTTGCCTCGTTCTGGTTTCCGAGTCAGGCGGGAAAACCCGAGGCGGGCTCAGGGAACTGAACCCGCTCATCTCTAGTTATAAAAGAACAATAACAACGTTTTTATCTTATATACCTAATAGCACCCTGTGAATAGCCACGCCGGAGTTCGGGGCTGCACACCCACCCGGAGTCCGCGGCTGATGACATCATCCCATTCAGCAACTAGGTGATTTTTCAGAAAATTCATAAATAATTAACCCATTAGAGAACACATCCCATCCAGCAACAGCACTGGGAGAATGACGTTATGTGATCCATCGCCATAACATACACAGATAATGTAAACATATACATATATATTTTCACTGTGAAGTTTTAATAGGATTATATGTTATATGACTGCCTACAGTATGTAGATACTTGTAGTTGATACTCTATATTATGTATGTTTTTGATTATGTTACAGTGTCTGTGTGTGTTATGGTGATGGATCACATAACGTCATGCTTCCGGTGCTGTTGCTGGATGGGATGTGTTCTCAAATGGGTTAATTATGTATTAATATTCAGAAAAATCACCTATTAGGGTGAGTATTTTTTGTAATTGGAAATGTAATAATTTCTGAGACTCTTAATAAGCCCTACGGAATTAAGTTTTGGTAAGAGTAGTGAAGGGGAGTACAATCTCCCAGTCCAAATGCTTGCGAATATACATCACGTTGGCTAATATTAAGCTGCTGCAAATCTTAATTAATATCCAAGCAAAGTTAACCGAGAATAATAAAAGGTTCCACTTTATATATTATATGATTTTTCCTAGTTTGTGTAAATCGATCCCCGTTGCCAGTACTTACCGTGTGAATCTCTATAGATATTGTGACTTCAGAAATTACGATAGTGCATTTGCTATAGTTCCATGTATAAAAGTTTTATAAGATGCACACAAATATTCGATGTCATTAATATATGTTTGGATGATACCGCTATTAAGGTTAGTATTGTTTAGCTTGGATACATTAAGGTGACTAGAATATGTATGCAGCTGATTGGTTGCTAGCAGTTTTAAAAAGCCTCCATTACGTCACACAAGCTAGCCCTATGAAGGCCTTGACGAAACGCATAAGGGTGTGGCTTGGTGATAAGACTACCCCAGCTTTCCCACTTTGGTGTCCAAGTATTCGGTGCCCTGGTGTGCTGTGACTGGAATTTCGGCTGATTACAGTGAACGCGGAGGAAGCGGTGGAGATTGCCATATGTGATCTATATAAAATCATCTGCTATTGAGCCCACAGTGTTGCTATATTTGGTACGAGCTATACTTGAATAATTTTAATAGCTGGGTTTTATCTTTTATTGTATTTTAAGAATAAATTGATTTGCACTATAGATCCCCCTTCTATTAATTATTACTATATATATATATTCATGAACTAAAACCCCATTGATGTAGTTCATATCCTGGCGGTCGGGATCCCGGCGGTCAGAATACCGACGCTGGGATCCCAAATGCCAGAATTCTACCAGCTGCGCCATGGCTATTCCCACTTGTGGGTGTCCTTGATACCCACAGAGCGGGAATAGATCCCGTGGCGAGCGCAGTGAGCCCGCAAGGGGACTCCTATCGCTCGTCCAGCAGCAGGCATTTGGGCGGCTAGGATCCTGGTGTCGGTATTCTGAACGCCAGGATCCTGTACCCAGCCTGTTTATTTATGTGTAGATGTATTAAGGTCAGTGAGCATACCATGGTGAGTGCTGGGTTCTCGATATATATATATATATATATATATATATATACTGTATATATATAATTTTTTTTTACTCTAAGTCCAGGTGTGACTGCACTTTCAGCTTTATCTAGAGCAACACATTTGCATAAATGAACATATGTAAGATCAAGTTTCCATCCATAATCAGGATCACAAAGACCTTCTTTGGGACAATTGTGAGTTCATCTTCTCATCTACAAACACTTAAAAAAATCAAACAGAATTACCATTGCTTCTTAACCCTCTCACAATCCTTTCATTTCTTACAGCCCAAATACATTTCTGCACCCACTTTATTTACGCTTTTGACTAATTTCATACTAAATCTACACCCATTGAGCCTACACTGCTTTTCTCACCTGCATTTCTGCAATTCTTCTGCTCTGATTCCCTTACAGTCTCCTCTCCTACTTCCACTTTCCCTCAACCTTTTTACCTACTTAACACTATGTCAAGGCTTTCTTATACTCCCCACATCACTCAGTGTCTACCTAATAATGTATCTTTATCCTTCCACCCTAGTCTCCTACAACTCCTCCTCTGTCTCCCCTCCATCCCTCTGTTTCCTTCCCCCACCTTTCCTGTTACCCCACTTTCATTTACCTCTGCCCCATGGTCCTGCTACCCCACAACTCAGCCCTGCTCCCTCTCTCCCTTCCCTGTCACCTCCCCATATCCCCATCCACATCACACTGACCTCCCTCCCTGCCCACCTCCAGCAGTTTCCCCTCCTAGCTCAGGCACCCGTATCATCACTACTCTCTCATCATCCCTGCCCTCAAATTTAATCTCACCTCATCGCTACAGCAACCCTGGTAATCTCATTCACATCTCTCCCACAAACTCATACCCCCTATCCTGTGCCCTCTGGAATGCCAGATCTGTTTGTAACAAACTGGTCCCCACTCAGACCTTTTCATTTCCAACTCCCTACACCTACTAGCCATTACTGAAACTTGTATTACGCCCTCTGACACTACTTCTCCTGCTGCTCTCTCTGCTGGGGGCCTCACATTCACACACACACCCCGACCTGGGGGTCGCCATGGGGGTGGTGTTGGGGTCCTTTTACCTTCTAGTTACTCCTACCAACTCATACCACCAGAACCATCCCTTACATTCTCTACATTTGAGGTCCATGCCATACGCCTCTTCCAACCAGTCCATCTTATAATAGCTGTCATTTAACCGCCCCCCTGGCACTGCTTCCAAATTCATTTACAACTTTGCTTCCCGGCTTCCTCACTTCTGACATTCCCTACATTATCCTAGGCGATTTCAACATCCCTATTGACATCCTTACACAATCCCCTGCCTCTAAACTCCTTAACCTCACCTCTTCACTTGGTCTCTCCCAGTGGACCTCCTCACCCTCTCATGTTAATGGGAGCTCACTGGATCTGGTCTTCACTCACCGCTGTGATATTTCTGATTTTTCCAACTCCCCATTTCCCCTCTCTGACCACCACCTGCTCTCCTTTAACCTATCTCTCTCGACTTCCCCATCTCTACCTCCTAAGGCTACCATCACTAAGCGTAACATTGAAGCTATTGACACCACATTCTTTCCTCCCTGTTTGACTTACTTCTCTCTCCTATTCTCTCTCTCTCATGCCCTGAACAAGCCACTTCCACATACAATGCATCCCTTACTTCTGCTCTTGACTGTTGCTCCACCAACCACTATTCACCCTCGCAAATTAACACCTCAACCCTGGCACACCAAATGCACCAGATATCTGCAAAAATGCTCACGTACTGCTGAGCGACACTGGAGGAAATCACGCTCTAAGGCAGACTTCCTCCATTTCAAACTTATGCTCTCATCTTTCAGTGCTGCCCTTTCTCTTGCTAAACAGTCATACTTCAAGAACCTCATCTCCTCCCAGTCTTCCAACTCCCGGCGCCTCTTTGCCACTCTCAACTCACTCCTCTGCCCACCTCCACCTCATCTCCCTTCCTCACTCTCTGCTCTTGACTTTGCCACTTACTTTGCATCCAAAATTGACTCCATACGTCAGGACATCACATCACACCACACCAGACCTTCAGTAACCAGCTTTCTCCCATCCCTTACCAACCCTCCCAATCCCTCGCACCTACTCTGACATCTTTCTCCCATTCATCTGGAGAGGAAGTCATGGCCCTCTTTCGTTCCTGTCCCCTCACCACCTCCCCACTTGACCCTATCCCCTCTCGCCTCCTCCGCTATCTCTCTCCTTCTGCTTGTTCCCATCTTTCCCACCTTCTCAATTTATCCCTCTCATCAGGCACTGTCCCCTCTGCCTTCAAGCATGCACTCATCTCTCCTATTCTTAAAAAACCTACCCTTGATCCAAACACTCTCTCCAACTACCGACCCATCTCTCTCCTCCCTTTTGCCTCCAAAACTCCTTGAGCGTATTGTCTACAACCGCCTTACTTCCTTTCTTTCCTCACACTCACTGCTTGACCCATTCCATTCTGGCTTCCGTCCTCTCCACTCCACTGAAACTGCCCTTACAAAAGTATGCAATGACCTCCATGCTGCTAAATCTAAGGGACACTACTCTATACTTATTCTATTTGATCTCTCTGCTGCTTTTGACACTGTGGACCATCCTCTCCTACTGCAAATTCTTCACTCCATTGGTCTGCGTGACACTGCCCTCTCTTGGCTGTCCTCCTACCTTTCTGACCGTTCTTTCTCTGTCTCCTCTCATGACTCCACCTCCCCCTCACTTCCACTAACTGTAGGGGTACCCCAAGGTTCTGTCCTTGGTCCTCTTCTCTTCTCTCTCTATACGTCCTCACTAGGTAAGCTCATTAGTTCATTTGGTTTCCAATATCATCTCTATGCTGATGACACCCAAATCTATCTTTCCTCTCCAGACCTCTCCCCTGCTCTCCTCACTCGTATCTCCAACCGTCTCTCTGCTACCTCCTCCTGGATGTCCCAGCGCTTTCTTAAACTTAACATGTCTAAGACCGAGCTGATCATCTTCCCTCCCGTATAACCTCACCTCCTACAATCTCATTATCTATTGATGGCACTACTATCTCCTCTAGCCCCCAAGTGCGCTGACTTGGAGTAATCCTTGACTCCTCCCTCTCCTTCAAACCACACATTCAGCACCTCTCACAAACCTGCCATTTTCATCTAAAAAATATTTCCAGGATCAGACCCTTTCAGACCCAGGATGCTACTAAGACTCTTATCCACTCACTGGTCATCTCCAGACTGGACTACTGTAATCTGCTCCTGATTGGCATTCCTGACAGATACCTCTCTCCACCCCAATTTATCCTCAATGCTGCTGCCCGGCTCATCTTCCTCACCAAACGTCCACCTCTCCTCTCTTACTAGACCTTCACTGACTCCCCTTCCCTTTCAGATTCCATTTCAAGCTTCTCACACTCGCTTACAAAGCCCTCACCCACTCCTCTCCCATCTACATCTCTGACCTTATCTTCCTTTACACTCCCACTCGTCCTCTTCGCTCTGCTAATGCACGCCGACTCTCCTGCATACGGATTACTTCCTCCCACTCCTATCTCCAAGATTTTTCACGTGCTGCACCACTTCTCTGGAATTCCCTACCTCTCCCCCTCAGACTCTCCACCTCTCTACAAAACTTCAAACGGGCTCTCAAGACCCACTTCTTCACCAAACCCAGCCAAATCTCATCCTAACCCTCTGTTCTACGCTCTCTATGTACCCCATCTATGTCACCCCTGTTTGTCTACCCCTCCCCTTTAGAATGTAAGCTCTCACGAGCAGGGCCCTCTTCCCTCATGTGCTTATCCTTTCTTACTTTAATAATCTTCAACTGCACCAAATCCATCAGTCTTCTGCCACCTGATACTTATTCCAGTGTCATCTGCTGATGTAACTATGTTTATTTACCCTGTACTTGTCCTATACTGTCATCAACTATAAGTTGCTGTTTTCCTGTTTGATTATTTGTTTATGTACTCTGTAATTAAGCGCTGCGGAACCCTTGTGGCGCCATATAAATAAAGGATAATAATAATAATAACACAGTAGTGCTCTATCTAGAGACCATTTTGTGTTCCAGTGGTGGAGAACAAAAAAAATAGGCACTCACCAAGTCCATAAAAAAGCCAGTAGGAGATTTAATTATCACAGGTACATATCAAAAGTGGTAGGTCAACGTTTCAATCTCATTGCTATATTTTTTAAGATAGGATAATTCGAAACAAAGTGTATGAACCACAGATAAATGATGTACCTCCAGAATGTATCAAGAATCACATGCAGAAACAGGGTTTCTAAGAAAAGTTCCCTCTCCTGGGACTTTTTGTGGGCTGTAGCCTTTAGGCTACAATGATTAACGCCATCTTCAGGTGGCATTAGCTTCCGGAGCTTACCAACTTTGGCAATAAATATTCGCTTTTGACCCCTGTATATACATTCTAGGTATAATTAAAATTTGTGAGTACTCTCACCTGCTCTTTTGTTGATACAATATATATATATATATATATATATATATATATTGTATCTAAAAACAAAAGAGGACAAGGCGCCTAACAGTGTGTAAGATTTGACACTAAATTTCAGTTTTTTTTTTATTCTATTGTCAAGTAAAATAAAAGGTGATGAAAAGGGACAGATTGAGGTGTTTGGAGGTAGGCTGTAGATATGTCCTTCATGGTGCTAGCCACACACCCTGTGTAGGCCACCCTGTCAACAGGGTTGCAAAGAGAAATTCTGGGCCCCGGTACAACAACTTCCTGGGCCCCGCCTGCCCCCCACTGGAGGGGGTGTGACCACAGCATGCTGAGGGCATGGCTACTCCTCTTTGGGGGCGTGTCTAGCACATCAGAAGCACACACTCACAGAAGCATGGCATGCCTCCCAGCTAGGGTAGTAGAGAGCCTGGCGGGGCCCAAATACTTTCAGGGGGCATGGCCTAATCAAAGGAGGCGTGGACCTGGGTCCCCACTAGGCCAATTTATCAAACCTGGGCCCAGGTAATTTGTACCCTCTCCTCCCCCCCCTCTCTCGACACCACTGCCTGCCCACATCACTAGTCACACCCCTGCATGTTTTGGTCACACCCCCTGCTGCAGCACACAATAGGCCCTTCATATATTTCAGCTCCAAGCCCGCGTGGACCTTAATCTGGCACTGTTTGAATCAGGCCCACAGTCTCAGCTAGTACAAGTTGAGAGCAAATGTACTGTACGCATTTATTTGGTATTCGTCTATGCTGCATACAGTATGTTCATAGTACACTAGTGCAGACATGCACTGCACCACATATTATTTCCTTTTCAGAACGTTTCGACATTAGCAATTTACCTGACCAGGTCACATTACCTGTAACCAAGGAATTACACATTTCACATTACACATTTGGAGATTATTTGCAGGGTGAGGTTAAATACAGTAACTTACCATTATAGTGTGGTTTGGAAATTTGCCATGTACAGTCTTCACAAATTCTACAAAGTGCTCTGAGTATCCATTAGCTACATCCAAACAAATGTATCTGATAAGCGGAATGGCTTCCAGGATGCTACTCAGCTTCTCCAGATCTGCTTGACTACTACCAGAGCTGGCTGCGACATGCTGCAATTATACAAAATGAAATTGTATTTAATGGCAAAGTCTTATTCAATGACAGGCAAACAGGCATTTATCCAGTGTTTCTCAAATCCAGTCCCAACAGCTGCATGTTCTCCAGATCTCCGCACAGAGGGGCTGATTCTGAGTTACACATATAGAGGCTGTAGCTGTGGGTAAACGAGAAAGCCTGCTTTACTATCTTATGTTAATACGAGTATTCCTAAGGTTAATGCAAGGTTTTATGTGTTTGCAGAAGCCTGTGCCGTCCATTGATTTTATGCCAACCATTGCAACCGATGCTAGGTGCAAGAGATCTGTCAGAAAAGGAGGTCCCTCACTCTCATGGTACTCCCACAAGTCAGGGCAGTTTCCATGTGTTCACATTGCTGTTAAACCCCGAAATGCCCCACTTCACGGAAGGATAGATCCTTCTGATTTTCATCCGACAGAGATATGTAAAACTGTGTAAATTAGCATCTGGGCACAGAGATCCATCTGACTCCGAATCAGCCCCCGAATCACAATTCAAATAATTAGTGCCAACTGTGGGTCTTTTAAATCAAACTTAGTTGGATTTCACAAGTACATGCCCACACCACTCCCTTACTGTACTTTGGCTGCAACTGCATGCCCACTGCCCGTGACTGCACGCGCACTGTGTGCTTATTGCAGCCCCACTCTCAGAACCCTATATGTACAAGCACAAACCACATTTGAAACTGATAAAAAGACCCAAAATGCGAAAATTAGTGCATGCACAATAAAGAAAATCGCAACTTAAGACAGAAAATGATAGCGTTTCCATTTGACTAAATAATGCTGGTTACACACTAAATGATGAGTGTTCCCAGCAACAACACAATGTGATGGCCCATTACATCGCGCCAGCCGTACACACTACACAATGGAATGGACAATGGCGCTATGTATCATTGACCTCCATATTTAAATTGCATGCTGTCGTTCCCTGGGTCGACAATCCACATCAGAACTTATATCGGCCCAATGGGCACAGCAACAACAGACCAGAACTTCAGAAGCACAGGAACAGGACCAGGTAGCTAAACACCAGGGCATAAAGCTATAAGTGGCAAGTGAAAACCAGGCAGGAGTTGCAGTTAATTTGCTAGTTGTTGGGATCCTGATGGTCAGAATACCGACGCCGGAATCCCGACAGCCGACAATGCAGACACCCGGCATCCCTGCGCACAGGATCTACTGGCAGCCGGGATGCCGCCATCGGTATAGTGATGGCCGGCATCCTGGCCACCGGTAATTTACACTGATCTCTCGGGCAGAGTGCCTAATAACAGGAGCAGGCGAAAATCAGAAACTTCACACAGAATAGGCTCCTGATTTCACAACCTAGTGCAGCGGTACGTACACCCTGAAGCAATCCGGCTGCCTACAAACAACCGGGACCATGATGCAATGCGGGCATGGTGGTGCCCATTACCAAGCAACCACCTGGACTAGAATTTCTAGCGCTGGCATGATGCGGCATCCTGGTTGCCTGGCAATGCCCCACTGTAGAGATGATTCTGGTGACATTTGTAGCAATTTTAGAAAAAAGCAAGTTATACTGTAATCGCTTGATCTGTATTCTTTACATGAACCAGGGGGGCCATTTACTAAGCAGTGATAAGAGCAGAGAAGTGAGCCAGTGAGAAGTGCCCATGGCAACCAATGAGCAATGAAGTAACATCTATAATTTGCATACTATATAATGATACAGGGTTGCTGATTGGTTGATGGGGCCACTTCTCCACTGGCTCACTTCTCTGCTCTTAGCACTGCTTAGTAAATGTCCCCCTACATTGGGATAGTGTTTATGTGTAACGTGGTGCTTTGTGAATGCATTTTTAGTTTCCAGCAATTTGTCCTTTAATAAATTATAATATTCGGAATTTGCCCCAAAAAGAACACAGCAAATTGCAGGGTAATAAATTTAGCCACAAGTCTGAGTTTGAGAAATACTACATAGTATATGGCAACCATTAAAATACTAGACCCAGACTAGCATGGCTGGATTTAGGGCCACATGTGCCGGGCGTGAAAATTATCATGGGCCTACAGTAAGCAGTGGAAAAGCCGTGACCAGTGCCTTGTATGTGTGTGGCCAGAGCTATGTGTGTTTGCTGTTCGTGTACCAGCCCCTTACATGATCAGCTCCAAATACAAGTTTAATATCATGATACGAATACCCAGAATACAAACTGGACCAGCCTTTTCAGCTGTGCTATGCACAAAATGGTAAGCTGCTCAATCAGATTGTGATGTCACTCAGGTGCTAAAAGGGAGGGGTAATTCTGTGTAGGAAAAAACAATGTGTTCCCTAATGCACACCGAGTGAAAAATATTACTACATAATAGTCAGATAATACGGAGATCTTAGTTGCGTATATCTGCAGATATAGGGTTAAGCCCCCAGGCCGATCGACAAGGCTTCTCCGTCACTGGGGGTCCCTAATACTAGGTGTGGGTCCGGGGTGCAGGACCCCATAACGTCGGCACAGGTGGGCTACCCCAGGTCAGCACACAGGTGAGAATTAATAAGGGTTAATAAGAAGCACAGATGTGCTATGTAAGTGGTGTGATTAAAATAATACAAAAATATATACAAAGTGATAGGGAAAATCATAAGTGTTAATAAAGTGTTAGGGTGTGCCGACCTGAAGCAGCCCAGCCATACCGACACAGGGGCCACCGCACCCCACACCCACCCCATAAATAATTACAAATATGTCTGGGTTAAATTCCCAGTGTAAGGCCACATGGTAATGGCTCCTACAGCATCTGAGAGCCAGCTTACCTGGAGATACCCCTAGCTTCTCCTATGGCACTCTGGAGTCAGCAATCCCTCCTAATGCTGACCCATCCATGCCTCTCTAAATACAATGCACAAAATGGTAAGCTGCTCAATCAGATTGTGATGTCACTCAGGTGCTAAAAGGGAGGGGTAATTCTGTGAAGGAAAAAACAATGTGTTCCCTAATGCACACCGAGTGAAAAATATTACTACATAATAGTCAGATAATACGGAGATCTTAGTTGCGCATATCTGCAGATATAGGGTTAAGCCCCCAGGCCGATCGACAAGGCTTCTCCGTCACTGGGGGTCCATAATACTAGTGTGTGCATTAGGGAACACATTGTTTTTTCCTACACAGAATTACCCCTCCCCTTTTAGCACCTGAGTGACATCACAATCTGATTGAGCAGCTTACCATTTTGTGCATTGTATTTAGAGAGGCATGGATGGGTCAGCATTAGGAGGGATTGCTGACTCCAGAGTGCCATAGGAGAAGCTAGGGGTATCTCCAGGTAAGCTGGCTCTCAGATGCTGTAGGAGCCATTACTATGTGGCCTTACACTGGGAATTTAACCCAGACATATTTGTAATTATTTATGGGGTGGGTGTGGGGTGCGGTGGCCCCTGTGTCGGTATGGCTGGGCTGCTTCAGGTCGGCACACCCTAACACTTTATTAACACTTATGATTTTCCCTATCACTTTGTATATATTTTTGTATTATTTTAATCACACCACTTACATAGCACTTCTGTGCTTCTTATTAACCCTTATTAATTATCACCTGTGTGCTGACCTGGGGTAGCTGACCTGTGCCGACGTTATGGGGTCCTGCACCCCGGACCCACACCTAGTATTAGGGACCCCCAGTGACGGAGAAGCCTTGTCGATCGGCCTGGGGCTTAACCCTATATCTGCAGATATACGCAACTAAGATCTCCGTATTATCTGACTAGTAGTAATATTTTTCACTCAGTGTGCATTAGGGAACACATTGTTTTTTCCTACACAGAATTACCCCTCCCTTTTAGCACCTGAGTGACATCACAATCTGATTGAGCAGCTTACCATTTTGTGCATTGTATTTAGAGAGGCATGGATGGGTCAGCATTAGGAGGGATTGCTGACTCCAGAGTGCCATAGGAGAAGCTAGGGGTATCTCCAGGTAAGCTGGCTCTCAGATGCTGTAGGAGCCATTACCATGTGGCCTTACACTGGGAATTTAACCCAGACATATTTGTAATTATTTATGGGGTGGGTGTGGGGTGCGGTGGCCCCTGTGTCGGTATGGCTGGGCTGCTTCAGGTCGGCACACCCTAACACTTTATTAACACTTATGATTTTCCCTATCACTTTGTATATATTTTTGTATTATTTTAATCACACCACTTACATAGCACTTCTGTGCTTCTTATTAACCCTTATTAATTCTCACCTGTGTGCTGACCTGGGGTAGCCGACCTGTGCCGACGTTATGGGGTCCTGCACCCCGGACCCACACCTAGTATTAGGGACCCCCAGTGACGGAGAAGCCTTGTCGATCGGCCTGGGGGCTTTACCCTATATCTGCAGATATACGCAACTAAGATCTCCGTATTATCTGACTATTATGTAGTAATATTTTTCACTCGGTGTGCATTAGGGAACACATTGTTTTTTCCTACACAGAATTACCCCTCCCTTTTAGCACCTGAGTGACATCACAATCTGATTGAGCAGCTTACCATTTTGTGCATTGTATTTAGACAGGCATGGATGGGTCAGCATTAGGAGGGATTGCTGACTCCAGAGTGCCATTAGGGAACACATTGTTTTTTCCTTTTCAGCCGTGCTGCCAGCCCTGGAACGGGGTACATTGTAACCCCTGTGCATGTCCGTGGTTAGCCCATATGACACGCTTTACACCAGCCTAACTGCACTGCCGTTCCTGGCAAATAAATAAGATTGGACGTACTGACTAGCCATATAGGGGGTCATTCCGAGTTGATTGCTCGCTGCCGTTTTTCGCAGCGCAGCGAACAGGTTACTACTGCGCATGCGTATGCACCACAATGCGCAGGCGCGTTGTACGGGTACAAAGCGGATCGTTGCTGGGCGATGGATTTAATGAAGAATCCATTCGCATAGCCAATCGCAAGGAGATTGACAGAAAGAGGTCGTTTATGGGTTGCAACTGACCGTTTTCAGGGAGTGTTTGGAAAAACTCAGGCGTGTCCAAGCGTTTGCAGGGCGGGTGTCTGATGTCAATTCTGGGACCAAAAAGACTGAAGTGATCGCAGTGGCTGAGTAAGTCCAGAGCTACTCAGAAACTGCAAAAAACTTTTTCATCCCGCTCGGCTGCACACACGTTCGCACACTTGCAAAGTGAAAATACACTCCCCCGTGGGCGGCGACTATGCGTTTGCACGGCTGCTAAAAGTAGCTAGCGAGCGACCAACACGGAATGAGGGCCATACTCCGCTATGGTGAGACATTTCATTTCTTGTCTTTATTGATTTACTAACTAGCGTTGAGACTGCCTGCAAGATCTGAGAGTCTCCGCTATTGGAGGCTTATTCCTGTCTGATAAGCCAATATTGCTGGACTTTTTAGGGTGAATTAGTAACTCAAATTAATTGTCTGCTATTATGTGTTGAATACATCCACATTTGTATACATTATAATAAACCATTTTATGGGAGATATTTACTTATATATTGTATTATAAATAAATCTTACATTTGTTATATACAGTGTTTCCATAGAGTATTATTAATTGCTACCTGGGTAAAATTTTCTTTCTTTTTCTTCAGAAGCTAGCATACCTCTTTTTCCAGGTAGTTGCTGATATACATTATTTAAAGAGCACTATTTAGTAGAGATGAGCGGGTTCGGTTTCTTTGAATCCGAACCCGCACGAACTTCACTTTTTTTTTCACGGGTCCGAGCGACTCGGATCTTCCCGCCTTGCTCGGTTAACCCGAGCGCGCCCGAACGTCATCATGACGCTGTCGGATTCTCGCGAGACTCGGATTCTATATAAGGAGCCGCGCGTCGCCGCCATTTTCACACGTGCATTGAGATTGATAGGGAGAGGACGTGGCTGGCGTCCTCTCCATTTAGATTAGATTTAGAAGAGAGAGAGAGAGATTGCTGTGATACTGTAGATTAGAAGAGAGTGCAGACAGAGTTTAGTGACTGACGACCACAGTGACCAGTGACCACCAGAGACAGTGCAGTTGTTTGTTTTATTTAATATATCCGTTCTCTGCCTGAAAAAAACGATACACAGTCACACAGTGACTCAGTCTGTGTGCACTGCTCAGCCCAGTGTGCTGCACATCAATGTATTGTATATAAAGCTTATAATTGTGGGGGAGACTGGGGAGCACTGCAGGTTGTTATAGCAGGAGCCAGGAGTACATGATAAATAATATTATATTAAAATTAAACAGTGCACACTTTTGCTGCAGGAGTGCCACTGCCAGTGTGACTAGTGGTGACCAGTGCCTGACCACCAGTATATTAGTAGTATTGTATACTATCTCTTTATCAACCAGTCTATATTAGCAGCAGACACAGTACAGTGCGGTAGTTCACGGCTGTGGCTACCTCTGTGTCGGCACTCGGCAGGCAGTCCGTCCATCCATAATTGTATTATAATATATACCACCTAACCGTGGTTTTTTTTTCATTCTTTATACCGTCGTCATACTAGTTGTTACGAGTATACTACTATCTCTTTATCAACCAGTGTACAGTGCGGTAGTTCACGGCTGTGGCTACCTCTGTGTCGGCACTCGGCAGGCAGTCCGTCCAACCATAATTGTATTATAATATATACCACCTAACCGTGGTTTTTTTTTCATTCTTTATACCGTCGTCATACTAGTTGTTACGAGTATACTACTATCTCTTTATCAACCAGTGTACAGTGCGGTAGTTCACGGCTGTGGCTACCTCTGTGTCGGCACTCGGCAGGCAGTCCGTCCAACCATAATTGTATTATAATATATACCACCTAACCGTGGTTTTTTTTTCATTCTTTATACCGTCGTCATACTAGTTGTTACGAGTATACTACTATCTCTTTATCAACCAGTGTACAGTGCGGTAGTTCACGGCTGTGGCTACCTCTGTGTCGGCACTCGGCAGGCAGTCCGTCCATCCATAATTGTATTATAATATATACCACCTAACCGTGGTTTTTTTTTCATTCTTTATACCGTCGTCATACTAGTTGTTACGAGTATACTACTATCTCTTTATCAACCAGTGTACAGTGCGGTAGTTCACGGCTGTGGCTACCTCTGTGTCGGCACTCGGCAGGCAGTCCGTCCAACCATAATTGTATTATAATATATACCACCTAACCGTGGTTTTTTTTTCATTCTTTATACCGTCGTCATACTAGTTGTTACGAGTATACTACTATCTCTTTATCAACCAGTGTACAGTGCGGTAGTTCACGGCTGTGGCTACCTCTGTGTCGGCACTCGGCAGGCAGTCCGTCCAACCATAATTGTATTATAATATATACCACCTAACCGTGGTTTTTTTTTCATTCTTTATACCGTCGTCATACTAGTTGTTACGAGTATACTACTATCTCTTTATCAACCAGTGTACAGTGCGGTAGTTCACGGCTGTGGCTACCTCTGTGTCGGCACTCGGCAGGCAGTCCGTCCATCCATAATTGTATTATATACCACCTAACCGTGGTTTTTTTATACCACCTAACCGTGGCAGTCCGTCCATAATTGTATACTAGTATCCAATCCATCCATCTCCATTGTTTACCTGAGGTGCCTTTTAGTTCTGCCTATAAAATATGGAGAACAAAAAAGTTGAGGTTCCAAAATTAGGGAAAGATCAAGATCCACTTCCACCTCGTGCTGAAGCTGCTGCCACTAGTCATGGCCGAGACGATGAAATGCCAGCAACGTCGTCTGCCAAGGCCGATGCCCAATGTCATAGTACAGAGCATGTCAAATCCAAAACACCAAATATCAGAAAAAAAAGGACTCCAAAACCTAAAATAAAATTGTCGGAGGAGAAGCGTAAACTTGCCAATATGCCATTTACCACACGGAGTGGCAAGGAACGGCTGAGGCCCTGGCCTATGTTCATGGCTAGTGGTTCAGCTTCACATGAGGATGGAAGCACTCAGCCTCTCGCTAGAAAACTGAAAAGACTCAAGCTGGCAAAAGCACCGCAAAGAACTGTGCGTTCTTTGAAATCCCAAATCCACAAGGAGAGTCCAATTGTGTCGGTTGCGATGCCTGACCTTCCCAACACTGGACGTGAAGAGCATGCGCCTTCCACCATTTGCACGCCCCCTGCAAGTGCTGGAAGGAGCACCCGCAGTCCAGTTCCTGATAGTCAGATTGAAGATGTCAGTGTTGAAGTACACCAGGATGAGGAGGATATGGGTGTTGCTGGCGCTGGGGAGGAAATTGACCAGGAGGATTCTGATGGTGAGGTGGTTTGTTTAAGTCAGGCACCCGGGGAGACACCTGTTGTCCGTGGGAGGAATATGGCCGTTGACATGCCAGGTGAAAATACCAAAAAAATCAGCTCTTCGGTGTGGAGGTATTTCACCAGAAATGCGGACAACAGGTGTCAAGCCGTGTGTTCCCTTTGTCAAGCTGTAATAAGTAGGGGTAAGGACGTTAACCACCTCGGAACATCCTCCCTTATACGTCACCTGCAGCGCATTCATAATAAGTCAGTGACAAGTTCAAAAACTTTGGGTGACAGTGGAAGCAGTCCACTGACCAGTAAATCCCTTCCTCTTGTAACCAAGCTCACGCAAACCACCCCACCAACTCCCTCAGTGTCAATTTCCTCCTTCCCCAGGAATGCCAATAGTCCTGCAGGCCATGTCACTGGCAAGTCTGACGAGTCCTCTCCTGCCTGGGATTCCTCCGATGCATCCTTGCGTGTAACGCCTACTGCTGCTGGCGCTGCTGTTGTTGCCGCTGGGAGTCGATGGTCATCCCAGAGGGGAAGTCGTAAGCCCACTTGTACTACTTCCAGTAAGCAATTGACTGTTCAACAGTCCTTTGCGAGGAAGATGAAATATCACAGCAGTCATCCTACTGCAAAGCGGATAACTGAGTCCTTGACAACTATGTTGGTGTTAGACGTGCGTCCGGTATCCGCCGTTAGTTCACAGGGAACTAGACAATTTATTGAGGCAGTGTGCCCCCGTTACCAAATACCATCTAGGTTCCACTTCTCTAGGCAGGCGATACCGAGAATGTACACGGACGTCAGAAAAAGACTCACCAGTGTCCTAAAAAATGCAGTTGTACCCAATGTCCACTTAACCACGGACATGTGGACAAGTGGAGCAGGGCAGGGTCAGGACTATATGACTGTGACAGCCCACTGGGTAGATGTATGGACTCCCGCCGCAAGAACAGCAGCGGCGGCACCAGTAGCAGCATCTCGCAAACGCCAACTCTTTCCTAGGCAGGTTACGCTTTGTATCACCGCTTTCCAGAATACGCACACAGCTGAAAACCTCTTACGGCAACTGAGGAAGATCATCGCGGAATGGCTTACCCCAATTGGACTCTCCTGTGGATTTGTGGCATCGGACAACGCCAGCAATATTGTGTGTGCATTAAATATGGGCAAATTCCAGCACGTCCCATGTTTTGCACATACCTTGAATTTGGTGGTGCAGAATTTTTTAAAAAACGACAGGGGCGCGCAAGAGATGCTGTCGGTGGCCAGAAAAATTGCGGGACACTTTCGGCGTACAGGCACCACGTACAGAAGACTGGAGCACCACCAAAAACTACTGAACCTGCCCTGCCATCATCTGAAGCAAGAAGTGGTAACGAGGTGGAATTCAACCCTCTATATGCTTCAGAGGTTGGAGGAGCAGCAAAAGGCCATTCAAGCCTATACAATTGAGCACGATATAGGAGATGGAATGCACCTGTCTCAAGTGCAGTGGAGAATGATTTCAACGTTGTGCAAGGTTCTGATGCCCTTTGAACTTGCCACACGTGAAGTCAGTTCAGACACTGCCAGCCTGAGTCAGGTCATTCCCCTCATCAGGCTTTTGCAGAAGAAGCTGGAGGCATTGAAGAAGGAGCTAACACGGAGCGATTCCGCTAGGCATGTGGGACTTGTGGATGCAGCCCTTAATTCGCTTAACAAGGATTCACGGGTGGTCAATCTGTTGAAATCAGAGCACTACATTTTGGCCACCGTGCTCGATCCTAGATTTAAAGCCTACCTTGGATCTCTCTTTCCGGCAGACACAGGTCTGCTGGGGTTGAAAGACCTGCTGGTGACAAAATTGTCAAGTCAAGCGGAACGCGACCTGTCAACATCTCCTCCTTCACATTCTCCCGCAACTGGGGGAGCGAGGAAAAGGCTCAGAATTCCGAGCCCACCCGCTGGCGGTGATGCAGGGCAGTCTGGAGCGACTGCTGATGCTGACATCTGGTCCGGACTGAAGGACCTGACAACGATTACGGACATGTCGTCTACTGTCACTGCATATGATTCTCTCAACATTGATAGAATGGTGGAGGATTATATGAGTGACCGCATCCAAGTAGGCACGTCACACAGTCCGTACTTATACTGGCAGGAAAAAGAGGCAATTTGGAGGCCCTTGCACAAACTGGCTTTATTCTACCTAAGTTGCCCTCCCACAAGTGTGTACTCCGAAAGAGTGTTTAGTGCCGCCGCTCACCTTGTCAGCAATCGGCGTACGGGGTTACATCCAGAAAATGTGGAGAAGATGATGTTCATTAAAATGAATTATAATCAATTCCTCCGCGGAGACATTGACCAGCAGCAATTGCCTCCACAAAGTACACAGGGAGCTGAGATGGTGGATTCCAGTGGGGACGAATTGATAATCTGTGAGGAGGGGGATGTACACGGTGATATATCGGAGGGTGAAGATGAGGTGGACATCTTGCCTCTGTAGAGCCAGTTTGTGCAAGGAGAGATTAATTGCTTCTTTTTTGGGGGGGGTCCAAACCAACCCGTCATATCAGTCACAGTCGTGTGGCAGACCCTGTCACTGAAATGATGGGTTGGTTAAAGTGTGCATGTCCTGTTTTGTTTATACAACATAAGGGTGGGTGGGAGGGCCCAAGGATAATTCCATCTTGCACCTCTTTTTTCTTTTCTTTTTCTTTGCATCATGTGCTGATTGGGGAGGGTTTTTTGGAAGGGACATCCTGCGTGACACTGCAGTGCCACTCCTAGATGGGCCCGGTGTTTGTGTCGGCCACTAGGGTCGCTAATCTTACTCACACAGCTACCTCATTGCGCCTCTTTTTTTCTTTGCGTCATGTGCTGTTTGGGGAGGGTTTTTTGGAAGGGACATCCTGCGTGACACTGCAGTGCCACTCCTAGATGTGCCCGGTGTTTGTGTCAGCCACTAGGGTCGCTAATCTTACTCACACAGCTACCTCATTGCGCCTCTTTTTTTCTTTGCGTCATGTGCTGTTTGGGGAGGGTTTTTTGGAAGGGACATCCTGCGTGACACTGCAGTGCCACTCCTAGATGTGCCCGGTGTTTGTGTCGGCCACTAGGGTCGCTAATCTTACTCACACAGTCAGCTACCTCATTGCGCCTCTTTTTTTCTTTGCGTCATGTGCTGTTTGGGGAGGGTTTTTTGGAAGGGCCATCCTGCGTGACACTGCAGTGCCACTCCTAGATGGGCCCGGTGTTTGTGTCGGCCACTAGGGTCGCTAATCTTACTCACACAGCTACCTCATTGCGCCTCTTTTTTTCTTTGCGTCATGTGCTGTTTGGGGAGGGTTTTTTGGAAGGGACATCCTGCGTGACACTGCAGTGCCACTCCTAGATGGGCCCGGTGTTTGTGTTGGCCACTAGGGTCGCTTATCTTACTCACACAGCGACCTCGGTGCAAATTTTAGGACTAAAAATAATATTGTGAGGTGTGAGGTATTCAGAATAGACTGAAAATGAGTGTAAATTATGGTTTTTGAGGTTAATAATACTTTGGGATCAAAATGACCCCCAAATTCTATGATTTAAGCTGTTTTTTAGTGTTTTTGGAAAAAAACACCCGAATCCAAAACACACCCGAATCCGACAAAAATAATTCGGTGAGGTTTTGCCAAAACGCGTTCGAACCCAAAACACGGCCGCGGAACCGAACCCAAAACCAAAACACAAAACCCGAAAAATTTCAGGCGCTCATCTCTACTATTTAGTACAGCGCCATAAACCACTGTTTTGTTGTTCTAGTTCAGAATATGATTTATAACCTCAATAGACTGATCAAGTGACTTGCTTGCATCATACTGTAAACAGTCTATATAAACTGCACCTGCTGATATGAAATCTCACAATGTAAGGTATGCTTATTGTAACCTAAATAGTATATGACAATAAGGAAACACTGGCAGGGGCATAACTAGAACTTTGGGGGCCCCATTGCAAAATCTTGTAAGCCCCCCCCCCCCCCCCCCCCGCCATTGTGACTACAAAGCCCCTTATGGGAGCAGGAGTGAGAGAGTGAGGGGAGTGACACACACACACACACACACACACACACACACACACACACACACACACACACACACACACACACACAGTTTGTCAGAGACAGAGAGAGAGAGAGAGAGAGAGAGAAGGAAAGAAGGAAGGAAGGAAGGAAGGAAGGAAGGAAGGAAGGAAGGAAGGAAGGAAGGAAGGAAGGAAGGAAGGAAGGAAGGAGGACGAGAGAGGGGGAGGGGAACAAGCAAGGGTGGGAGGGAGGGAGAGAGAAAGAGAGGGGAGCAAAATAGAGTGAAAGGGTCAGGGAGAGAAAGAGAGGGAAAGAGAGAACAGAAGAGAGAGGGTGTCAGGGAGCGAGAGATAAAGTGTCAGGGAGAGAGACAGTGTCAGAGAGAGGGAGAGAGAGACAGTGGGGGTAATTCTGAGTTGATCGCAGGAGGAACTTTGTTAGCAGTTGGGCAAAACCATGTGCACTGCAGGGGAGGCAGATATAACGGGCGGGATGTACTAATGTACATCGCCGCCCATCGCCACGATGCTGATCGCATATGTACTTACATATGCGATCAGCATTGCGGAGGACAGCTCTTCCGATAAGAGCTGTCCTCCGCGATGCACAGCGGCAGCCTGACCTCCGGGATTCGGCCCCAGGAGTCAGTCTGCGCATGCGCGGGGTGACCGCAAGGCATGCTGGAAGGGATCCGATCGGATCCCTCACACAGCACCGCGGAGAGAAGCCCACAGGCTTCTATGGACTATCGCCAGCTAAAGCTGGCGAACCCCGCAGCGGCGCTGACCTGCCGGCGGGGGGATGGTACATCAGGAAAATGCGCTAAACAGGGGGTTTACCGCATTTTCCGCTTAGTACATCCCGCCCAACATGTGCAGAGAGAGTTAGATTTGGGTGGGTTATTTTGTTTCTGTGCAGGGTAAATACTGGCTGATTTATTTTTACACTGCAATTTAGATTGCAGATTGAACACACCACACCCAAATCTAACTCTCTCTGCACGTTATATCTGCCTCCCCTGCAGTGCACATGGGAGGTCATTCCGAGTTGTTCGCTCGCAAGCGGATTTTAGCAGATTTGCTCATGCTAAGCCGCCGCCTACTGGGAGTGAATCTTAGCATCTTAAAATTGCGAACGATGTATTCGCAATATTGCGATTACACACCTCGTAGCAGTTTCTGAGTAGCTTCAGACTTACTCGGCATCTGCGATCATTTCAGAGCTTGTCGTTCCTGGTTTGACGTCACAAACACACCCAGCGTTCGCCCAGACACTCCCCCGTTTCTCCGGCCACTCCTGCGTTTTTTCCGGAAACGGTAGCGTTTTTTCCCACACGCCCATAAAACGGCCTGTTTCCGCCCAGTAACACCCATTTCCTGTCAATTACATTACGATCGCCAGAACGAAGAAAAAGCCGTGAGTAAAATTCCTAACTGCATAGCAAATTTACTTGGCGCAGTCGCAGTGCGGACATTGCGCATGCGCATTAAGCGGAAAATCGCTGCGATGCGAAGATTTTTACCGTGCGAACAACTCGGAATGACTCCCATGGTTTTGCCCAACTGCTAACAAAGTTCCTGCTGCGATCAACTCAGAATTACCCACAGTGTCAGAGAGAGAAAGACAGTGTCAGAGAGGGAAAGAGAGTGATAGTGTCAGGGAGAGAGGAGGAGAGAGACAGTGTCGGGAGAGAAAGAGACAGTGTCAGAGAGAGATAGAGAAAGTGTCAGGTAGAGAGAGAGGGGGCGAGTGGTGGGCCCAGGTGCGACAAAATGCTTTGGGCACCCCTCATCCCGTTAAAGTCGACCCCCTCACCCCTGGAGAGGATCTGGTGAGGGGGGACCTGCTCAGGGCCAGGGAAATGGCAACAGTGCTGTAACTAGACATTTTAGCGCTGTGTGCAAGAAACGGCATCGGAGCCCCCCCCCCCACTATGTAAAACAGGGGCAGTGCGCGCCGTAGGCGCGCGCAAAAAATATAGGGGCATGGCTTTATGGGGAAGGGGTGTGGTCACAAAATAATACCAATTCATATAACAGTGCACAGTAGTCTCCATTATTCAAATTACGTCGCACAGTAGCACCACTACACCATGTAGAGCCCCTTTTACACCTTACGGCGGACAGATTCCCCTTTTTACACATTACGGCAGACAGCGTCCCCTTTTTACACATTACGGCAGACAGCATCCCCTTTTTTACACATTACGGCAGACAGTGCCCCCTTTTTACACATTACGGCAGACAGCGTCGCCCCAGGGGGTGTATGTGACAGTTATCACAGGGGAGAAAGGGAGGGATAGATTACAGCCTTCCTGTATGACCCAGGGATGGTGGTAAAAAAACGGAACAGTACGGACCATACAGGGAGGCTGTAATCTCTCCCCGTCTCCTTGGTCACTGCTGTCTCATACACCCCCTGGACTGGGATGGACAGGGACACGCAATTCCAACTCTACAATGGCTGATATTGCTGTAGGGGTCCAGACCGCTCTGGTTTTTACCAAATCTCCACCCACCAACAGTCAGGACTGACAGAACCATGCTTAGACAGGAAGCAGTCAGTACATACCTCCCAACTGTCCCGATTTTCGCAGGACAGTCCCGTTTTTTGGGGACTGTCCCGCTGTCCCACCCACGGGCCACAGTGTCCCGCGGTGGTGGGGGGTCAGTTGGGAGGCTCTGTCAATCTCTGCTCTGCTTAGCAGAGCAGCGGTGAATAGACGCTGTGCGCATGCGCACAGCGTCTATTCAGTGGAGTCAGAGGGAGAGGGAGCATGCCAGCGGCTCACAGAGCGCTGGGCATGCCCTCTCAGTGACAAAAACAGGGGCGTGGCTCGCGATCGCGGGTCCTCCCGCAAAGCCACGCCCCCTTTTCATAGGTCATGCCCCATTTTCGGGAGCGCGCACGGCTTCGCCGCGCGAGTGTCCCGCTACACAGAAAGTCAAAGTTGGGAGGTATGAGTCAGTAGTATATATACAAAATAAATTTACTTTATTTACTTTTATTAAACTATACTTACTTTTATTGAAGTTGATCCTGGATTACAGTGGCAGTGGTCACTGGCAGCTACTCTTGCTGCTCCATGCATTTTCCTGCCTGAGGCTCCAGTCCTTGTCCCTTGTAGAAGGAGGCTGGGGAGGGGTCGGAGCTTCACGGACTGACTGAATGAAAAGCAGGGAAGGGAGTGGTGCTGCTGCTGCTGCCTGGCTTCCTGGTGCTACCAGCCAGGACTGTCAGTGACACTGTTGTCACACTCTGTAGAATAGCCAATCCAGTGAAGTAAGGGGGCGGAGCCATGGCGGCATGCAGCATCCGAGGCAACCAGCTCAGCCTCAGCTGCAGCATTCACCCAGGTAGCAGCACAATAAACCAGGCGACTGTACTTACCCCTCCCCCCGCCCCCTTTCTTTAATCCGGCTCTCAGACTCTGCACGGACTGACACAGGACTGACACAGCTGCGTCAGCCTCCTCTCTCTCCTCCCGCACTGTCTCTCCCAGCTGGCTCCTCGGTAGGCTCTGGGTCAAGGTCGGATGTTACTGACGCCGCCCGCGACCAGAGCACAGAGGAGGTGAGCCGCCGCAATCCCCCCCAACACCTCCTCCCATATACACACACTCCCGTGGCTGCTGCGTCCCGGCTGATCTTCTCCTCGGCAGGCGGCGGTGGCCCGCAGCACACAGCGGCATGTAATGAGTCAGTTTGACTCATTACATGCCGCGGTGGCTTTGGGCCCCTTGACAGGGGCGGGCCCCAGTGCAAGGCACTGCTCGCACTGGCGGTAGTTCCGCCTCTGAAGGGGGCACAGTATCAAGGAGATAGTGTCAGAAGGAGAGAGACAGTGTCATGGAGGGAGAGAGAGGGGGTCTGGGGGGACAGTATCAAGGAGGGAGAGAGAGGGGGGACAGTATCAGGGAGAGAGAGAGGGAGAGGGGGGAGTGTCATAGAGAGAGAGAGAGGCTGTCGGAGAGAGAGGGAGAGGCAGTGTCAGAGAGCGAGAGAGGGGGGGGCAGTATCAGGTAGAGAGAGGGAGAGTGTGTCAGAGAGAGACAGTGTCAGGGAGGGAGAGTGAGAGAAAGGGGGACAGTATCAGACAGAGAGAGGAAGAGATAGTGTCAGCAAGAGAGAGGCTGTCGGGTATAAAGATGGAGAGAGCGACAGTGTCAGGGAGCGAGAGAGGGACAGTATCAGGGAGAGACAGTCTCAGAGAGAGAGTGAGAGTGTGTCAGGGAGAGGGAGAAAGAGAGAGAGAGGAGCAAGGGAGAGAGAGGGGGAGATAGGAAGAGAGAGGGTGGGAGGGAGGGGAACAAGTAGGAAATAGACTACCTATCCTCCTGAACACAACAGAGGTCTCTGATGGGGCAGGCACTTCATTGAATTAGGCCCCGCCCCTAAATACCTGCAAATCGCAGCACGGGCGGCTGGGACTTGATGCTGGCCAGGAAGGACCCCCGCACCCCCCCAATACATCCTCCGCGTAGCTGCAGCCTGAGGGGGAAGGGGGTGCAGCCTCCTCACCGTTGGCGGGGGGTGAAGGAGGGTGCAGCAGGACTTGGAGGCAGCCCATGTCTGTGTGCATGGGGAGCAGCGGCGCGCCCTGAAAGCAGCTCAGTCCCATAGCAGCTGCACCCCCTGCACCCTCGGTAGGTACGCCACTGAACACTGGTATGTACTGTACCTAGCAGAGCATTTAAAAGCACATTGGACAGCTCTCTTGATAAGAGTTGTCCTTTGTAGTAGAAAAACATCAGGGTTTATGACCTGGGAGTCCTTCTGCAATGTGCAGAATGACGCGCACCACTGCAGGAGGTGCTGGGAGGGATCTGATTGGATCCTTCTAAAGGACAATGCAAAAAGAAGCCCCTAGGCTTCTCTTGGCTAAAGTCACCAGACTGCACACACTGGATTTTTTGCAGCTCAGCGTACACATGCGATTGCATACCTGCACGGCGAGTATACACTCCCCTTGGGCGGCGACTATCTGAATACAGCACCATAAATTTAGCAGCCCAGCGATCAGACTGAATCACCCCCAATGACTTACACTGTGCACAGTGGCGTAACTAGAAATTTTTCTCCCCCAAGCCAAAAAATTATCTGGCGCCCCCCTCCCCCCATAATTGGTACTAGTAAAGCGATGAATCAGTGCGCTTGTGTCACAAAAGGGGCGTGGCCTTACAGAAATGGGTGTGTCTTTGCATAAAGGGGTGTGGTTTTGCAGGAAAAGACTACCTTATACCCCAGTTTTGCAACCTGCACGCCCAGACGTTGGCCACCACAGGAAAATAAAAATAATCCTGATTCATGCCCCCTACATCATTTGTCATTTTTCCTCCGTATAGTATTGCCCAGTATACATTATGCCACATACTGCAATGGCCCTTAGACATTATGCCACACACAATAATGCCCATGACACAATAGGCCACACACCATAATGCCCCCGACACATTGTGCCACACACCGCAATGCCTGTGACACATTATGACAGGCATCGCAATGCCCGTTATTCATTCTGCTACACACTGCAATGCCCCTGATACATTATAGCACATACAATGCCTGTGACACATTATGACACACACCGCAATGTCCGTGATACATTATGCCACACACTGCAATGTCCGTGATACATTATGCCACACACTGCAATGACCCTGAGACATTATACCACATACCACAATGCCCATGATATAGTATACCACACACCGTAATGCCTGTGACACATACCGCAATGCCCATTATACCCTGTGCCACACACCACAATGCCCGTTAAACATTGTGCCACACACTGCAATGCCCCTGAGAAATTATACCACAATGCCCATGATATAGTATACCACACACACACCGTAATGCCTGTGACACATACCGCAATTCCCGTTATACCCTATGCCACACACTGCAATACCCGTTATACATTATGCCACACACTGCAATGCGCCTGAGACATTATACCACATACCACAACGCCCGTGATATAGTATGCCACACACCGCAATGCCTGTGACACATTATGACAAACACCACAGTGTCCGTGATACATTATGCCACACACCGCAATGCCTACTACACATTAAGTCCTACAGTAAGGCTTCTAATTACTTTTAAATTACCTGCTCGTTGCCAGAGGTTTCATGCTCTTGGTTCCATGCACAGTGCCAGGGGTTTTCATGCTCAGGGTGTCATGCTCGTTGCCAGGGGTTTCATGCGTTAGGTGTTATGCTTGTTGCCAGAGGTATCATGTGCTGGGTTTCAAGCTTGTTGCCAGAGGTATCATGTGCTGGGTTTCAAGCTTGTTGCCAGGTGGTAATATTCGTTGCCAGGGGTTTCATGCAGTGGGTGTCATGCTCGTTGCTAGGGGGTAATGCTTGTTGCCAGGGATTTCATGAGCTGGGTGTTGTGCTTGTAACCAGGGGGGTAATGCTTGTTGCTAGGGCTGTGTTCCCAGTGCCACATAGGCCCCCAGTGCCAGATATTCACCCACAGTGCCAGTTACACATATGCCCCCAGTGCCAAATATGCCCCCCCCCCCAGTGCCAAATACGCCCCCCCCCAGTGCCAAATATGCCCCCCCAGTGCCAAATATGCCCCCCCAGGGCCAAATATGCTCCCCCAGGGCCAAACATGCCCCCCCGAGTGCCAAATATGTTCCCCCAGTGCCAAATATGCCCCCACAGTGGCAAATATGCTCCCCCAGTGCCAAATATGTTCCCCCATTGCCAAATATGCCCCCCCCCACCAGTGCCAAATATGCCCCCCCCCCCCCCCCAAGTGCGGCGGCGTGTCTGTCAAATGAAGTGCCCGTTCGTAAGCCAATCAAAGCTCATCTGCAGGCAATTCATTTAACAGACACGCTGCCGCCGGAGACCCAGGAGGGACACACAGGAGAGGCGCTGTGCCCTCCGTGTCCTCCTTCCCAAAACAATCAGTGGTGGCGGCCAGGGCGCCCCACAGCCCTGCGCGCCTCCAAGCGATCGCAGGGGCTGCGGGCCCTAGTTACGCCACTGACTGTGCATTGTTTTGACGTTTTTAGGCTCCCATCCTTTTTGATATTATATGTTTTTATGTGGTGATGGGTTTTAGCACTATGTAATGATGTCAGAGAAGTCCATGAGTCGGCAAGACTTCCAGCGTCTATTCATGAGGTGAATGGCTTTATAGGTATGTACTCATTTCTTTATATCAAAGATAGAATCAAGAAAGAATCAAAGTAAAGATGTTCTGAAACATTGGGGGTCATTCCGAGTTGTTCGCTCGTTGACGATTTTCGCAACGGAGCGATTATGGCAAAAATGTGCATGCGCATGGTTCGCAGTGCGCATGCGGTTAGTATTTTAACACAAAACTTAGTAGATTTACTCACGCCCGAACAAAGATTTTTCATCGTTGAAGTGATCGTAGTGTGATTGACAGGAAGTGGGTGTTTCTGGGCGGAAACTGGACGTTTTCTGGGAGTGTGTGGAAAAACGCAGGCGTGTCAGGGAAAAAAGGCAGGCGTGTCAGGGAGTGTCTGGAGAAACGGGGGAGTGGCTGGCCGAACGCTGGGCATGTGTGTGACGTCAAACCAGGAACGAAACTGACTGAACTGATCGCTATCTGTGAGTAAGTCTCGAGCTACTCAGAAACTGCAGAGAAATTTCTCTTCGCAATTCTGCTAATCTTTCGTTCACAATTCTGCTAAGCTAAGATACACTCCCAGAGGGTGGCGGCTTAGCGTGTGCAATGCTGCTAAAAGCAGCTAGCGAGCGAACAACTCGGAATCACCCCCATAGACAGGTGTGGATTGGCTATAGGGCTCACCAGGAAAATTCCTGATAGGCCGACGTGTCTGTGGGACCTGTTTTGTGTATTGTCATGTGGTCCCACCCCCCACATGACAGACAGCCCACCGCACTCTGGGGGTCATTCCGAGTTGTTCGCTCGGTAAATTTCTTCGCATCGCAGCGATTTTCCGCTTAGTGCACATGCGCAATGTTCGCACTGCGACTGCGCCAAGTAAATTTGCTATGCAGTTAGGAATTTTACTCACGGCTTTTTCTTCGTTCTGGTGATCGTACTTTGATTGACAGGAAGTGGGTGTTTCTGGGCGGAAACTGGCCGTTTTATGGGTGTGTGTGAAAAAACGCTACCGTTTCAGGGAAAAACGCGGGAGTGGCTGGAGAAACGGAGGAGTGTCTGGGCGAACGCTGGGTGTGTTTGTGACGTCAAACCAGGAACGACAAGCACTGAACTGATCGCAGATGCCGAGTAAGTCTGAAGCTACTCAGAAACTGCTAAGAAGTGTCTATTCGCAATTCTGCTAATCTTTCGTTCGCAATTTTACTATGCTAAGATTCACTCCCAGTAGGCGGCGGCTTAGTGTGTGCAAAGCTGCTAAAAGCAGCTTGCGAGCGAACAACTCGGAATGACCCCCTCTGTACACTGCATTGCCCCCATTCAGTCTGTTATTCCATCTCTGCAGTACAGCAACCCTGCCATTAAGTGATGCTGCCATGGCTACACGGTATCTTGGGGGTCGCTAGCAGTTTTTAGCAGTCGTGCAAACGCATAGTGGCTGCCCACGGGGGAGTGTATTTTTGCTTTGCAGGAGTGCGAACGCCTGTGCAGCAGAGCGCCTGCAAACACATTTTGTGCAAAACAAGACCAGCCCTGTAGTTACTTATCCTGTGCGATGATTGCTGCGACGAGTGACACGGTAATGACATCAGATACCCGCCCAGCAAATGCCCGGCCATGCATGCGTTTTTCCAAACACTCCCAGAAAATGGTCAGTTGACACCCATAAACGCCCTCTGTCAATCTCCTTGCGTTCGGCTGTGCGATTGGACATGTCGCTAGAACCAGTGCAAAACCACAATGGACTTCGTACCCGTATGACGCGCATGCGCATTGCGGTGCATACGCATGCGCAGATTAGCCGATTTTTTCACTAATCGCTAAGCAGCGAACAACGGCAGCTAGCGATCAACTCGGAATGACCCCGTTATACCTATTGTGCTGCCCATGTCGGGCCACCTCTACAAAATTTTACAGGGCCACTTTTAGTTCCCATTCTGCCCTGGTCTCAGACACAACTGCAGCAAAAGACGAAAGAAAGGCCGCAACAATTAGGCCCTATGAGGAGGAATCCCGCCCCCTTAACAGACCCCTCATCAGATACCACCCCCTTTAGGGCTGCTTCCATAAATTTCCTGGGGTGCTTTTCTATCCCAATCCGTCCCTGTACATAGGTATACATAAGATGGTTCCTGCTCAAAAAAATAAAGGGAACACTAAAATAACACATCCTAGATCTGAATGAATGAAATATTCTTATTAAATACTTTGTTCTTTACATAGTTGAATGTGCGGACAACAAAATCACACAAAAATTATCAATGGAAATCAAATTTATTAACCCATGGAGGTCTGGATTTGGAGTCACCCTCAAAATTAAAGTGGAAAAACACACTACAGGCTGATCCAATTTTGATGTAATGTCCTTAAAACAAGTCAAAATGAGGCTCAGTAGTGTGTGTGGCCTCCAAGTGCCTGTATGACCTCCCTAAAACCCGCACAAGTGGCTCAGGTAGTGCAGCTCATCCAGGATGGCACATCAATGCGAGCTGTGGCAAGAAGATTTGCTGTGTCTGTCAGCGTAGTGTCCAGAGCATGGAGGCGCTACCAGGAGACAGGCCAGTACATCAGGAAACGTGGAGGAGGCCGTAGGAGTGCAATAACCCAGCAGCAGGACCGCTACCTCCGCCTTTGTGCAAGGAGGAACAGGAGGAGCACTGCCAGAGCCCTGCAAAATGACCTCCAGCAAGCCACAAATGTGCATGTGTCTACTCAAACGATCAGAAACAGACTCCATGAGGGTGGTATGAGCCGGGCCCGACGTCCACAGGTGGGGGTTGTGCTTACAGCCCAACACCATGCAGGACGTTAGGCATTTGACAGAGAACACCAAGATTGGCAAATTCGCCACTGGCGCCCTGTGCTCTTCACAGATGAAAGCAGGTTCTCACTGAGCACATGTAAGAGTCTGGAGACGCCAAGGAGAATGTTCGGCTTCCTGCAACATCCTCCAGCATGACCGGTTTGCCAGTGGGTCAGTAATGGTGTGGGGTGGCATTTCTTTGGGGGGCCGCACAGCCCTCCATGTGCTCACCAGAGGTAGCCTGACTGCCATTAGGTACCGAGATGAGATCCTCAGACCCCTTGTGAGACCATATGCTGGTGCGGTTGGCCCTGGGTTCCTCCTAATGCAAGACAATGCTAGACCTCATGTGGCTGGAGTGTGTCAGCAGTTCCTGCAAGATGAAGGCATTGATGCTATGGACTGGCCTGCCCGTTCCCCAGACCTGAATCCAATTAAGCACATCTGGGAGATCATGTCTCGCTCCATCCACCACAGACTGTCCAGGAGTTGGCGGATGCTTTAGTCCAGGTCTGGGAGGAGATCCCTCAGGAGACCATCCGCCACCTCATCAGGAGCATGCCCAGGCGTTGTAGGGAGGTCATACAGGCACGTGGAGGCCACACACACTACTGAGCCTCATTTTGACTAGTTTTAAGGACATTACATCAAAGTTGGATCAGCCTGTAGTGTGTTTTTCCACTTTAATTTTGAGGGTGACTCCAAATCCAGACCTCCATGGGTTAATAGATTTGATTTCCATTGATCATTTTTGTGTGATTTTGTTGTCAGCACATTCAACTATGTAAAGAACAAAGTATTTAATAAGAATATTTCATTTATTCAGATCTAGGATGTGTAATTTTAGTGTTCCCTTTATTTTTTTGAGCAGTGTATATGGGGGGTAATTCCAAGTTGATCGCCGCAGGATTTTTGTTAGCAATTGGGCAAAACCATGTGCATTGCAGGGGAGGCAGATATAACATGTGCAGAGAGAGTTAGATTTGGGTGGGGTGTGTTCAATCTGCAATCTAATTTGCAGTGTAAAAATAAAGCAGCCAGTATTTACCCTGCACAGAAACAAAATAACCCACCCAAATCTTACTCTCTCTACACATGTTATATCCGCCTCCGCTGCAGTGCACATGGTTTTGCCCAATTGCTATCAAAAATCCTGCTGCGATCAACTTGGAATTACCCCCATAGATAGATGTGACACCCTTCAGCTTACCCACAGGTATTCGTGGCAGGTTTGCCACGATGCATGTGTACAATTGCGAGTGCGTGCATATAGTTACACCCGCAATATATCGAATTTGTTAACCTACAGTAACTACTATATAAAAATAATGTTAGAGATATATAGATAAATAGATAGATACAGTATATAAATGGATAGCAAAGGTGAAATACCGGTAGAATGTGACTTATAACCTTGCATACATCATAAACAGGCTGTCTGATGTCAATTTGGTAGAATGGCATTGCTGTATAGAGAACTGTTACTTATCAACTGTACCTGACTTCTCACAAGGTAGGGTATGCCTTTTTTAATTTAAATGTTCTATAAAAAATAATGTTATATCGACGGAGAGAGGGCAGGATCTATTAAAGGAAAAATGTGCTAAAAACACAGTTTTTAACGCATTTTCATATGTACTAAGGTCTGGCTGCCCGCTTACCGATGCAGAGGGCAGTGACAGATTTTGCTGGCATTACCCTACAGAAGCCTATGGGCTTCTTTCAGCATCCCGCTGCCCCACCACCACTCCCTCCGGCCCCCCTCACCTCCTGTGATGGCAGCCTCCCGGCGCACTCCTGGACCTCCTGGCACACTCCTGGATTCCCCAACCTCCTCTTGCTCCAACAACACAGTTTGCTGTCTGGCCTCACCTTCCAGCTGCAGGGAGGAGGAGGAGGTCTGGCTGCTGATGTTACTAACAGGATGCTCCCGAGGCTAGGAGGTGCAGGAGACCGGTGAACAGCCTCGCACTCGGCGATGCCATCTTCGCAAAGGGCGGCTTTTTTTCAGAAGAGCTATTCTTCACTATACTAATCGCATATGTTATTACATATGCAGATAGTATCGGTGCAATGTCTGGCGATGTGTGGCGGGATGTGCACCACAAGATTAGTACATCCCACCCAGAGAGAGAGAGAGAGGTAGCAAAGGCAAAATGCATGCAGGATGTGATTTATAACCTGATTAGGCTGATCATGTGAATTGCATACATAATAAACAGCATTTATGATGTCACTTTGGTAGAATGGTCACTGCTGTTTTATCAACTGTACCTGCCGATGACATCTACAATGTAAGGAATGCTCAGTTTTAACTAAATATTATATGAAAATAATGTAAGCTATAGATAGACAGATGGCAAAATGATACAGAATGTGATTTTCACCTCAGTATACTGATTATGGGGGCCATTCAGACTCGGCTGCTAATGGGGCCCGCAGCGCAGTTTGCCGATGGAGGCAAACTGCGCATGCACAGTGGCTGCATCACGGCTGCATGGGCACGCACATTGCGGTCGCATCCCCGATGGATGACACTGCACTGTGATTGACAGCGGCAGGCGTTCGCGGGGTGGCAGTGCAGCATTGGGTGGGTACTGAACGGGGTGGACCGTTTTCGGGGTGGCTGCGTGATGTCACAAGCAGCTGCTCAGATGAAAAAAAATGTCGGCCAACAGCCTGAAAGCGCTGCCAGGGGTCAACCTTAGTTCCTATACATCAGCAATCTAATTGTGGACGCATCAGTAGGCAGCCTCACACATGCTGGGTGGCCTTGCCCTGTGCTGGGCAGCCCCCAGCATGTGAGGAGATGGACGCAGGACTGGCTGCATATGCAGCAATCTGTGTCCATCTCTGAATGAGCTCCGATGTGACTTGCCCACATAATAAACAGCCTTTGTGATGTTACTTTAGAAGAAATGTCTGTCAGATATCAACTGCACCTGCTGATATGACATCTCACAATATAAGGTAAACTTATTTTAACCTATTTTATAAAAAAATATTATATTTAGATAAAAAGTTAGAGAGAGGTACAGATGTGGCCTTGCTGGTTCAGCCCGCGATGCAGGTGCGACTTGATGTGTCGGGCTGAGACTATGGGGGTCATTCCGAGTTGATCGCTAGCTGCCGTTGTTCGCAGCGCAACGATCAGGCTACAGATCGGCATTTCTGCGCATGCGTATGGGCCGCAGTGCGCACGCGCGACGCACTTTCATAAAAAACTATGCAGTTTCACACAAGGTCTAGCGACGCTTTTCAGTCGCACTGCTGATCGTTGAGTGATTGACAGGAAGTGGGTGTTTCTGGGAGGTAACTGACCGTTTTCCGGGAGTGTGCTAAAAAACGCAGGCGTGCCTGGGGAAACGGGGGAGTGGCTGGCCGAACGCAGGGCGTGTTTGTGACGTCAAAACAGGAACTAAACAGTCTGAAGTGATCGCAAGGAAGGAGTAGGTCTGCAGCTACTCTGAAACTGCTTGAAAAAAAAATTAACCCCATTCTGCAATCCTTTCGGTCGCACTTCTGCTAAGCTAAGATACACTCCCAGAGGGCGGCGGCTTAGCGTTTGCACTGCTGCTAAAAACAGCTAGCGAGCGATCAACTCAGAATGAGGGCCCATATGCACCAGGTGATCACATAATGCATTCTCTATAGGTGGGCACATGTGTACACATACACGCCCCCGCTCGCAGACACAGTATTAACGATCAGTTTGGCATGATGTGGCCGCATCACAAGCTGAACAAGCGTGGCTACATCTGTAGCAGTGGCAAAATGCATTCAGGATGCGATTTATAACCTCATTAGGCTGATCATGTTGCATACATAAAAGCCTTTATGATGTAACTTTGGTAGAATGGTCCCTGCTGTGTTATCAACTGTACCTGCTGATATGACATCTCACAATGTAAGGTAAGCTTATTTTTCCCAAAATATTTTATTGAGAGAGAGAGAGAGCAATGGTGATATACAGGTAGGATGTGATTTTTAACCCCAATAGGCTAATCACAGTGGTGTGATTACCATGGGTGCAGGGGATGTGGCTGCTATGGGGCCTGCTGCTCTCCCCTGCACCCAGTCACACTTGGATTGGGCCTGCTGCCCGCCTCCCCTTCCTATTTCCCTGTGGATCAGGGTACAGAGCCCAACATCAGATGTGTGAGGTTTTTACATGGAGGTGGAGCTTAGGATCAGTGCAGCAGTGAGTACCCGGCAGGAAGTTTGTGGCTGCTGCTGTGGCAGGGCTAGCACAGCTGTGGCATCCCACTGTGTAATACCCTGGAACTGCAAGGGCCTGCAAGCACAAATCAACTGTGGCACTACAGGTGCCAGCATGACTGTAATAAAAGTAAAAGGGTTATTGGAGCTGTATAGAACTGAGCCAGCAGCCTACAGCTTGCAGCACAGAAGGGGTTAACAGCCCAGCTCACAGCACAACAGATCAGCCTGCAAAAAGCAAATGCAGGACTCACCAAGTTGCAGCTCAGGGCGGGAAATCTCAGATGAGCTCAGGGCGGGAAATCCCAGATAGAATGTCTCCCTGGGGGGCGTGGCTTGGCAGCCATTGGCGTAGGACAGGCTTTTTGGGAGCTCCAGCTATACTGCCCCAAAAATATGTTTTTCCAGGGGTTTACTCCTGTTACACTGCCTCCTGGAGTGTCCTCTCAGTGCCAGGACATCTACTTTGCTATAGGAGTCGGGTCCGCGGAGCCGGGAGGGGTCTCCTATCCCTCTGCAGGTTGCGGCCTCTCTCCTTTGACGGGGCCGGGGACTCCAATTTCCCCTGCACCCCACTGGTGACACCCGTGGTGCAGCTGAGTGCCTCTTCCACTCCTGGCCTCCCGCACGATCCCCTCCCCTTGGATTAGTTTTACCGCCGGGCTCACGGAAACGGTCCCCCTGCTCTGACCCTGACACCAGCCAGCGTCTCCTCCCGCTGTCTGCACAGCCGCGCACAGCAATAGACGCGGCTCTGGACTCCTCCAGCACCGCCAGTCACTGCCGCGGCTGCCTCCCGCTGGGTCCTGTGTTTGGCGCCGTACCCCTCCATGCTGCAGGATCTCAGCCCGCCCGCCTGCCTGGGTGGAGAGGTGCGGAGGAGTTTATCTGCTGAGGTCTCCTGTTCCAGCAGCTATACCAGGCAGCCATTCTCTCCTACAGCTGGGGACGTCTGCTGTAGCCTATTGAAAAGAAAAAAAAAGGTTCCTTTACGCTGGTGAGCTTTTTCCATTATCTCTACCCCAGCTGGCCCCCCCTTATTTTTATTTTATTTCACCTTTATTGCACCATTATTTAATAGTACATTTGTCCCCACTGTGATTGGGGCCGTGGCTATTACCTTTTACTATCTGCCTCCTGCATCACTGGATTTTCCTTATACAGTCCATATGCTGGGTTGGAGCTCCCCCTAGCGGCTCTCCTGGATGCACTGACACATTTCTGTAATTCCGTTGCCCTTTCTTGGATATACTCACATTGACAGATTTTGCGAATTATCTTGGGTGTGCCAGTGGTGCAGTTGCTGTCCTTTTCTCGATTCGTCCTCCTCGAGAATTAAAGATCCTGTATCCAATGTGTTCCTGCTGCCCTATCGGCTGAAAATTGATTAATGGCATGTTAATGCCATTCCACTAGGAGTCACCATACTGAAGGCACTTCACGGCGTTCTGAGCAGTTCCCTTGTAGCTTGTCTCTCTGCCATATGACCTCACCTTGTCATCTGTTTTACTCTCAGCATGGTCAGATCCGGGAAAAAGAAAAGTAATACAACGCAACCTAGGGAGACCGTGACCCAGCTGGGAATGAGATCTTTCCTACAACCTACTCCTGCTTAATCCTCCGGAGATCTTTCTTCCTCCAGTCCCTCTTCCTGCCATTCTGCCTCCCCTGCCTCTCCTCTGGTGATGGATCAGCCTACTCCGCACATTCAAAGCGACACCGCTCTCCAGGAAATTTTGACGTTCATGAAAACTCTACCCACTAAGCAAGATCTCCAGGATACCATGCGTAGAGAGTTGGCGTCTATCAAACATGATATCTCACAACTTTCTGACAGAGTGACCGCATTGGAGGACCATCGTGACTCTGCGGATGTCTTTATGGGATCCCTCACAGACATTATCAAAGCTAAATCGGATGAAATCCGGTCGCTGCGGTCCCGTGTGTTGGATCTGGATAATAGAGGCAGGAGAAATAATATCCGGGTGAGAGGTATTCCCGAGGATGTTCCCCAAGCAAGCTTAGTAGATGCTCTGACGAAAATATTTAATACAGTCCTGGGTAAAGATCCGGCTAATACTATAACCTTTGACAGAGCTCACCGTGCCCTTAAACCAAGAGGTCTCCCTACAGATCGACCCCGGGACGTCATCTGTCGCTTGCACTACTACTCCCAGAAAGAGGAGATCATGGGTAAAGTGCGCCGCCTTGATGGAGGATATCTTATTAGGCTCTAGAGATAGACAGACCGAGTTTACAACCGTATGGCTTCCTTGGATTGAATATAAATCCTCTGAGCCGTACAAAACTTATATCTCTTCCCTGAAATGATGTGGTTGTTGAATTGTTTCGAGTTTATGTATTTGGATATGTTTTACTTTGCATTCCTGGCTAGGTCACCTTTCCTTCTCTTCTTTCTCTCTCTTTCTTCTTCCTTTCTCCGTCTCTTTCTTATTTTTCTGTTTTAAAAATATATTATTGCAGACTTTTGCCATACTGGACACATTGTTGAATTCCGTTTATACTATTGTACACTGATGTGTAAGACTGCTTTCTATGTGTTCAATAGTGTATTTTTGGTGAGACTACATATCGATTTATGTCTGTAGTATTTTCAATAAAAACAGATTATATATATAAAAAAAAAAGAATGTCTCCCTGGGAATAAAAGGTTATAAAAGGCTGTCATGCAGCAGCAGCATGGTCTTTTGCAGCCAGAAGCCTGGAGTGTTAGTTAGCAGGAGCACGTGTGTTAGCTAGGAGAGAAGCGTGGTGTGTGAGCTGGAAAGATGTAGTCTTAGTGAGAGCTCCTCACATGTTTATGTGGGGATAGCAGCCAGACGCAGCAAGGCACCTGACTGAGGGAGAGATCGCAGTGTGAGAGCAGCAGTACTCAGAATCCAGTGAAAGGGTGATGCCAGGAGAAGAATGTGCCACAGGTGTGAGTCTCACGAGAGGATGCATCTGGGGAGTGGTCGGAAGCCACGCGGCATGATTAGAAGCCCCCCATGGACAAGAGTCCTCGCTATGGAAGAGAGAGAGAGACGGTAACCTGGTATGTGTAGCACTACTGGTCACAGAATGCCCTGGTATGTAATGCTGTTCGCCATGTTCATGCCGCTGCAATTAAGTGATGCACTGGAGGAGGTGCCCTGATATGTGATCTAATGTAACCGTTATGCTTTGTGCTGGAGGAGTGTTAAGAAGTTATCCCTGCTACAGGTTGAGTATCCCATATCCAAATATTCCGAAATACAGAATATTCCGAAATACGGACTTTTTTGACTGAGAGTGAGATAGTGAAACCTTTGTTTTTTGATGGCTCAGTGTACACAAACTTTGTTTAATACACAAAGTTATTAAAAATATTGTATTAAATGACCTTCAGGCTGTGTGTATAAGGTGTATATGACACATAAATGAATTGTGTGAATGTACACACACTTTGTTTAATGCACAAAGTTATAAAAAAATATTGGCTAAAATGGCCTTCAGGCTGTGTGTATAAGGTGTATATGTAACATAAATGCATTCTGTGCTTAGATTTAGGTCCCATCACCATGATATCTCATTATGGTATGCAATTATTCCAAAATACGGAAAAATCCGATATCCAAAATACCTCTGGTCCCAAGCAGTTTGGATAAGGGATACTCAACCTGTATATCCCTGCTTTATGTTAAATAAACTTTATGCTGTTTTATGAGATGGCCTGGCGCCCAATTCATTATGTGCTGCACCGACACCTGTAGTCCACTCCCACAATGCAACTGAAATTAAACACCTGATTATTCAGGGGACCCTCTGGCATCTGTGCCTGAACCCATGACCAGCCGGGGCAGAGTAAGTGTGATGCACTATACACAGTGACTGCAGTTTTTGCATACCTAGTACCAGTGGGGTTTTACAACTGCAGTTGTGTCCCTTGTATAATATGCAGTGCTGGGCATCATAGGTGAAAGTGGGAAGGCAGCTGCAGAGCCAGCGTGTGGTGGTAAGGGACTCTCAACCACGTGTCGGCTACACAGAGGGACTGACGGGCAAGGCTGGATTAAGGTTTGTGGGGGCTCAGGGCAACAAGCTTGTGGGGGTCCCCACAGCATCCAAAATACTTGATCACCACCAACCAAGCCCACCAGACACTGTTTGGATGCTTGACCTACTAAAGTCATTTATGCAAACTGTGGACACCTCCCCCACCAGCCTGGGAATCATTGAGTGCTGCTTGTTAAGGGGGGTCTTGCAGCAGGGTAACACTTTGCCTTAGCCAGAACTCATACAGTGAATGCACAGACCCTCATCCTGTCCCAGCAGCAGCGCTCCAGGTACGCTGAACAGTAAGTTGCTGTGCCAAGTTGGGGCAGACACAAAGTACATGTACAGTAACCTCTCCAAAGTCATTGCCCCTACAGTTTTCAGCTCTGCATCCCTCACCCCCACATAACATTTTCATTTTTCCACCTCTGTCTCTCTCCAGCCGCTGCCGCACATCCCGCCCATACTTTTGGCACCTGTGTCAAGCAGCGGACATGCCCACCCCAATGCCATGATTGTCATCTTCGACTCCTCCCACTACAAGCAGCAGTACCCAGTGATTGTACTGGTCTTGAAGTGTCCAATAGCGGAGGCTGTTTATGCCAGGAGAATGGCACAATTTGCGTCCCCACGACCAATGGGAGCAGTCTGGGGCCCAGCTGACTGTAAGCAAGCAGCTCATTAGTATGCGCTCTGTGGGTGTGGGGGCTGTGTACTGGGAAGAGTGGGGTGGAGAGGGCTGCAGAGAGGCTCCAGCCACCAGAACCATTCGGAGCCAGGTCCCTATGGAGAACCGAGATATTGGGTTAGAGGACAGGTCCCCCTAGCTCTGACACACAGGGGCTGATTCAGACCTGATCGGTGCTGTGCGTTTTCGCATAGCAGCGATTAGGTCTGAAGTGCGCATGCGCCGGTGCCGTAGTGAGCTATCGCATGCCAGACAGCTGACAGGTGTCTCAGCCCAGCGATCGCTTCTACCTGATTGACAGGCAGAGGTAGTCGCTGGACGAGAGGGAGCGGGCCGGCAGCGTTTGGCCGCCGTTTAGGAGGCACGGTCCGGGCAACTCGGGCGTGCCCAGAAGACTGTTGAGGTGGCGGGTCACAGCGGCTGCGTGACATCACACGCAGCCGCTGCTACCCTCACAGCGACGAGTAGCCCCAGACAGCGCGCAGGAGCTGCGCAGGTAGGGAGCTACTCCTGAAGTACAGAAGCATCGCCGCTGTGCAATGCTTTTGTACTTGTGCGGCGGGGCAGGGACTGACATGCAGGGAGGACTAGCCATGTGCTGGGCATCCCCCCACATGTCAGGGAAGTTGATCCTAGATTTGCTAAATTTAGCACATCTACGATCAGGTCTGGATCACCCCCATAGGGCGAGATGCTAATTATTTTTTGGCCGGCAGCCACTAGATGGTGCCGGACGGAAATATTCAAATGTAGCTCCGTTTGGGTGCAATCGGCTGCCGGCGTCTACATTTCAGCTCGCACCTCACGGGGGTGGTGAGCCAAAATGTGTGAAAAATGATCCTAAATGGCACTTTTCCCTATCGCGCCTATTAGTTTACTCGGGATTAGCAGCTTTACGTGGCTAAACCCTACACTAATGGGCGCGATCAGCGCAATAAGGGGCATCAAATGAATATCGTCCCCTGCGATCTCCCTTCACTTTAGAAGGGAGATCAGGGGCGATAACATTTGAATTCCTCCCATAGACTGCTCACCTGGGCCACCCAGTTAAGCAGTCTACAGGTTCCTCATACATACAGCCTCAATTTGCCATGTACCAGGAGATGTAAGTGAGCCGCCAGGTCCTGTGCAACTCCGCTAACATCGGCCATCTTTTTTTTTTTTCAGAAAATGTGTCTTTGTCGTAACGCAATACAACTAGGAGACTGTGGTGACTAATTTGATATATGACACTTCTATATCTGTGCACAAATCTGTATTCGAAAGGCGAGATTCAAATGTTTAGTACGCCTCTACATTTCATCTCGCACACACCGGGGATGACGAGCTAAAATGTGTGAAAAGTGATCTGTTTGGGAGCCCAAACAGCACTTTTCCCAATCGCGGTCATTAATTTAGTCGGGTTTGCCGACACTAATGAGCAATAGGCAGTGGTTAAAGTGGGCCAGAACAGAGCGGAACTGCGTTCCCTCACCTCTAATTGTAGGCGGAACCAGTTCCGCCTCCGCCTGGCCACAGCATCAGGTTCCGGCTGCATTGTAAAGTTGGCAGCAGCCGCCAGCCAATCCCAGCTTGCGGACTGCCTGCAGCACCAATAAAAAGAAGGGGTGGCTATTTCAAACTCTGGCATGAGCCAATCACGGCTCGCGGACCGCCAGCCAATGAGAAGCTGCCAAGTGGCAGCTTTTCATTAGCAAACGGTCCGCGATACGTGATAGGTGTGCAGTCGGCGCTAGCTTCAAAAAAGCAGCCCCTTCTTTTGAACAGCAGGCAGCCAGTCCACAAGTCAGGACTGTCTGTTGGCCGCTGCCAAGTTTACAGTGCTGCCGGGACCTGATTCTCCAGGCTCCAGCCCTGACGACGGAGGACAGAGAGGATGTGGGGGATGATGAGCGAAGCAGGGGGTGAGATGCCAGGGAGATGATGAGCAAAGCAGCGTGTGAGATGGCGGGGAAGTGGTGAGCAATTCAGAGGGTGAGATGGCAGGGGGTGATGAGAGAAGCAGGGGGTGAGATGGGGGGGGGGGGGTGAGAGGAGCAGGAGGTGAGATTGGGGGGATGTGAGAGGAGCAGAGGGTGAGAGAAGAATATAGTAGTTCCTGAAGATTATTTACCTTTTTCCATCCTCTAGCTCATCTCCCCTGCTGCATAGGGCTGGAGCATTTTTAAAATGTAATGATTCTGACATATTCTGGCTTACTTTGTGTTGCCAGAACTGATTCAATGACTGCAGCATCAGTCATCAGCAGGGGTGAAAGTGAGCCGGAACTGCATTCGGTCAGTTCCACTTGATGTCTCTCCCATAGTGCCGAGGAGCGGATGCTGGAAAGGACTGCAGCGGTCGGACGCGGGAGCGGGGCTTGGTGAGTATTGTGGTTGTTTTTTTTCATATGTTTGAGGTTATCAGCGGCGCACCTACTGGGTGCAAACTACGAGGGGGCATTACTACTGGAGGCAAACTACAAGGGGGCATTACTACTGCGGCCATTACTACTGGGGATAAACTACAAGGGGGCATTACTACTGGGGAGCATTACTACTGGGAGCAAACTACAAGGGGGCATTACTACTGGGGGCTAACTACATGGGGCAAACTACATGAGGGCTAAACTACTGGGGGCATAACTGCAGGGGCTATAACTACAGGGGCTAAACTACATGGGGCAAACTACATGAGGGCTAAACTACAGGGAGGCTAAACTACTGAGGGCATAACTACGGGGGCTAAACTACTGGGGGCATTACCACTGGGGGGGCTAAACTAAAGGGGGGGGGGGTAAACTACTGGGGTTGTAACCGCAGGAGCATTACCACTGGGGGCTAAACTACTGGGGGCATAACTACAGGGGCATAAGTACAGGGGGCTAAACGACTGGGGGCATTACCATTAAGGGCATTACTACTGGGGGCACTACTCATGAGGGCATTGTAAAGGGGGCACTTCATAAGGGGCATCACTCCTGGGGACATAAGGGGCACTACTACTGGGGGTATTGCATAAGGGGCACCACTATTATGGGCTCTATATAACGGGCACAACAACTGTGGGTACTATCAGTACTGTGGGCATTGTATAAGGGGTGCTACTGCTGTAGGCATTATGGTGGTCATTCCGAGTTGTTCGCTGGTTGCCGATTTTCGCTATACTGCGATTTGTTGCTAAATGCGCATGCGTATGGTACGCAGCGCGCATGTGCTTAGTTATTTAACACAAAACTTAGTAGATTTACACAAGCTCCAGCAATGTTTTTTCATCGCTCGAGTGATCGTAGTGTGATTTACAGGAAGTGTGTGTTTCTGGGCGGAAACTGGCCGTTTTCAGGGAGTGTGCTGAAAAACGCAGGCGTTCCACGTAAAAACGCAGGAGTGGCTGGAGAAACGGGGAAGTGGCTGGCCGAACGCAGGGCGTGTTTGTGACGTCAAACCAGGAACTAAACGGACTGAGGTGATCGCAATCTAGGAGTAGGTCTGGAGCTACTCAGAAACTGCAAAGAATTATTTAGTAGCAGATTTGCTAATCTTTCGTTCGCACTTCTGCTAAGCTAAGATACACTCCCAGAGGGCGGCGGCTTAGCGTTTGCACTGCTGCTAAAAGCAGCTAGCGAGCGATCAACTCGGAATGAGGGCCAATGTGTATTACAGGGTATTACTACTGTGGGCTTTGTGTATAAGGGACACTAATGTGTGTCATAACATGAATAAGGGACACTGCTATGTGGTGTAATGTGATTGTGCTACTGTGTGGCATCATTTTAATTAGGGTCGGTGCCAGATTCAAAGTGCGACCTCGCTTCTTTTGAATAGCAGCCGGTCCGTGAGCCAGGACTGTTTGGTGGCCGCTACCAGCTTTACACCGCAGCCAGGACCTGATGCTCCAGGCCACAGTGAGATGTGGGAGTGAGAGGAGCAGGGAGTGAGATGGGGGAGTGAGAGGAGCAGGGGGTGAGATGGGGAGGGAGTGAGAGGTACAGGGGGTGAGATGGGGGAGTGAGAGGCGCCGGGGTGAGATAGAAGCAAAGGCTGAAAGGGTCACAGGGAGTGAGAGGGAGAGGAGCAGGGGGTGAGATGGAGGAGTGAGGCACAGGCAGTGAGAGGTATAGGGGGTAAGTAAAGGAGAGAAAGAGTCAGATGATCAGACACAAAGGAGAGTATATATAGAGTAAGGGATACCTAGGATGAAGATATGGACACATGAGGAGAGTGACAGACAAAGGAAACAAGAAAGCAGAAGGGACACATGGAAGACATAAGAGAGGTGAGCAAAGTTTGTTCAACATATACTGCTATATTGTGAATCAAGTCTAAAAAGGGGGGTGGGGGAGAGGGCACTGCTGTGGGCATTTTGTGTGTAAGTGGCTCGGCTTCTGTCGGCATTGAGTGTGTAAAGGGCACTAGTATGTGGGGCGGGCAACGTGAATAAGATTGTACTAATGTGAGGCATTATTTTGAATTGGGGGTACTTTGTGTGCCACACCCCTTTTTGCGCGCGCGCTAAGGGGGAGGGGTCATGGGGGAGATCAGTTACCCCCCCTCTTCAGGACCACTTTAAGCCCTGGTGATAGGAGCATCAATTGTATATCGGTTCCTGTGATCTCCTGTCACTTTAGATGGGAAATTAGGGGCGATAACATTTGAATTCCCCCCGAAGTGTTACAATGTAGAAGCTGCAGCTTTTTCCCAATACAAGTTCTGTTCTACTCCGTATACAGACTCCATCACGCACAATATACAAGTGCAATATAGCAAATTAATCAGCAGAGTCTCCTCATGCGTCCTAGTTATATTATGTTGCAACTAAGGTGCATTTTCAGCAAAAAAAATGCCTGACTTTAGCAGAGTTGCATGGAACCTGGTGGCTCACTCAAGCCAGGCATCTTGTGCTGCATGGCGTATTGGAGCTAGATGTATGAGGACGCATCTGTATGATTTTTAATAACTAGCTAGCAATTTTATTCTGCCAAAGCCTCTTTATATTATTGTTTATTGATAATATGTTAATCATGTGGTGAATGCACGGGACACTCCCTTAGATGATTCAAGGTTTAATGTTCTATTGAAAATAATGTTATATCGAGAGAGAGAAAGGGGGAAAAAGGTAAGGTAAGGTATACCTAATTTAATTTAAGTGTTCTATAAAAAATAATTCTTTAGAGAGAGGGAGAGAGAGGGAGAGAGGGAGAGAGAGAGAGACACACAGAGAGAGAGAGGGTAGCAATGGTAAAATGTATGCAGGATGTGGCACATCATGAGAAGTACATACATCATAAACTGCCTTTTTTTGCTGCCACTAAGCTTAGGTAGAAAGGTCACGTCTGTGTAGAAATTGAAAACTGACAGTTATCAACTGTATGTGCTGGTATGACATCTCACAATGGGGTAAATGTATTATAGCGGCACGCATCGTGCTATAACACTTTCTGCTTCTCCCTCATATCGGAGGGTAATACATTTACTCCAATGTAAGTTATGCTTATTTTATACTAAATATTCCCATAGGCGTGCGCATGGGGGGTGCCTGGTGCGCACAGGCACCCCCTAATGTTCGGCACCCCCCACACGCCACGCCTGCTGCAGCACTGAGCACAGTGATGATTGCCCCAGCCTGATGGTTTGTTATCAGATGCCGCTGGCCCGCTCAAGAGCGCAGTATGTGCTGTGCTGTGTATGCTTTACTAGCCGATGGCGAGGGGGTGGGGGGGGGAAGGGGGAAGAGAGAGGAGGAGAACGACTGACTCCGCCGCGCGATGTGACAATGCACACCACGCGCCCAGCAGCTCACACTGCGGGAGGGAGAGCACCGAAGAGTACACATAGTTGCGGCGCTGCTGCCGGACCTCCCCTCCCTCCCTGTGGAAAAAAGCTACCGCTGCCCGTTTTTCATCGGCCTGCCACTTACAAATATGGCTGCACTGATCCTGGAGGAGGGCTGCTGAGCATGGTTAGCCGCAGCAGCCCTCCTCCCATGTGCCTTTGCGGAGTCACTTTACTCCGGCTAGTCTGCCAGCCAGCCCGCCACCCCCGTCCGCCCGCCCACGCCATCCTCATACCCACCTACCACAAAGCATCAAGAAGTGTAGGACAGAGGCATATTGATATCTTAAAAAGTAAGTTTGTGTGTTTGTATAGATTATATATATATATATATATATATATATACATACACATATATATATATATATATATATATATAGTCCAAAAGAAAGATACGGCACTCCAGGACTAATATAACATGCCTTCAGGCAGCAAAAAGCAAAGCTGATGGCGCAGCATAGTTGTGTCAACGTTTCATTTAATTACTTAAATTTCGTCAGGACAGTATCAGAGAACAAAACAAAAACGCTTACCTTAAATACATACACCACATACAGACTGATCAATGCAGCACGTGCGGGTCCTAGACGGGGACTGATGACGTCACGGTCAAGCGACGTGCGCCCTCCGGCGCCGTAGTCATAGCAACCCGTCAGGGTTAGCCGCACCAATGCTGAGAGTGAGAGAATAATAAATGATAATCACACATAAAAAAACAGTGCAGTCATATAACCAACACCTAAAAGAAGAAAGTTAACAACATCAACAATATGATGAGAACTGAGCCTAGAGTAAATAAATAAGTAATCAATATAGAATAATGCCCCTAGAAATTGTCATACTAATTGTATGTGTCCAGAGGCCAAACGGTCCCCAAACTTATACAATGAGCAGAAGCTGGAGATATCAAGAGATAACCCCAGTATAAAACAGAACCCATAGATGAAGTGGAATTGATGTAACCACTGGTTCCAGGTTCCTGTTACAGAACTCCAAGCCTGAACGTAATATTAAATCGTAAAATACAGTATCCAGAGAAATATATGAAAAACAGAAAAGACAAAAAAGACAAAAAATCCCTCAATGTAGAAAAAGGAATTATAGAAAACAACCTAAATTATTGGATTCATTAAGCCCATATGGGGCCAAAGTACGCAATTCAAAAATCCAACGAGCTTCTTGCGAAGTAACACTGCTCCTCGGTCGCCCCCTCGGATGTCGCAGGGGACGTGGTCGATGACTTTGTGTCGCAAACTGGCCAAAGAATGTTTGGCCTCGCGGAAGTGTCGAGCTACCGGCTGTTCTTGATGGGTACCCTCCAATGCGGCGCGGATGGCTTGGCGGTGTAGTGCCATTCTTTCCCTAAATTGGCGGATGGTCTTGCCGATGTACAGTAGTCCACATGGACACTTGATGTAATAGATTACAAACGTACTTTGACAGGACAAGATGTGTTTAATACGTATTTTCTTGCCAGAATGTGGATGACTAAAGGTCGAACCACATTCCATGGACCTACAGGTAGTGCAGCCCAAGCACTTGTAGCACCCCGGCTGCCGAGACAAAACGTCCTTTGAGTGGTGTTTTCCATAAGAGAAATGTCATTTCTGACTAAGATGTCCCGAAGATTGCGTTTACGTTTATAACTGGGCATAAGCTTGCAATGTTTGATGGATTTAAGATCAGGGTCAGCGGTGAGTACAGGCCATAGACTTTTGCCCATCTGCATATTTATATGATTGAAAGGATGATATTCCTGTACAAAAGGTATTCTATTGTCGTTAGTGTGACTTGATGTCTTGATAGCAAGAAGTTCTTGTCTCGGAATATCTAGTACATGCTCCTTAGTTGTCTGTAGCTGAGCAATATCATACCCACGGACCACAAAGTCCTGTATCATCATGTCAATGCGCTTTTCCGCCTTCGCCAGAGTGTCACAAGTGCGGACAGCTCGTAGAAACTGGGATTTCGGTAGGCTACCTGTAACAAAACCAGGGTGTTGGCTGTCTGCCCTCAAAATTGTGTTGCGATCCGTAGGTTTTTTGTAAAGGTCTGTGGTCACATGCCCATCTTGTAGGGACACTTCTACATCCAAATATTGGACCACTGTGTCACTTATTTGGTAAGTGAATTGTATGTCAGCATCCATCTCATTTATTTGCTGCATCGCCAGTTTGAATTCTGGGCTGGTACCTGACCAGATGATGAATAAGTCATCTATATACCGGGTTAAGTACAGGATTTTGGATTGCATACTTGGGTTTAAGAGAAAGAGATCCTTGTCCAGCTCGAACATAAAGATGTTGGCTAGGGAAGGCCCGACACAAGACCCCATCGCACAGCCTCGTTGTTGGACATACCACTGTCGGTCGAATAGGAAATAATTCCTTGTGAGGGACAGCATTAACAGCTCACAGAAGAAATTGATGTCAGGACCTCTGTAGGCCACGTTCCCCGTAAGGAATCTGCGTACTGCTTGTACCCCTCGGTTGTGGGGGATGTTGGTGTATAATGATATAACATCCAACGTGCATAGAAAGCATCCCTTAGGCAAGGTTGGTAAATCTGCCAGTTTCCTGAGAAAAGTTGACGAATCCTTAAGATAAGTTGGTTGATTCTGGATGAGTTCTTGTAAAAAGCTATCCAGGTATTGTGAAATGATGTAGTAAATGGAGTCCCGGGCACTGATGATAGGACTTCCAGGTGGATGTGTGGAGTTCTTGTGTAGCTTTGGGATTGAATATAAAACTGGAGTTTTTGGGTGGTCTGTGGATAATGCTTGACAGACCTTGTCTGTAATGAAACCACTTTGAGTTGCTTCTTGTAAAACTGCATCCAGTTCTTTCTTGAAAGTAACAGTTGGATCCGACCTTAGTAGTTTATAGACCTCGGTGTCATTCAGTTGTTGAAGAATGTCCTGTCGGTAATATTCTAGGTCCAAGACCACGACCCCCCCACCTTTATCGGCGGGGCGAATGACTATGTCCCTATAGCTTTGTAAATTCCTTAAAGCTATACGCTCTGCCTTCGTGAGGTTATTTCTAGGTGGTGGAGAATTACTCACATGTTCAGTAACAAATTGGTTGAGAGTTCTTGTAAATACTTTTAGGGAGTTATTTGATGAAGAGGGATCAAAAGATGATTTAGGTCTGAACCTTTGTACCTGTGAAGATGGGAGTTGGACCGGTTGTTTATCAAAAAATTCTTTCAGACGTATCTGTCGAGAGAATTTATGGAGGTCCACTGTCCAATTGAATAGATCAAATTCAGATGTTGGGATAAACGAAAGTCCCTTGTCGAGTACGCTAATTTCTTCATCTGTTAGAGTTCTATTGGACAAGTTGAACACTATGTTCGTTTTTTTGTTGCACGCTTCTTGTTTGAAGATCCTTTTCCACTGGCCGCCTCGCCTGCTTTTTTTGGGGGGATACCGCGCTGAGCGCGGGTACGCACTCCTAAAGGGGGCTTACCAGAGGTTTTATTTGAATCACTGTCCCGCTCACTCTGGGAAGATTGAGTACCAGATGAGTCGTTGGTGCGGTCACGTGGTTGACGCCATCTTGAAGATCTATTCGGTTTGGAAGAAATTCCCGGATTGTTGACCCAGGGATAAACAGTGCATTGTTGATAGTCCCTCTGGACCGTAGAGAGTTTCTCCCGTTTAAATCTGAGAAGGTCCTGGCGGCAGTGGCGTAACTACTGCCCCCGCAGTCCTCGCGGTGGCTTGGGGGCGAGGGGCTGCGGGGGCGCCACTGATTTACAGCAGACTGACATGCGGACGAGCGTCCGCATGTCAGTCTGCAGTCTCCTTCCCTCCGCCGCTTGTTGGAGGGACACGGAGGGACAGCGCGCCTCCCTGTGTCCCTCCTGCTGCATCATCTCCGGCGGCCGCGGGTCTAATAGGGGAAAGTGCCGTCCGTGAGCTCTAATTGGCTCACGAACCGGCACTTCCCCCTATTAGACCCGCGGCCGCTGGAGATGATGCAGCAGGAGGGACACAGGAGAGACGAGCTGTGCCCTCCGTGTCCCTCCAAAAAGCGACGGCGGGGGGGGGGGGGAATATCTGGCACTGGGGGCATAATATATGGCAGGGGGGGGAGGAATATCTGGCACTGGGGCATTTCTGGCACTGGGGGCATATCTGGCACTGGGGGGGGGGTATCTGGCACTGGGGCATATATGGCACTGGGGGGGAATATCTGGCACTGGGGGCATATATGGCACTGGGGGGGGGATATCTGGCACTGGGGGCATATATGGCACGGGGGGCATATATGGCACTGGGGGGAATATCTGGCACTGGGGGCATATATGGCACTGGGGGGGGATATCTGGCACTGGGGCATATATGGCACTGGGGGGAATATCTGGCACTGGGGGGGGGGATATCTGGTACTGGGGCATATATGGCACTGGGGGGAATATCTGGCACTGGGGGCATATATGGCACTGGGGGGGGATATCTGGCACTGGGGGCATATATGGCACGGGGGGAATATCTGGCACTGGGGGGGAATATCTGGCACTGGGCTCATATATGGCACGGGGGGAATATCTGGCACTGGGGGGGAATATCTGGCACTGGGGGCATATTTGGCACTGGTGGGGAATATATGGCACTGGGGGCATATCTGGCACTGGGGGCATATGTGGCACTGGGGGGGAATATCTGGCACTGGGGGCATATGTGGCACTGGGGGGGTATATGTGTACCTGGCACATGGGGACGACGACTATATTTGGCACTGGGGCATGTAAGTACACTGGGGACATATGTGGCACTGGGAGCACAGCCCTAGCAACAAGGACTACCTCCTAGCAACGAGCATGACACCCAGTGCATGAAACACCTGGCAACGAGCATGACACCCAGTGCATGAAACACCTGGCAACGAGCATGACACCCAGTGCATGAAACCCCTGGCAACGAGCATGACACCCTGAGCATGAAAACCCCTGGCACCGTGCATGGAACCAAGAGCATGAAACCCCTGGCAACGAGCATGACACCCAGTGCATGAAACCCCTGACAACGAGCAGGTAATTGAAAAGTAATTAGAAGCCTTACTGTAGGACTTAATGTGTAATGGGCATTACGGTGTGTGGCATAATGTATCACGGACATTGCGGTGTGTGTCATAATGTGTCACAGGCATTACGGTGTATGGTATACTATATCGCGGGCATTGTGATATGTGGTATAATGTCTCAGGGTCATTGCAGTGTGTGGCATAATGTATCACGGACATTGCGGTGTGTGTCATAATGTGTCAGGCATTACGGTGTGTGGTATACTATATCACGGGCATTGTGGTATGTGGTATAATGTCTCAGGGTCATTGCAGTGTGGCATAATACATAACGGGCATTGCGATGTGTGGCATAGGGTATAACGGGCAAGGCATTGCGGTATGTGTCACAGGCATTACGGTGTATGGTATACTATATCACGGGCATTGTGGTATAATGTCTCAAGGTCATTGCAGTGTGTGGCATAATGTGTCACAGGCATTGTATGTGCTATAATGTATCGGGCATTGCAGTGTGTGGCATAATGTATCACGGACATTGCGGTGTGTGTCATAATGTGTCACAGACATTGTATGTGCTATAATGTATCAGGGGCATTGCAGTGTGTAGCATAATGTATAACGGGCATTGCGATTCCTGTCATAATGTGTCACAGGCATTACGGTGTGTGGCATAATGTGTCACAGACATTACGGTGTGTGGCATAATGTGTCGGGGGCATTACAGTGTGTGCATATTGTGTCGTGCATTATTGTGTGCGGCATAATGTCTAAGGGCCACTGCAGTATGTGGCATAATGTATACTGGGCATTACTATAAGGAGGAAAAATGACAAATAATGTAAGGGGCATGAATCAGGATTATTTTTCTTTCCTGTGGTGGCCAACGTATGGGCGTGCAGGTTGCAAAACTGGGGTATAAGGTAGTCTTTTCCTGCAATGCCACGCCCCTTTATGCGAAACCACGCCCACTCCAACAAAACCACGCCCCTTTTTTGGCGCGCGCGCCTTCAGCGCGCGCATATTTATCCCTTTCTTGCTCCCAATTATGGAGCATGAAGGGGGGGGGGGGGGCGTCGAAGAATTTTTTGGCTTGGGGGAGAAAAATTTCTAGTTACGCCACTGCCTGGCGGTATTTGTCAGTCTGTTGTTGTAGTTTGCTCATCCAGTCGGTTTCTGGATCCTTGCTGAACGTGTCATCGATATTTTTCTCAACTTCAAGGATGTTAGCCTTAATGCGAGTTAGTTCACGTTGGGACTCTTCAATCACTAATAAAAGTAGATCAAAACTACATTTGTTCAGAACAGCCACCCACCGTCGGCAAAACTCCGGATTGAATTTACCGATGGTGGGGGTGTTCTTGATCCTGAAGCCCCTAGGGATCAACTTCTTGCGGTAGTAATCACTCAAAGTGGAACCATGGAGAAAATAGTCTATTTCCTTCTTTTTCAGTTTTAATAATTTGAAGAACAGTTGCCCATTGGGCATGGTGATATCAGGGGTGTCAGTAATTTCAGGAAACAAAATACCCTCAGCTTCACTTTCTGAGAGAGAGAGCATTTCTCCAGGAGGTAGAGGCACATTCCTATAGCCACTAATGCTTGGTTGCTCAGTGCCCGTTGCCATATTGGAGATTTCACCAAAAGAAACTTTGTAATAAAAAATGTGTGAAAAGAAAAAAGGAAAAATGGAGACAATCTGTATCCTGGAAATAATTCTTAGGGTGCCTTGTCAAAAAAAGTGGAGGTGGGGGTGTCCGTCGCTTACAAAACGGACCACTGCACTTACCCCTCACAGTACACAAACCAGAGCAAGGACTGGCACTCCTATATTCCATCCGGTATGTAGTGCCCTGGTGCCAGTAAACAATAAGACAGTCCAAAAGAAAGATACGGCACTCCAGGACTAATATAACATGCCTTCAGGCAGCAAAAAGCAAAGCTGACGGCGCAGCATAGTTGTGTCAACGTTTCATTTAATTACTTAAATTTCGTCAGGACAATATCAGAGAACAAAACAAAAACGCTTACCTTAAATACATACACCACATACAGTCTGATCAATGCAGCACGTGCGGGTCCTAGACGGGGACTGATGACGTCACGGTCAAGCGACGTGCGCCCTCCGGCGCCGTAGTCATAGCAACCCGTCAGGGTTAGCCTCACCAATGCTGAGAGTGAGAGAATAATAAATGATAATCACACATAAAAAAAACAGTGCAGTCATATAACCAACACCTAAAAGAAGAAAGTTAACAACATCAACAATATGATGAGAACTGAGCCTAGAGTAAATAAATAGATGACTTATTCATCATCTGGTCAGGTACCAGCCCAGAATTCAAACTGGCGATGCAGCAAATAAATGAGATGGATGCTGACATACAATTCACTTACCAAATAAGTGACACAGTGGTCCAATATTTGGATGTAGAAGTGTCCCTACAAGATGGGCATGTGACCACAGACCTCTACAAAAAACCTACGGATCGCAACACAATTTTGAGGGCAGACAGCCAACACCCTGGTTTTGTTACAGGTAGCCTACCGAAATCCCAGTTTCTACGAGCTGTCCGCACTTGTGACACTCTGGCGAAGGCGGAAAAGCGCATTGACATGATGATACAGGACTTTGTGGTCCGTGGGTATGATATTGCTCAGCTACAGACAACTAAGGAGCATGTACTAGATATTCCGAGACAAGAACTTCTTGCTATCAAGACATCAAGTCACACTAACGACAATAGAATACCTTTTGTACAGGAATATCATCCTTTCAATCATATAAATATGCAGATGAGCAAAAGTCTATGGCCTGTACTCACCGCTGACCCTGATCTTAAATCCATCAAACATTGCAAGCTTATGCCCAGTTATAAACGTAAACGCAATCTTCGGGACATCTTAGTCAGAAATGACATTTCTCTTATGGAAAACACCACTCAAAGGACGTTTTTGTCTCGGCAGCCGGGGTGCTACAAGTGCTTGGGCTGCACTACCTGTAGGTCCATGGAATGTGGTTCGACCTTTAGTCATCCACATTCTGGCAAGAAAATACGTATTAAACACATCTTGTCCTGTCAAAGTACGTTTGTAATCTATTACATCAAGTGTCCATGTGGACTACTGTACATCGGCAAGACCATCCGCCAATTTAGGGAAAGAATGGCACTACACCGCCAAGCCATCCGCGCCGCATTGGAGGGTACCCATCAAGAACAGCCGGTAGCTCGACACTTCCGCGAGGCCAAACATTCTTTGGCCAGTTTGCGACACAAAGTCATCGACCACGTCCCCTGCGGCATCCGAGGGGGCGACCGAGGAGCAGTGTTACTTCGCAAGGAAGCTCGTTGGATTTTTGAATTGCGTACTTTGGCCCCATATGGGCTTAATGAATCCAATAATTTAGGTTGTTTTCTATAATTGCTTTTTCTACATTGAGGGATTTTTTGTCTTTTTTGTCTTTTCTGTTTTTCATATATTTCTCTGGATACTGTATTTTACGATTTAATATTACGTTCAGGCTTGGAGTTCTGTAACAGGAACCTGGAACCAGTGGTTACATCAATTCCACTTCATCTATGGGTTCTGTTTTATACTGGGGTTATCTCTTGATATCTCCAGCTTCTGCTCATTGTATGAGTTTGGGGACCGTTTGGCCTCTGGACACATACAATTAGTATGACAATTTCTAGGGGCATTATTCTATATTGATTACTTATTTATTTACTCTAGGCTCAGTTCTCATCATATTGTTGATGTTGTTAACTTTCTTCTTTTAGGTGTTGGTTATATGACTGCACTGTTTTTTTATGTGTGATTATCATTTATTATTCTCTCACTCTCAGCATTGGTGCGGCTAACCCTGACGGGTTGCTATGACTACGGCGCCGGAGGGCGCACGTCGCTTGACCGTGACGTCATCAGTCCCCGTCTAGGACCCGCACGTGCTGCATTGATCAGTCTGTATGTGGTGTATGTATTTAAGGTAAGCGTTTTTGTTTTGTTCTCTGATACTGTCCTGACGAAATTTAAGTAATTAAATGAAACGTTGACACAACTATGCTGCGCCGTCAGCTTTGCTTTTTGCTGCCTGAAGGCATGTTATATTAGTCCTGGAGTGCCGTATCTTTCTTTTGGACTGTCTTATTGTTTACTGGCACCTGGGCACTACATACCGGATGGAATATAGGAGTGCCAGTCCTTGCTCTGGTTTATATATATATATATATATATATATATATATATATATACACTGCTAAAAAAAATAAAGGGAACACTAAAATAACGCATCCTAGATCTGAATGAATGAAATATTCTTATTAAATACTTTGGTCTTTACATAGTTGAATGTGCTGACAACAAAATCACACAAAAATTATCGATGGAAATCAAATTTATTAACCCATGGAGGTCTGGATTTGGAGTCACCCTCAAAATTAAAGTGGAAAAACACACTACAGGCTGATCCAACTTTGATGTAATGTCCTTAAAACAAGTCATAATGAGGCTCAGTAGTGTGTGTGGCCTCCACGTGCCTGTATGACGCAACTCTGTCTCCTTGATTGGGTATGCTGTGCATTCTCTGAGTGCCATTCAACTGCTTCTATTGTTTATATTATCCAAAGAAGTGGCATCAGAGCATTTCATAGTTATTGGTGGGAGTGTCAAGCCTCAAAGGATTATGCCACATACTGTGTGGCATAATGTGAATTTGGCTCATACTGTGTGGCGTAACGTGAATTTCGGCTCATACTGTGTGGCGTAACATGAATTTCGGCTCATACCGTGTGGCGTAATGTGAATTTGGCTCATACTGTGTGGCATAACGTTAATTGCGGCTCATACTGTGTGGTGTAACGTCTATAAGGGGCACTACTGTCAGTAGCTGGTGATAGAAAGATAGATAGATAGATAGATAGATAGATAGATAGATAGATAGATAGATAGATAGATAGATAGATAGATAGATAGATAAGCAATCGTGAAATGCAGGGAATATGTGATTTATAATCTCAATCATCTGATAATGTGACTTGCTATTAAACTGTCAGTTATTAACTGTATCTGTGAATACATGTACTGACCATGTAATAATTAGAGATGAGCGCCTGAAATTTTTCAGGTTTTGTGTTTTGGTTTTGGGTTCGGTTCCGCGGCCGTGTTTTGGGTTCGAACGCATTTTGGCAAAACCTCACCGAATTTTTTTTGTCGGATTCGGGTGTGTTTTGGATTCGGGTGTTTTTTTCAAAAAACACTAAAAAACAGCTTAAATCATAGAATTTGGGGGTCATTTTGATCCCAAAGTATTATTAACCTCAAAAACCATAATTTACACTCATTTTCAGTCTATTCTGAATACCTCACACCTCACAATATTATTTTTAGTCCTAAAATTTGCACCGAGGTCGCTGTGTGAGTAAGATAAGCGACCCTAGTGGCCGACACAAACACCGGGCCCATCTAGGAGTGGCACTGCAGTGTCACGCAGGATGTCCCTTCCATAAAACCCTCCCCAAACAGCACATGACGCAAAGAAAAAAAGAGGCGCAATGAGGTAGCTGTGTGAGTAAGATTAGCGACCCTAGTGGCCGACACAAACACCGGGCCCATCTAGGAGTGGCACTGCAGTGTCACGCAGGATGTCCCTTCCAAAAAACCTTCCCCAAACAGCACATGACGCAAAGAAAAAAAGAGGCGCAATGAGGTAGCTGACTGTGTGAGTAAGATTAGCGACCCTAGTGGCCGACACAAACACCGGGCCCATCTAGGAGTGGCACTGCAGTGTCACGCAGGATGTCCCTTCCAAAAAACCCTCCCCAATCAGCACATGATGCAAAGAAAAAGAAAAGAAAAAAGAGGTGCAAGATGGAATTGTCCTTGGGCCCTCCCACCCACCCTTATGTTGTATAAACAAAACAGGACATGCACACTTTAACCAACCCATCATTTCAGTGACAGGGTCTGCCACACGACTGTGACTGATATGACGGGTTGGTTTGGACCCCCCCCAAAAAAGAAGCAATTAATCTCTCCTTGCACAAACTGGCTCTACAGAGGCAAGATGTCCACCTCATCTTCACCCTCCGATATATCACCGTGTACATCCCCCTCCTCACAGATTATCAATTCGTCCCCACTGGAATCCACCATCTCAGCTCCCTGTGTACTTTGTGGAGGCAATTGCTGCTGGTCAATGTCTCCGCGGAGGAATTGATTATAATTCATTTTAATGAACATCATCTTCTCCACATTTTCTGGATGTAACCTCGTACGCCGATTGCTGACAAGGTGAGCGGCGGCACTAAACACTCTTTCGGAGTACACACTTGTGGGAGGGCAACTTAGGTAGAATAAAGCCAGTTTGTGCAAGGGCCTCCAAATTGCCTCTTTTTCCTGCCAGTATAAGTACGGACTGTGTGACGTGCCTACTTGGATGCGGTCACTCATATAATCCTCCACCATTCTATCAATGTTGAGAGAATCATATGCAGTGACAGTAGACGACATGTCCGTAATCGTTGTCAGGTCCTTCAGTCCGGACCAGATGTCAGCATCAGCAGTCGCTCCAGACTGCCCTGCATCACCGCCAGCGGGTGGGCTCGGAATTCTGAGCCTTTTCCTCGCACCCCCAGTTGCGGGAGAATGTGAAGGAGGAGATGTTGACAGGTCGCGTTCCGCTTGACTTGACAATTTTGTCACCAGCAGGTCTTTCAACCCCAGCAGACCTGTGTCTGCCGGAAAGAGAGATCCAAGGTAGGCTTTAAATCTAGGATCGAGCACGGTGGCCAAAATGTAGTGCTCTGATTTCAACAGATTGACCACCCGTGAATCCTTGTTAAGCGAATTAAGGGCTGCATCCACAAGTCCCACATGCCTAGCGGAATCGCTCCCTTTTAGCTCCTTCTTCAATGCCTCCAGCTTCTTCTGCAAAAGCCTGATGAGGGGAATGACCTGACTCAGGCTGGCAGTGTCTGAACTGACTTCACGTGTGGCAAGTTCAAAGGGCATCAGAACCTTGCACAACGTTGAAATCATTCTCCACTGCACTTGAGACAGGTGCATTCCACCTACTATATCGTGCTCAATTGTATAGGCTTGAATGGCCTTTTGCTGCTCCTCCAACCTCTGAAGTATATAGAGGGTTGAATTCCACCTCGTTACCACTTCTTGCTTCAGATGATGGCAGGGCAGGTTCAGTAGTTTTTGGTGGTGCTCCAGTCTTCTGTACGTGGTGTCTGTACGCCGAAAGTGTCCCGCAATTTTTCTGGCCACCGACAGCATCTCTTGCACGCCCCTGTCGTTTTTTAAAAAATTCTGCACCACCAAATTCAAGGTATGTGCAAAACATGGGACGTGCTGGAATTTGCCCATATTTAATGCACACACAATATTGCTGGCGTTGTCCGATGCCACAAATCCACAGGAGAGTCCAATTGGGGTAAGCCATTCCGCGATGATCTTCCTCAGTTGCCGTAAGAGGTTTTCAGCTGTGTGCGTATTCTGGAAAGCGGTGATACAAAGCGTAGCCTGCCTAGGAAAGAGTTGGCGTTTGCGAGATGCTGCTACTGGTGCCGCCGCTGCTGTTCTTGCGGCGGGAGTCCATACATCTACCCAGTGGGCTGTCACAGTCATATAGTCCTGACCCTGCCCTGCTCCACTTGTCCACATGTCCGTGGTTAAGTGGACATTGGGTACAACTGCATTTTTTAGGACACTGGTGAGTCTTTTTCTGACGTCCGTGTACATTCTCGGTATCGCCTGCCTAGAGAAGTGGAACCTAGATGGTATTTGGTAACGGGGGCACACTGCCTCAATAAATTGTCTAGTTCCCTGTGAACTAACGGCGGATACCGGACGCACGTCTAACACCAACATAGTTGTCAAGGACTCAGTTATCCGCTTTGCAGCAGGATGACTGCTGTGATATTTCATCTTCCTCGCAAAGGACTGTTGAACAGTCAATTGCTTACTGGAAGTAGTACAAGTGGGCTTACGACTTCCCCTCTGGGATGACCATCGACTCCCAGCGGCAACAACAGCAGCGCCAGCAGCAGTAGGCGTTACACGCAAGGATGCATCGGAGGAATCCCAGGCAGGAGAGGACTCGTCAGAATTGCCAGTGACATGGCCTGCAGGACTATTGGCATTCCTGGGGAAGGAGGAAATTGACACTGAGGGAGTTGGTGGGGTGGTTTGCGTGAGCTTGGTTACAAGAGGAAGGGATTTACTGGTCAGTGGACTGCTTCCGCTGTCACCCAAAGTTTTTGAACTTGTCACTGACTTATTATGAATGCGCTGCAGGTGACGTATAAGGGAGGATGTTCCGAGGTGGTTAACGTCCTTACCCCTACTTATTACAGCTTGACAAAGGGAACACACGGCTTGACACCTGTTGTCCGCATTTCTGGTGAAATACCTCCACACCGAAGAGCTGATTTTTTTGGTATTTTCACCTGGCATGTCAACGGCCATATTCCTCCCACGGACAACAGGTGTCTCCCCGGGTGCCTGACTTAAACAAACCACCTCACCATCAGAATCCTCCTGGTCAATTTCCTCCCCAGCGCCAGCAACACCCATATCCTCCTCATCCTGGTGTACTTCAACACTGACATCTTCAATCTGACTATCAGGAACTGGACTGCGGGTGCTCCTTCCAGCACTTGCAGGGGGCGTGCAAATGGTGGAAGGCGCATGCTCTTCACGTCCAGTGTTGGGAAGGTCAGGCATCGCAACCGACACAATTGGACTCTCCTTGTGGATTTGGGATTTCGAAGAATGCACAGTTCTTTGCTGTGCTGCTTTTGCCAGCTTGAGTCTTTTCATTTTTCTAGCGAGAGGCTGAGTGCTTCCATCCTCATGTGAAGCTGAACCACTAGCCATGAACATAGGCCAGGGCCTCAGCCGTTCCTTGCCACTCCGTGTGGTAAATGGCATATTGGCAAGTTTACGCTTCTCCTCCGACAATTTTATTTTAGGTTTTGGAGTCCTTTTTTTACTGATATTTGGTGTTTTGGATTTGACATGCTCTGTACTATGACATTGGGCATCGGCCTTGGCAGACGACGTTGCTGGCATTTCATCGTCTCGGCCATGACTAGTGGCAGCAGCTTCAGCACGAGGTGGAAGTGGATCTTGATCTTTCCCTAATTTTGGAACCTCAACATTTTTGTTCTCCATATTTTAATAGGCACAACTAAAAGGCACCTCAGGTAAACAATGGAGATGGATGGATTGGATACTAGTATACAATTATGGACGGGCTGCCGAGTGCCGACACAGAGGTAGCCACAGCCGTGAACTACCGCACTGTACTGTGTCTGCTGCTAATATATAGACTGTTTGATAAAGAGATAGTATACTCGTAACTAGTATGTATGTATAAAGAAAGAAAAAAAAACCACGGTTAGGTGGTATATACAATTATGGACGGGCTGCCGAGTGCCGACACAGAGGTAGCCACAGCCGTGAACTACCGCACTGTACTGTGTCTGCTGCTAATATAGACTGGTTGATAAAGAGATAGTATACTCGTAACTAGTATGTATGTATAAAGAAAGAAAAAAAAACCACGGTTAGGTGGTATATACAATTATGGACGGGCTGCCGAGTGCCGACACAGAGGTAGCCACAGCCGTGAACTACCGCACTGTACTGTGTCTGCTGCTAATATATAGACTGGTTGATAAAGAGATAGTATACTCGTAACTAGTATGTATGTATAAAGAAAGAAAAAAAAACCACGGTTAGGTGGTATATACAATTATGGACGGGCTGCCGAGTGCCGACACAGAGGTAGCCACAGCCGTGAACTACCGCACTGTACTGTGTCTGCTGCTAATATATAGACTGGTTGATAAAGAGATAGTATACTCGTAACTAGTATGTATGTATAAAGAAAGAAAAAAAAACCACGGTTAGGTGGTATATACAATTATGGACGGGCTGCCGAGTGCCGACACAGAGGTAGCCACAGCCGTGAACTACCGCACTGTACTGTGTCTGCTGCTAATATATAGACTGGTTGATAAAGAGATAGTATACTCGTAACTAGTATGTATGTATAAAGAAAGAAAAAAAAACCACGGTTAGGTGGTATATACAATTATGGACGGGCTGCCAAGTGCCGACACAGAGGTAGCCACAGCCGTGAACTACCGCACTGTACTGTGTCTGCTGCTAATATATAGACTGGTTGATAAAGAGATAGTATACTCGTAACTAGTATGTATGTATAAAGAAAGAAAAAAAAACCACGGTTAGGTGGTATATACAATTATGGACGGGCTGCCGAGTGCCGACACAGAGGTAGCCACAGCCGTGAACTACCGCACTGTACTGTGTCTGCTGCTAATATAGACTGGTTGATAAAGAGATAGTATACTACTAATATTATATATACTGGTGGTCAGGTCACTGGTCACTAGTCACACTGGCAGTGGCACTCCTGCAGCAAAAGTGTGCACTGTTTAATTTTAATATAATATTATGTACTCCTGGCTCCTGCTATAACCTATAACTGGCACTGCAGTAGTGCTCCCCAGTCTCCCCCACAATTATAAGCTGTGTGAGCTGAGCAGTCAGACAGATATATAATATATATAGATGATGCAGCACACTGGCCTGAGCCTGAGCAGTGCACACAGATATGGTATGTGACTGACTGAGTCACTGTGTGTATCGCTTTTTTCAGGCAGAGAACGGATATATTAAATAAACTGCACTGTGTGTCTGGTGGTCACTCACTATATAATATATTATGTACTCCTGGCTCCTGCTATAACCTATAACTGGCACTGCAGTAGTGCTCCCCAGTCTCCCCCACAATTATAAGCTGTGTGAGCTGAGCAGTCAGACAGATATATATAATATTATATATAGATAATAGATGATGCAGCACACTGGCCTGAGCCTGAGCAGTGCACACAGATATGGTATGTGACTGAGTCACTGTGTGCTGTGTATCGCTTTTTTCAGGCAGAGAACGGATTATAAATAAAACTGGTGGTCACTATCAGCAAAACTCTGCACTGTACTGAGTACTCCTAATGCTCCCCAAAATTAGTAAATCAAGTGTCTCTCTAATCTATTCTAAACGGAGAGGACGCCAGCCACGTCCTCTCCCTATCAATCTCAATGCACGTGTGAAAATGGCGGCGACGCGCGGCTCCTTATATAGAATCCGAGTCTCGCGATAGAATCCGAGCCTCGCGAGAATCCGACAGCGTCATGATGACGTTCGGGCGCGCTCGGGTTAACCGAGCAAGGCGGGAAGATCCGAGTCGCTCGGACCCGTGAAAAAAAACATGAAGTTCTGGCGGGTTCGGATTCAGAGAAACCGAACCCGCTCATCTCTAGTAATAATGTTGGCTTATTTTAACATACGTGTTAAATAGACATATGGTCCTGCGGCTGAAAATCATTAAGAAGGAGCTGTGACTAGTACTGTATGGATGTGGGCAAGTACACCGGGATCCGGTCTGAAGATCGACAGTTTCTAGGTCGACAATGTTTAGGTCGACCACTATAGGTCGGCAGTCACTAAGTCGACATGGATGGAAGGTCGACAGGGTTTCTAGGTCGACATGTGCTAGGTCGACAGGTCTAAAGGTCGACATGAGTTTTTCACATATTTTTTTTGTGTGGATTTTTTCATACTTAACGATCCACGTGGACTACGGTTGGAACGGTAAAGTGTGCCGAGCGAAGCGGTAGCGGAGCGAAGGCACCGTGCCCGAAGCATGGTGAGCGAAGCGAGCCATGCGAGGAGACGCGGTGCACTAATTTGGGATCCCGGTCACTCTACGAAGAAAACGACACACAAAAAAAAAAAATTCCTCATGTCGACCTTTAGACCTGTCGACCTAGCACATGTCGACCTAGAAACCCTGTCGACCTTCCATCCATGACCTAGTGACTGTCGACCTATAGTGGTCGACCTAAACATTGTCGACCTAGATACTGTCGATAAAATGAACCACACCCATGTACACCCATTACACTATCAGTGTCTCCCTACATATGTAAAAGCAAAAAAATTGCATAATTTTGTCAGGGAAGTAGAAATACAAGTTTAACATGGCTGACTGTGTGGCAAGTTGGGTGACTGATCTTGCCATCATGATGATGGACCTATTATTTATGTGCCAGCCTGGAGCTGTTTTCCCATCTCCCCCCTCATTTTTTATCTGGTCCCGTGGCCTAGTAGTCTGCAGGGCTGCCATCACTTGACAAAATAGGCTGTCCCCCACCACCACTATCCTGGAAATTAGGAATGGGGTGCAGAAGTGAGAAATGTGGGGATGGCTACTGTGGGTGTGGGGCATCAATTGGTGTGTAAACCAGTCTATAAAAAAATTGTCAAAGTTTCGGCTGTAGGGGTGGGTGTTATTATAACATATCAATCTATCACACAGGGCTGTAACTAAGTATGTATGGAGTGTTCCATGGCAGATAGCGGTGCAGGGTAGGGGGCGCTGTTGCAGGCACTTGTCAATTATCTGTTTTAATTACTTTCACTTGTAGCTTCCCAGCTTTTTGAAGCCCAGACAACTCCTGACCGCCCCTGTCTCATTCCCCCACCCCTTCCATCGCTAATATCTATACAACATTCATGAACCCAACTTGAGAGCACTTTGTTATTCAGTCACACTGGCCTTTATTATGTTTCAAGATGCTTACATATCCGGAACTCGAACCCATCGCCTGTGGAATTGCAATCAGACACATTGAGCTATGGTCCCTTACATAGAAAGAAACAAAATTCGAACTATTGGCCTAATTCAGGCCTGATCATAGCTGCAAATTTGTTAGCATATGGGCAAAACCATGTGCACTGCAGGGAGGAAGGGGGCAGATATAACATGTGCAGAGAGAATTAGAGTAGAGTAGCTTCATATAGTTAGAAATCTCATGTAGGATCAAATAGCTTAATGAGTACGGTGTTTGACTGATATGCAACAGGTTATGGGTTTGAACCCTGGGTATTGTAACTGAATAGCAACGAGCTATGAAGTGCATGAATGTGGCTTAAAGAGGATTTGTATCCACATCCATTTTCTTGCAGTGTGCTATAAATGTGTGTGAATAACACCTATAGATATATAGATATATAGATAATAAATATAAAATGTGGGAAGGGGAATCATAGCATGGGCTTTCTCTGGTATCAATTTAGTCATGCCCCTTCCCCATGAGGGCATGCACCTTATGTCCCTATTGGATAAATGAGGGGGGGAAGGGGGGGGGCCCTCTGGTATCAGAAACTATACTAAATATATAGGGAAAGCTACATCAATTCTAAGTATAAAGCTGGATCCACATAAAATACATTGAAGTAGCCAGATCCACATAACACAAACAAAACACAACACGTAATAAGCCAGATCCACATAAACCAAACATTACCTAATCAACAAATCAATCAAGATGAAAGCTGCCAATCATCATTTTCAAACCAATTCTCACCTTGGTTCCGGTCAGGGAAGGGAGCTCGGGTGGCAGCGGTGTAGCCCTTAGTACACATTATACCACTTTGTAGTGCTCTTAGTACACAATATGCCACATTGTAGTGCCCTTAGTACACATTATGCCATGTTGTAGTGCCCTAACCCCATTCTGCAATACACCTGCGCATACTGCTGTACCCCGAGTCTGCAGGACACCCCACATATTGCTCTCACTCTATTCACACACACAGCAACACCCAGGCTGTGCATCACTCACAGCAGCACCCAGCCTGTGCCCCCCCCCCCCCCCCACACACACACACACACACACACACCATCACCCAGTTTGTGCCACACATACACAGGTGCCTAGCTGAAACACAGTAACACCCAGCCTGTACCTCAGATCCCGGGTATCTGTGTTGGGCACTGACAGAGAGCGGGGTCTGAGCAGGGACAGGTGACAGCAGAACACACTGAGGTGACAAGGAGAAGGAGGAGAATTAGGCAGTATCAGACTGGGGTATGAAGGACCCATCGGGGATGTAACGTAGAACCGGCCCTAACCAATATGATGCCCTAGGCAAGATTTTGGCTGGTGCCCCCTAGCACCGCCATTAGTTCTGCCTCTGACCCTTCACCCCTTTCCCAATACCATCACCCCTCACCCTTAGCAGTCCTCATTTTGGTGTTCCTATCCCCTTTATTTGAAATAGGAGCAGTGCGCACATTCGGCGCACAGCCCAAAAAGGGGTGTGTTTTTGCAGGGAAGGGCCATGGACATGCAATAGTACCCCAATTCAAATTACGCCACACAGTAGTGCAACATCATTCACATGTTATCATGCGATAGTGTCCCTTATTCACGTCACATCACACAGTAGTACCACTTTACTTATATACGTTACTCCTCACAGTAATGCCCCTTATTCACATTACATCACACCATAGTGCTCTTTATTCTCATTAGACCACACAGTAGTGCCCTTTACAGCACACAGTAGAGCACCATACACATAAAGCCACATATTGGTAATGCATTTGTACACATAATACCGCACAGTAATGCCCCTTACACATATGACACACATTATTAATGTCCTTTTAAACATAATTCACATTACACATTATGCCAACCTTTATTAATGCTCTTATACACATAATGTCCCTTACATGTATGCTGCACATTATTAATGCCCTTATACACATAATGACACACATAGAGCCCCTTACACATTTGCCGCACAATATTAGTGCACTTATACACATAATGACATGCATAGTGCCCCTTACACATTTGCAGCACATTATTAGTGTATTTATATACATGACACACATAATGCCCCTTACATATATGCCAAACACTACTGCACAACCAACCCACCCGCACACAGCACTCACATGGCCGCTAACACTGTGACCTCTGCCTCTGCATGAATACAGATGTGTCCTCATACATCCTGCCTTAATATACCATGCAGCAGGAGATGCTTGGCATGAGTCAGCTGGCAGCTCTGCTAACATCAGGCCCCTTTTTTTAGGTGAAAATGCCTCTTATTTGAATTACTATGTTGCGATGAGCTTCTGCTGATTAAAAATGATATGCAGCATGGCATATTATGTGTGCGAGTGTGACTGTATCTGCATGCGAAATGCTATGTTACAGTGATTTCCAGGAATGCACTGTAACGCAGCATTTCATATGCAGATACAGCCGTGGTCAAACACAGAATATAGGCATGCCGCATATCATTTTAATCAGCAGAAGCTGCTTGTGCCTATTTTGCCTATGTCTAGGGCTGGCCCTGGGCCCACTAAATGCCAATGGGGCACCTTGCAGTCTCATCTTTCTAATGATGTTGACAGAAAAATTGTGCCACAAAGACTAACTAGAGTCATTGCTTTTTCTGTGCATGTGTTTGCAAAGCGAAATAGGATTACCCAATGTTACATTGCGATTAATCATTCTGGGAAGATGATAGAATAAAATTATAACATGAGAATCTACATTAATTTCAAGGTTGTCCAGTCATGCATTTCTTTATGTATTAATGGTCTAGTTGCAGACTGGTCAAGTCCACCTGCTCTGTACTCATTCATCTTTTCATCTCCAATGCTAGTGCTCATGGGACCATTAACCCCTCTGTAGGATTACAATCTATTTTGTCTCCTCTTCTTGGCCTTTTTTCATTTGCTGCATGAAACGTGTCAAATTCTGAGACCACTTTCCTGTATCTTTTTAAAATTATTAGTTTTAGTCACTTTTGGTCTGGGGCAACAAACTATCTAAAAGGAAAAAACTTGATAATGCATATATCCATTTTGTTGAAATATATATATATAATATATATTATATATATATATATGTGTGTGTGTGTGTGTGTGTGTGTGTGTGTGTATGTGTGTGTGTATGTGTGTGTATATATTAGCCTCTTTTAAATTTGATTGTATCAAGCAGCCAATAAGTGCAGACATGACATGTTTACAGGGCCGGTTCAGGGGCTTTTTGCGCCCTGGGCGGCAATAGGGTATGTGGCTTCATACAGGGGGCGTGGTCAGTTACGCCCCCTGTACAGTAGTAGCGCTGCTGAAATGATGTGTAGTGCGTGATGATGTCATCGCGTACCGCACAGCAAAGGTCCTCTCCACGAAGGGAAACTAGACGCGTCACAGCGGGCAGCGGCAGCGGGACACAGCGAGCAGCGGGGGGCACAGCAGCAGTGGATCTTGCCCTGGTGCAGCGCACTCCAGATGGCGCCGGCGCCCTCTGGATGGCGCCGGCGCCCTCCGGAAGGCGGCGCCCCGGGCAAAAGTCCTGCTTGCCCGTGGCAAGATCCGCTACTGCATCTTTACAAGGTGTAACGGGTGAAAATCATCCCACATATGGCATTATACAGTAGAGAGCAACACATTTACCCATGCACAATATAGCATTATAGAGAGCACATATAGCATTATAGAGACCACATATGATGTTTACCCATGCACTGTATGGCACTATAGCGAACACATATGGAATAATAGAGAGCACATATAACGTTTACCCATGCACTGTATATCATTAGAGAGAGCACATATGACATTATAGAGAGCCCACATGGCATTATAGAGAACAAGCACTGTATGCAATTATAGAGAGCATATATGGCATTATCGAGAGCACATATGGCATTATCGAGAGCACACATGCATTATAGAGAGCACATATGATGTTTACCCATGCACAGTATGGCATTACAGAGAGCATATTTGACATTATAGAGAGCACATATGACATTACAGAGAGCACATACTGTATGACGTTTACCAATGCACAGGAAACACTGAGACAGGTTGGTGTGTCACGTTATAACATTCTCTTACCATGTACACAGGAATCATAATAAGTTATTATGAAACTTTATTTTCTGGACAGAAACAAAACTGCACCATCAAGTTTTTGATGTACAGTAGTACATCACAGTAGTTACAGTCTGGGGGGAATAATGCAAATAATGACATTTCTGTGTTGAGTATGCATTCTTATGTGTTAGCTCTTAACAAAGGATGGAAATGCAGATAACAATATTACATTTTAAATTCTCATTGCATGGTCTGTGACTGTGACCATAGATAACACATTCAGGCTACGGGTGTAGCACCAAAATATTGTCACACACACACACCTAGTGTAGACCTAGCAACACATAAATCATACACTGGGTTTTAAATATATTTTTGAAACTTGGCAGCTGCAGTATATAGTCCTAGTGTATTGCACATAAGCAGCCAGTGATCCTGATGTACCATGTATGCTGCAGACAGCAGAGGCGGATTTAGACTTCATGGGGCTCTAAACAAGGCAATGATTTGCGCACCTCCTTCCTCAAACAATCCCCCCCCCCCTCCAAGTCAGTCAGTGGATATCGCCCCCCTGTAATCTCTCATCACTTTAGACAGGAGATCGGGGATGATAACATTTGAATTCCCTCATAATGTCTGCAGTAGCTGTGATACTTACACATATAATGCCCACAGTAGTTGTGCCACTTACCCATATAATACACATAGTAATGCCCCTTACACACATAATGCCCACAGTAGCTGTACCTCTTACACACATAATGTCCACAGTAGTTGTTCCTCTTGCACATATAATGCCCACAGTAGTTGTGACCCTTACACACATAATGCCCACAGTAGTTATGACCCTTACACACATAAGGTCCACAGTACTTGTGCCCCTTACACATATAATGCCCACAGTAGTTGTGCCCCTTACCCCTTCCCCTTTAGGCTGAAGCCAGCGGAGGAAGCTGGCCATACAGGAAAGGAGAAAGACTGCTCCTGCAGTCTGTTTCAGCACCGCCACCTGCCAGTTTAACAGGAGGTGCCGGGAGCATGCAGAAGGCGTCGGGGGCACTCAGGAGGCACTGAGACCAGGAGGCAGGACAGTCCGGCACTGCACTACAGTGTTCAAACTTAAAATAAACTACAACTCCCGACAGCCCTTGCCAGGAGCAGTTCTGTAACTAGACATTTTGGTGCCCTGTACCAGAAAAAGAATTGGTGCCCCCTCTCCCACCATATTTAAAATAGCGGCAGTGCGCACCTTGAGGCCTTTGAAGTAGAGGTCCTTATACACATTACACCACAGTAGAGCCCCTGATACACATTATTCCAGATAGAGCCCCTGATATACATTATGCCAGGTATAGCTCACATTATGCCAAGTAGAGCCCCTGATACACATTATGCTAGGTAGAGCCCCTGATACACATTATGCAAAATAGAGCCCACATTATGCCAGGTAGAGCCCCTGATACACATTATGCCAGGTAGAGGTCATATTATGCCAGGTAAAGCCCCTGATACACATTATGCCAAATTGAACCCACATTATGCCAGGTAGAGCTCCTGATACACATTATTCTAGATAGAGCCCCTGATACACATTATGCCAGGTAAAGCCCACATTATTCCAATTACAGTCCCTGATACACATTATGCCAGGTAGAGCACACATTATGCCAGGTAGAGCCCCTGATACACATTATTCCAGGAAGAACCCATATTATGCTAGGTAGAGCCCCTGATACACATTATGCCAGGTAGAGTCCACATTATTTATGATTTTTATTGAATAAGCAAAAAGCTTATAATTTAAGGAATTGAATTAATCAAATTCATCCTTTTTTATATACTAGGGAACTATTAAAGGTTAACTTTAACTATTCTATTCACACATTACACATGTAATTAACTATTCTTTAATTTAACAAACGAATGCTCCCCAATAAATCAGTGTTCCGTAAGTGACTTTAAACAGTTTCAGTATTGGTTCTTTATGCATACTTAAGTTCATATTTTGTTCTGGCTGGTAAGGACCTACATCTCTTTTTCTGAAGAGTCCATATAACTCCAGGTGCATGTGTGTGTCCCCTTCTGAGCGCACAACTTTACCTGACACAGTACACGCTGCAAGAGTGGTAAGATGTGGGAAGGAAGAAGGACCACACAGTGCACCCACCAAGCTGCAGCGCTGTCCGTCTGTGACAAGTAGCCTCCAGCAGCCCCAAACTACTGAGGACACACATTGTTGTGCAGAACTGCGGGTGTTGCTGGCAGTTCTGCACCCACAGTGCATCTGCGCTGTGTGCTAGTCACCACTGGCACACACCTGGTTACAGCTTCGGCTGGGAGTTCCCAGCAACAATGGCTGCTGGACGTTCTAGTTTATTTTTGCTGGACACCGGCGACCCATCACAGATTAAGCCCTGTTGGTTAGCCCCTGGGATCCGTCAGGCCCTAAGCAACCGCTTTGGTCACAATGCGGTAAATACTCTACTGGCATACAGGAACAGACAGGGTATATAAAAGGCAGCAATGTTCACAGTCACAGATTAGATAGATACGTAAATATTCTCTTATGTCGCTATTGTATGTGCTTTCTAATAGCAGTACCACCCCATAGATCTCAGTGAAAAGCTCCCATCAGTGTGAAGGGGAGGTCTCTCCTAGTGATGCTGCCCTGTATGTGACATGACCCACAGCCTGGGAGAGTGGAGATGAGTACAACCATCCTCCCCATATTCATTCAATTAGGGACACTAGAAAACTTGGAAAAAAAATGTACATTGCACTACACACCCTGCCATAAAATCAGCAGTGTCTTACTCCTGGCTGTAATGCAGGTATGGTTGGGAGAGAGCTTATACACAGAGGTGTAGCACTCATTGATGGGGGTGGGGGAGCAGCAGGCAAATTCTCATGTCTGGAGCAGAGCAAAGTAAAGGGAATAACGCCAGACCTAGCATGGCACCTGGGATAGCTCAGTCTTTCTCCTGTATGGAGCTGCTGCATTGTGTGACTCCTCCTCCCACCTCACTGACACGATTAGCAAATTATCTGTTGAAACCCACAGACCAGCTGCATGCCAATGTATTAAGTGAGGCAGTGCCTCAGTACACTTCCTCCTCAACTAAAGGGGCGGGGGCTTAAAGCAGTGAGGCCTGTAAGGGAATTATAAATCCTACCTAAATCCATCTCTGTACATATTACTCAGCCTAGAACTAATCCACAATGCTGCCATCTGAGCCCCCTATCTTCCTGGCCTGGGACTCCTGTGCTGGCAGTCCCACCTTGATGGCGGCCCTGCAGATCTGTGAAAGCTTTCTCCAATGCAACGTTTTTTTTAAGAGGCCCAAGCCCCAGTTACGCTCATATCCTCCCCAATATAGCTAAACAATGCAAGAACATTTTACTGTAGTACTGTACATTTAGTTTTTACCAATTTGACAGTTGTCTGAATAGTATATCAATTTAATTTATAATCACTATGTGAATAAATCAATATGCATCCAGACTGAAAGGAGCCCTTATAGACAAAAATTTTTCTCATGGAGCTATATGGCTCTTGCATTATTAATGCAAATGCACCACAGAACACTAATTGATCTTTTCTATAACAGACGCTTTAATGTATCATTTGTCTAAAATAATTCTGTTTCGACTGCATTAATGTCTCTGTATATACAACGTACAAAAAGTCACTACGTCATCTCAGTAATGCTGCTCACTCGGTTGTACCCATATTGTGGAATTCTCCCATACCTTCAACAGGGATGCGTTTGACATACTGTTGGTCGGGATGATGGTGGTCGCCGGAATCCTGCCAACCCTCAAGAGGCCAGTGCCGGAGCACCAACAGCCGACATCCTGCAGTTGAGTATCGGGTGGGGTTTAGTGTTAGGGCCCGGTAGGGGGGACGTTAGGCACTAGTTAGGCACTAGGGAGGGGAGCTGACAGCTCCGAAGGCTAGCCCTACCTGAAACCCCCGGAGGGTTAGTGTAGTAAAGGGGTAAAATACTAATTTACCCCCATCCGGTGTCGGGGGTTCTCACTGTCGGGGTGTCGTTGTCAGTCATGTGACTGCTCTTCAAAACCCCACCCACACGCAAGGGTTGGTTCCAAAAACTAGATTATTTTATGTCTACGGAAGATATTCTGTTGTCTTCTGCAGATAAACTTTCTGATTTCACCAGCACCTGGTTTCCTTAGTTAGAATGTAAGTCCTCTACTGTTTATAACACATATGTCTGCGTCTCAGTCTGGTATATAAATTGAGCTATTTCAAAACTTGCAACACTTTCTCATTACCCGTCCTAGGTTATCATCTCTCCTCCATAGGGGAGCCTCTTGATGATCCCTCATACTCTGGTTCCTCCGTCCCTTATCCAATTTTCTCTTCTTTCTTTTTCTCCTATTGGTCTCCTTTGAAACCCATTAACAGCAATCAATCAAAAATGCGTTATTATATTGATCGCACTCCTGTATTTTATTACTGTTATTTCTTACGATTTGTACTATGGAGTGTCATGTCTGTAATGACTGTATACAATTTCTTTTAGCTCTTGATTCTCTAATAAAAACAGATTACAAAAAAATTGCATCTGGATATTTATGTTACTCTCAATTCTATATAATAATATTACAGTTACCCCTTAACAGGAACAAACTGGGGTTAAAAATCAGCTTCGGCATTCTTTCCATGCATGGAAAAAAGGGGAGTTACAGGATATGGCTGTAAAGTAGCCTGTGTGCAAGTACCAAAGGACTCTGGAGAGCTGCAGACGTGTGTCTTTACCAGATTGGACAATGGCTGCTGAGGCACTTCCAGAATAACAAGTGAATGAAAGTGATGCAGCTTCCGACATCCACATTAAAGCAACAATGCTTTTGTTTATGCTTTTTCAAGTATAAACAAACAATAAACAGGTGTCTGGGTGTAAGACAGGGTTCACTACGATCTGCCGGCGGCCGGCCTCCCGGCGACCAGCATACCGGCGCCGGGAGGCCGGCCGCCGGCTTACCGACAGTGTGGCGAGCGCAAATGAGCCCCTTGCGGGCTCGCTGCGCACGCTACGGGCACGGTGGTGCGCTACGCGCGCCACACTATTTTATTCTCCCTCCAGGGGGGTCGTGGACCCCCACGAGGGAGAATAAGTGTCGGTATGCCGGCTGTCGGTCTCCCGGCGCCGGTATGCTGGTCGCTGGGAGCCCGACCGCCGGCATACTGAAGACCACCCGTAAGACATTGTAACAGATGTTAAATGAAGAGACAGAAGGGCTAATTCAGACCTGATCGCTGCTGTAAGTTTTTGCACAGTGGGTGATCGGGTCTGAACTGGACATGCGTATGCACCGCAATGCACAGGTGCAACAGACCGCAGCAACGGGGATCGCCGGGCAGCGATGGGATGGTGCGAAAATTCTGAACACACCGGCGATCGCAAGGAGATTGACAGGAAGAGGGCTCAAGGAGTCAAGGAATGTCTGGAAAAACGCAGGAGGGACCAGGCATTTGGAGGAGGGTTTCTGACGTCAGCTCCGACCCCGATAATCACACTGGAAGAGGAAGTCCTGGTCTGCGCAGAGACTGCACAAAATTAGTTTGTGCAGCTCTGCCACACAACTGAACGCACACTTGCACAGCGAATTCCCCCTCCCCCTGTAGGCAGGCGACTACCTGATCGCAGGGATACAAAAACGCACCCTAGCGATCAGGTCTGAATTACCCCCAGAGTGCAGTGTGCATCACAGAACAAACATAAACTGAAAAATGGGAGAGATTATTAGTTCTAGAATTTTGGATTAGGCCTAGTAATTCTCCCAGACCTGGTGACTAGGAAAGTGGCTACTGATGTGGCTGGTGTCTGAATGGGCTCTCTGTTGGGCAGGTGTGTGGGACTGTTATACACCCCAATAGAAGCATCTTCAGGGGACTCACTGTCCATGATGATGGGTGTTCTGACACCCTCAGTCGGTGTAAGGTGAGGTGGAAGTGTCGTCTCACACACCCACAGGAGGGTGCATGTTGCTCTCATACAGGCACCATCAGGTGGCACTACATACTGTAGCTGTTGGGCCTGTTGGAAGATCCCTGCACAGCCCCGACTCAACCTCAACAGGAGTCTGGATGTGGATGGTCTGTCCAGGTGACAACAGTCTTAAGCAATGTGATTTTTTTTCATGAGTGGCTTTGAGCCACAAGCTGAAGTTCTGCAGTGCGTCCAACACGTTCTCAATTTATGGTCTAAGTTTAAACTTCTGGGTGGAAATGATAGTGCTGATGCATCTGGACAGAAGGCATGGAGTAGTAGGTCCAGATGGAATAGAAGTCATCTGAGGAAGGATATCACATCCGAAAACGTGTTTAAGCAGCAAAAGGGGACTCTGGAATAATCGGACCTCGCAGCACCAGGAGTACTTCCATTGGCTCTCTCAGTATTGAGGACTGTAGTGTGTCATCTGGCTCTTTGAAGGACTTCTATTCCATCTGGACCTACGTGACTGTTGGGGAGGCTAACCAGAGAACTGGTGATATATGCTTATGTGCTCTGTCTCTATGTGAGTGCATTGTTATAGTAAATATTTACTTTTTACAAACGGAATTGCACTATATTCATCTTTTTAAGCCCTAGTTATATGAAGACTTTCCTGTTGACCCTATGAGGGTGATATACGCTGACTCATCTGTATTTATGTGAGTGGGACCAATAAATTAAGTTTTTCTTTATGGTGCCATCTCTTATTTGCACTATCGTATTGTTTTTCTCTTCCGAGTTATAGGAAGTAAAATCTCCAGTATGGAAAAAAATGATTTTTTTATGAATTTAAGAGTGACATCTTTCACCTATTTTTATCTGCATATGTGTAAGCCATTCATTGTATAAAGGTTTTTAATGGTAGCGCCACGAGTGGCCACTTTCTATCAATACATTCTCTTGTCAGCTGCCATGCTTTCTCTGTCAGTAGTGACAGTAGCTGGTGCCTGGCAGCTCTTCCAGTCACATGTTACCTATTGCTGGACGCCTCGCATGCTACATAGCCACAAGTGTATGAACTGTGTAGTATACAGGTTAGATGTACCACTCACTGATGAAAGTCTGGAATTCACCACTAACCATAATATGAATCCACTAACACAAGATGATCCTTCCCCCTTTATTCAAAGACATCTGCAGCAATGATGGACCAAGGGAGGTCAGGGACCTCATGGAGATTGTTTCCTTGGCACGATGGGCACATAAATTATTGAAGGGGGCACAGGCAGACAACTTGCTCAATGTTAGCAGCCATAGAGGGACAAATAGTGCATCCTTCACCTGCAATATGGAGTGCCCCTGATGAGCTTGCTGAGCATAGAAGCCTTGAAAGGCATACAGCATCACAAAACACTGACTATGCAGGAAAATGCCATCTGAGAAGGTCAATTCATCACAGAAGGCAAAGAAAGACTTGAGGTCATGAGACAGTTCCTTGGTGGATGAAAGCCAGCCATAAAGGACAACATGAAACAACTATTGGCAGTGATCATTCCTGAGAGCCACATGACACTGTGGAGACTTGAGGGACACTGTGGTGACTGGAGGGACTCTGTGGAGGCTGACTGGAGGGACACAATGTGTCTGGAGGGACACAATGAGTCTGGAGGGACAATGTGGGGGCTGGCTGGAGGGACAATCTGGTGGCTGGAGGGATACTGTGGAGGCTGGCTGGAGGGACCCCAGGTGGGCTGGTGGGACACTGTGGCACTGGAGAGACACTGTAGTGGCTGACTGGAGGGACATTGTGACTGCTGTAGGGATACTGTGGGGGCTGGATGGAGGGACACGGTAGGGGGGGCGCTGACTGTACAGACATTATAGCACCGGGAGGGACACTGTGAGGCTGGATGGAAGTGGGGCTGGAAGGAACTGTGATGACTGGCTGGAGGGACACTGGCGGCTGGCTGGAGGGACATTGTGGAGATTGGAGGGACACTCTGGGGGCTTGCTGGGGAGATACTATGGTGGCTGGCTGGAAAGGCACTGTAGTAGCTAGAGGGACACTGTAGGGCTGGAGGGACACTGTAGGGCTGGAGGGACACTGTGGCTGCTGAAGAGACACTGTGGGAGCTGGCTGGTGGGACAGGGAGACAATGTATCGAGTGGCTGTAGGGACAATGTTGGCATTGCCTAGAGGGACACTGTGGGGAGCTGGCTGTAGAGACATTTTATCAGGTGATGGTACACTGTAGGCCTGGACGGACACTCTAGCAGCTGGAGGGACCCTGGTGGCTGGCTGGAGAAACACTGTGGGGGCACACTATGGGGGCTGGCTGGAGGGTGACTGTGTGGGCTGGCTGGAGGGACACTGTGGCGGCTGGCTGAAGGAGCAATGTGGTAGCTGGAGGGACACTGTGGGGCTTGAGGGACACTGTGGCTGCAGGAGGGGCATTGTGGAAGCTGGCTTGAGGGACACTGAGGGAACTGGCTGGAGGAACATGGAGGTAGCTGGCTGGAGGGACATTGTGGAGGCTGGCTTGAGAGACACTGTGGAGCTTGAGAGACACTGTGTGAGCTATAGGTACACTGTGTTAGCTGGCTGATGGGACACTGTGGTGGCACTGTGGGAGCTAGAGGGACACTGTGGTGGCAGGCTGGAGAGAGACTGATAGCTGGCTGGAGGGACACTGACTGCTGGATGGATACTGTGGGGTCTGGCTGGAGGGATACTACGAGGGCTGGCTGGAGGCACACTGTGAGGGCACAATGTGGGGGCTGGCTGGAGGTACACTGGTGGCTGGCAGGAGGGGCACTGACTACTGGAGGAAAACTATGGGGGCTGGCTGGAGGGACACTGTGGTGCTGGAGAGACTGTGGCGGCATGCTGGAAAGACTCTGGTGGCACGCTGGAGGGACACTGACTGCTGGATGGATACTGTGGGGGGGGGGGGGGGCTGGCTGTAGAGACATTGTAGCACCTGGAGGGACACTGTTGGGCTGGATGGGACTGTGGTGGCTGGCTGGAGGGAGGTACATTGGCAGCTGGCTAGAGGGACACTGGTGGTTGGCAGGAGGGGCACTGTGGTAGCTGGAGGGACAATGTGGCTGCTGAAGGGCACTGTGGGAGCTGGCTGGAGGAATACTGTGGGACTAGAGAGACACTTTAGGAAGTGGCTGGAGAGACACTGAGGGAGCTGGCTGGCTGGAGGGACATGGTGCGGCTGGAGAGACACTGTTGGGACTATCTGAGGGTCACTATGGTGGCTGGAGAGACCAATGGGGCTAAAGGGACACTGTGGAAGCTGAACGGAAATTGTGAGGGCTGGCTGCAGGGACACTGTGGGGCTGGAAAGAAACTGTGGGGGGGCTGGTTGGAGGGACACTGTGGGGTACTTTGCGCACTGGTTGGAGGGACACTATGGGGCTGGCTGGAGGGACACTGGTGGCTGGAGGGTAACTATGTGGCTGGAGGGACATTGTGATGGATGGATGGATGGATGGATGGATGGATGGATGGATGGAGAGACACTGTGGTCGCTGGACAGACACTATAGGAACTGGCTGGAAGGACATTATGGTAGCTGGAAGGATACTGTGGGACTAAAGGGATAATGTTATGGCTGTTGCAGCTAGAGGGACTCTGTGGAGACTGGAGAGACACTGTGATGGCTGGCTGAATGGAAACTGGGGACTGGCTGGAGAGACACTGTACAGACTGGCTGGACAGACATTGTGGCAGCTGTGGGGGAACTGTGGGGGCTGGCTGGAGGGACACTGTCGCAGCTGGAGGGAATCTTTGGGGGCCTGCTGGAGGGACACTGTGGGATCCGGAGAGACAGAATGGGTAATGGCTGAAGGGACACTGTGGGAGTTGGCTGGAGCGACACTGTGGCAGCTGGAGTGTCACTGTGGCAGCTGGAGAAACACCTTGGGGCAGTAGGGACACTGTGGCAGCTGGAAGGACGCTGTGTGGGCAGGCTGGAGGGACACTGTGGAGATGTAGAGACAGGATGGATTGGCTTGAGGCTCATTGTGGTGGATGGAGAGACACTGTGAGGCTGGAGGGATGGTGTATTGGCTGTGGGGACAATATGGGGGCTGGCTAGAGGGACACTGGTGGCTGGAGGCACACTATGGTGACTAGCTGTAGGAACACTGTTGCTACTAGAGGCAAACTGTGGGGGCTGGCTGGAGGCACACTGAGGCAGCTGGCATAGAAGCTGAGCATAGAAGCCTTGAAGGGCATACGGCATCACAAAACACTGACTATGCAGGAAAATGCCATCTGAGAGGGTCAATTCATCACAGAAGGCAAAGAAAGACTTGAGGTCATGAGACAGTTCCTTGGTGGATGAAAGCGAGCCATAAAGGACAACATGAAACAACTATTGGCAGTGATCATTCCTGAGAGCCACATGACACTGTGGAGACTTGAGGGACACTGTGGTGACTGGAGGGACTCTGTGGAGGCTGACTGGAGGGACACAATGTGTCTGGAGGGACAATGTGGGGGCTGGCTGGAGGGACAATCTGGTGGCTGGAGGGACACTGTGGAGGCTGGCTGGAGGGACCCCAGGGGGGCTGGTGGGACACTGTGGCACTAGAGAGACACTGTAGTGGCTGACTGGAGGGACATTGTGACTGCTGTAGGGATACTGTGGGGGCTGGATGGAGGGACACGGTAGGGGGGGCACTGACTGTACAGACATTATAGCACCGGGAGGGACACTGTGAGGCTGGATGGAAGTGGGGCTGGAAGGAACTGTGATGACTGGCTGGAGGGACACTGGCGGCTGGCTGGAGGGACATTGTGGAGACTGGAGGGACACTCTGGGGGCTTGCTGGGGAGATACTATGGTGGCTGGCTGGAAAGGCACTGTAGTAGCTAGAGCAGGCATTCCCAACCACGGTCCTCAAGGCACACCAACAGTGCAGGTTTTAGTGATATCCAGGCTGCAGCACAGATGGTTCAATCAAAATAACTGAGCTACTAATTAAGTCACCTGTGCTGAAGCCTGGATATCACTAAAACCTGCACTGTTAGTGTGCCTTGAGGACCGTGGTTGGGAATGCCTGAGCTAGAGGGACACTGTAGGGCTGGAGGGACACTGTGGCTGCTGAAGAGACACTGTGGGAGCTGGCTGGTGGGACACTGGGGCAGGAGAGACAATGTATCGAGTGGCTGTAGGGACAATTTGGGCATTGCCTAGAGGGACACTGTGGGGAGCTGGCTGTAGAGACATTTTATCAGGTGATGGTACACTGTAGGCCTGGATGGACACTCGAGCAGCTGGAGGGACCCTGGTGGCTGGCTGGAGAAACACTGTGGGGGCAAACTATGGCGGCTGGCTGGAGGGTGACTGTGTGGGCTGGCTGGAGGGACACTGTGGCGGCTGGCTGAAGGAGCAATGTGGTAACTGGAGGGACACTGTGGGGCTGCAGGAGGGGCATTGTGGAAGCTGGCATGAGGGACACTGAGGGGACTGGCTGGAGGAACATGGAGGGGGCTGGCTGGAGGGACATTGTGGAGGCTGGCTTGAGAGACACTGTGGAGCTTGAGAGACACTGTGTGAGCTATAGGTACACTGTGTTAGCTGGCTGATGGGACACTGTGGTGGCTGGCTGGAGGGGCACTGTGGGAGCTAGAGGGACACTGTGGTGGCAGGCTGGAGAGAGACTGATAGCTGGCTGGAGGGACACTGTCTGCTGGATGGATACTGTGGGGTCTGGCTGGAGGGATACTACGAGGGCTGGCTGGAGGCACACTGTGAGGGCACAATGTGGGGGCTGGCTGGAGGTACACTGGTGGCTGGCAGGAGGGGCACTGACTACTGGAGGAAAACTATGGGGGCTGGCTGGAGGGACACTGTGGTGCTGGAGAGACTGTGGCGGCATGCTGGAAAGACTCTGGTGGCACGCTGGAGGGACACTGACTGCTGGATGGATACTGGGCGGGGGGGGGGGCCTGGCTGTAGAGACATTGTAGCACCTGGAAGGACACTGTTGGGATGGATGGGACTGTGGTGGCTGGCTGTAGGGAGGGACACTGGCAGCTGGCTAGAGGGACACTGGTGGTTGGCAGGAGGGGCACTGTGGTAGCTGGAGGGACACTGTGGCTGCTGAAGGGCACTGTGGGAGCTGGCTGGAGGAATACTGTGGGACTAGAGAGAAACTTTAGGAAGTGGCTGGAGAGACACTGAGGGAGCTGGCTGGCTGGAGGGACATGGTGCGGCTGGAGAGACACTGTTGGGACTATCTGAGGGTCACTGTGGTGGCTGGAGAGACCAATGGGGCTAAAGGGACACTGTGGAAGCTGAACGGAAATTGTGAGGGCTGGCTGCAGGGACACTGGGGCTGGAAAGAAACGAGGGGGGGGGGCTGGTTGGAGGGACACTGTGGGGTACTTTGTGCACTGGTTGGAGGGACACTATGGGGCTGGCTGGAGGGACACTGGTGGCTGGAGCTGTGATGGATGGATGGATGGATGGATGGATGGAGAGACACTGTGGTGGATGGACAGACACTATAGGAACTGGCTGGAAGGACATTATGGTAGCTGGAAGGATACTGTGGGACTAAAGGGATAATGTTATGGCTGTTGCAGCTGGAGGGACATTGTGGAGACTGGAGGGACACTCTGGGGGCTTGCTGGGGAGATACTATGGTCGCTGGCTGGAAAGGCACTGTAGTAGCTAGAGGGACACTGTGGCTGCTGAAGAGACACTGTGGGAGCTGGCTGGTGGGACACTGTGGGGCAGGAGAGACAATGTATCGAGTGGCTGTAGGGACAATTTGGGCATTGCCTAGAGGGACACTGTGGGGAGCTGGCTGTAGAGACATTTTATCAGGTGATGGTAAACTGTAGGCCTGGACGGACACTCTAGCAGCTGGAGGGACCCTTGTGGCTGGCTGGAGAAACACTGTGGGGGCACACTATGGGGGCTGGCTGGAGGGTGACTGTGTGGGCTAGCTGGAGGGACACTGTGGCGGCTGGCTGAAGGAGCAATGTGGTAGCTGGAGGGACACTGTGGGGCTGGAGGGACACTGTGGCTGCCGGAGGGGAATTGTGGAAGCTGGCTTGAGGTACACTGAGGGGACTGGCTGGAGGAACATGGAGGGGGCTGGCTGGTGGGACATTGTGGAGGCTGGCTTGAGAGACACTGTGGAACTTGAGAGACACTGTGTGAGCTATACGTACACTGTGTTAGCTGGCTGATGGGACACTGTGGTGGCTGGCTGGAGGGGCACTGTGGGAGCTAGAGGGACACTGTGGTGGCAGGCTGGAGAGAGACTGATAGCTGGCTGGAGGGACACTGACTGCTGGATGGATACTGTGGGGTCTGGCTGGAGGGATACTACGAGGGCTGGCTGGAGGCACACTGTGAGGGCACAATGTGGGGGCTGGCTGGAGGTACACTGGTGGCTGGCAGGAGGGGCACTGACTACTGGAGGAAAACTATGGGGGCTGGCTGGAGGGACACTGTGGTGCTGGAGAGACTGCGGCGGCATGCTGGAAAGACTCTGGTGGCACGCTGGAGGGACACTGACTACTGGATGGATACTGTGGGGGGGGGGGGGACGCTGGCTGTAGAGACATTGTAGCACCTGGGAGGACACTGTTGGGCTGGATGGGACTGTGGTGGCTGGATGGAGGGAGGGACACTGGCAGCTGGCTAGAGGGACACTGGTGGTTGGCAGGAGGGGCAATGTGGTAGCTGGAGGGACACTGTGGCTGCTGAAGGGCACTGTGGGAGCTGGCTGGAGGAATACTGTGGGACTAGAGAGACACTTTAGGAAGTGGCTGGAGAGACACTGAGGGAGCTGGCTGGCTGGAGGGACATGGTGCGGCTGGAGAGACACTGTTGGGACTATCTGAGGGTCACTGTGGTAGCTGGAGAGACCAATGGGGCTAAAGGGACACTGTGGAAGCTGAACGGAAATTGTGAGGGCTGGCTGCAGGGACACTGTGGGGCTGGAAAGAAACTGTGGGGGGGCTGGTTGGTGGGACACTGTGGGGTACTTTGCGCACTGGTTGGAGGGACACTATCGGGCTGGCTGGAGGGACACTGGTGGCTGGAGGGTAACTATGTGGCTGGAGGGACACTGTGATGGATGGATGGATGGATGGATGGAGAGACACTGTGGTGGCTGGACAGACACTATAGGAACTGGCTGGAAGGACATTATGGTAGCTGGAAGGATACTGTGGGACTAAAGGGATAATGTTATGGCTGTTGCAGCTGGAGGGACATTGTGGAGACTGGAGGGACACTCTGGGGGCTTGCTGGGGAGATACTATGGTGGCTGGCTGGAAAGGCACTGTAGTAGCTAGAGGGACACTGTAGGGCTGGAGGGACACTGTGGCTGCTGAAGAGACACTGTGGGAGCTGGCTGGTGGGACACTGTGGGGCAGGAGAGACAATGTATCGAGTGGCTGTAGGGACAATTTTGGCATTGCCTAGAGGGACACTGTGGGGACCTGGCTGTAGAGACATTTTATCAGGTGATGGTACACTGTAGGCCTGGACGGACACTCTAGCAGCTGGAGGGACCCTGGTGGCTGGCTGGAGAAACACTGTGGGGGCACGCTATGGGGGCTGGCTGGAGGGTGACTGTGTGGGCTGGCTGGAGGGACACTGTGGCGGCTGGCTGAAGGAGCAATGTGGTAGCTGGAGGGACACTGTGGGGCTGGAGGGACACTGTGGCTGCAGGAGGGGCATTGTAGAAGCTGGCTTGAGGGACACTGAGGGGACTGGCTGGAGGAACATGGAGTGGGCTGGCTGGAGGGACATTGTGGAGGCTGGCTTGAGAGACACTGTGGATCTTAAGAGACACTGTGTGAGCTATAGGTACACTGTGTTAGCTGGCTGATGGGACACTGTGGTGGCTGGCTGGAGGGGCACTGTGGGAGCTAGAGGGACACTGTGGTGGCAGGCTGGAGAGAGACTGATAGCTGGCTGGAGGGACACTGACTGCTGGATGGATACTGTGGGGTCTGGCTGGAGGGATACTACGAGGGCTGGCTGGAGGCACACTGTGAGGGCACAATGTGGGGGCTGGCTGGAGGTACACTGGTGGCTGGCAGGAGGGGCACTGACTACTGGAGGAAAACTATGGGGGCTGGCTGAAGGGACACTGTGGTGCTGGAGAGACTGTGGCGGCATGCTGGAAAGACTCTGGTGGCACGCTGGAGGGACACTGACTGCTGGATGGATACTGGGGGGGGGGGGGGGGGGCTGGCTGTAGAGACATTGTAGCACCTGGAAAGACACTGTTGGGCTGGATGGGACTGTGGTGGCTGGCTGGAGGGAGGGACACTGGCAGCTGGCTAGAGGGACACTGGTGGTTGGCAGGAGGGGCACTGTGGCAGCTGGATGGAATCTTTGGGGGCCTGGTGGAGGGACACTCTGGGATCCGGAGAGACCCAATGGGGAATGGCTGAAGGGACACTGTGGGAGTTGGCTGGAGCGACACTGTGGCAGCTGGAGCGTCACTGTGGCAGCTGGAGAAACACCTTGGGGCTGTAGGGACACTGTGGCAGCTGGAAGGACGCTGTGGGGGGCAGGCTGGAGGGACACTGTGGAGATGTAGAGTAAGGATAGATTGGCTTGAGGTTCACTGTGGTGGATGGAGAGACACTGTGAGGCAGGAGGGATGGTGTATTGGCTGTGGGGACAATATGGGGGCTGGCTAGAGGGACACTGTTGGCTGGAGGCACACTATGGTGACTAGCTGTAGGAACACTGTTGCTACTAGAGGCAAACTGTTGGTGCTGGAGGCACACTGAGGCAGCTGGCGGAACACTGTGGTGGCTGGCTGGAGGGACATTGTGGGAGCTGGCTGAAGGGACACTATGGGAGCTGACTAGGGTTGACTCTGGCTGCTGGAGAGACACTATGGGGGCTGCATGGTGGGACACTGAGGTGCCTGGCTGGAAGGACACTGTGGATCTAGAGGGAAAGTGTGGGGACTAGCTGAAAGGACACAGTGGCGGGTTACTGTAGGGATTCTGATGGCTGTAGGGACACTGTAGTGCTGTAGAGACATTGTGCGGCTGGAGGGACAGAGTGATGGCTGGAGGGACACTGTGGCGGCTGTAGAGACACTGTGTGACCTGGGGGACAGTGTGATGGCTGTAAGGATACTGTGGGGGCTGGCTGGAGGGCACTGTGGAGACTAGCTGGAAGGACACTGTGGGGACTGGCTGGATGGACACTGGAGGAACTGGCTGTAGGGACACTGGGGTTTGCTCAAGGGACACTGTGGAGACTGGCCGGAGGGACACAGTGGGGGCTGGCTGGAGGGACACTGTGGAGGCTGGCTGGAGGGATACTGTGGAGGCTGGATGGAGACACACTGTGGAGGCTGGCAGAAGACACACTGTTGGGACTGGCTGGAGGAACATTGTGGGGACTAGCTGGAGGGACACTGTGGTCGCTGGCTGGAGGGACACTGGAGGGCCAGGATGTAGGGATATGGAGGGCTGACTGTACGGATACTGTGGTTTCCTGGAGGAACACAGTGTGGGCTGGTTGGAGGGATACTGTGGGGGCTGGCTGGAGGGACACTGTGGAAGCTGGCTGGAGGGACACTGTGGAAGCTGGCTGGAGGGGCACTGGAAGCTGGCTGGAGGGACACTGGTAGCTGGCTGGAGGGACACTGTGGAGGCTGGCTGGATAGACACTGTGGGTTCGAGGGACACTGGGAGTCTAGCTGGTAGGACACTGTGGGCGTTGGCTTGGAGGGACAGTGTGGTGGTTGGAGGGACACTGTGGGGACTGGCTGGAGGGACACTGTGGGGATTGGCTTGAGGTACACAGTGGTGGCTGGATGGATAGACACTATGAGTTTCAAGGTACACTGGGGTCTAGCTGGTAGGACACTGTGGGCACTGGCTGGAGGGACAGTGTGGTGGTTGGAGAGACACTGTGGGGGCTGGATGGAGTGCACTATGGTGGTTGGCCGGAGGGACACTGTGGGGACTGGCTGGAGCTACACTCTGGGGCCTGGCTGGAGAGACATTGTGGAGACTGGCTAAAGGGACACTGTGGGGACTGGCTGGAGGGCCACTGTGGTGGATGGCTGGATAGACACTATGCGTTTTGAGGGACACTGGGGTCTAGCTGGTAGGATACTGTGGGCGATGGCTGGAGGGACAGTGAGGTGGTTGGAGGGACACTGGGGGTTGGCGGGAGTGCATTATGGTGGTTGGTTGGAGGGACACTGTGGGTGCTAGCTGGAGTGCACTATGGTGGTTGGCTGGAGGGACACCATGGAGGCTGGCTGGAAGGACACTGTGGGGACTGGCTGGAGGGACACTGTGGGTCTAGCTGGTAGGACACTGTGGGCGCTGGCAGGAGGGACAGTGTGGTGGTTGGAGGAACACTGGGGGCTGGCTGGAGTGCACTATGGTGGTTGGCTGGAGGGACACTGTGGGGGCTGGCTGTAGGGACACTGTGTGGACTAGCTGGAGGGACACTGGGGGGCTGGCTGTAGGCACACTGTGGGGGCTGGCTGTTAGGACACTTTGGTTTGCTGAAGGGACACTGTGGGGGCTGGATGGAGGGACACTGTGGGGGCTGACTGGAGGGACACTGACCACTGGGCACTTCTCTTATTCATCTTCATATGGAGTGTGGCTAGCACTGACCATTGCGCACTTCTCTTATTCATCTTCATACAGAATAAGCATTTTCCATAGCAGTACAGATATGACTTTTTGTGGAGGTGATTATTGATGTGAGACAAAGGGGTGAAGAAGGTGCATTAGTAGGAAAGGAACACAGACTATTTCAATACTAATACACTATTCAATTTTGCACTAGTTCCTTTCTGAAGTTATTCCAATATTGGGGATCATTCCAAGTTGTTCACTCGTTGCTGATTTTCGCTATGCTGCGTTTTTTTGCTAATTGCGCATGCGCAAGGCACGCAGGGCGCATTCGCTTAGTTATTTAACTTAGCAGTTTTGCTGTGGATCCTGCGGTGCTTTTCAGTCGCACTGCTGATCGGTGAATGATTGACAGGAAAGGGGCGTTTCTGGGTGGTAACTGAGCGTTTTCTGGGAGTGTGCTAAAAAACGCAGGCGTGTCAGGGAAAAACGCGGGAGTGTCTGGAGAAACGGGGGAGTGGCTGGCCGAACACAGGGCGTGTTTGTGACGTCAAACCAGGAACTAAACGGACTGTGCTGATCGCAATCTGTGAGTAGGTCTGGAGAAACTGCAAAGAATTATTTAGTAGCAGTTCTGCTAATCTTTCGTTCGCTATTCTGCTAAGCTGAGATACACTCCCAGAGGGCGGCAGCCTAGCGTGTGCAATGCTGCTAAAAGCAGCTAGCGAGCGAACAACTCGGAATGAGGGCCATTGTCCATTACATTGCATGAACCCTGTTTTTGAGCCTCAATGTTGCACACTGTAATTACAAGCGCATTGCAAGTAATATATTATAGAAAGCTTCACACACACAAAATTACCACATGTATAAAGACAGACCCCTCACTCTCACGATTAAGGGGGTCATTCCGACCCGATCGCTCGCTGCAGTTTGTCGCAGCGCAGTGATCGGGTCGGAACTGCGCATGCGCCGTCGTTGCCTAGTAATCGCCTCTGAGACCGAGGCGGTCGCTGGGCGGGAGGGGGCTGGACGGCGGCGTTAAGCCGCCGTTTAGGGGTGCGGTCCGGCCAGCGCAGGCGTGGCCGGACCGTTGGGGGGGCGGGCCACGGCGGCTGCGGGATGTCACACGCAGCCGCTGCGGTCCGGGGAACGATGAGTAGCTCCTGGCCAGCACGCTGAAGCTGCGCTAGTCGGGAGCCACTCTTGAAGTGCAAAGGCATCGCCGCTGTGCCATGCCTTTGCACTTCTGCGGGGGAGGGGGGGCGGCACTGACATGCGGTGCGGACTAGCCCTGTGCTGGGCGTCCCCCTGCATGTCAGTGTGAATGATCGAAGCTGTGCTAAATTTAGCACAGCTACGATCAACTCGGAATGACCCCCAAAGTTATGAGTACGGTTAAGATGAGCAGCATTTTAGGAGAAAATGTAAAAATACTTTTTATTGAATAGGATGACTCTAATGTTGAATGATATAGGACTTGATATGTTTACACTTTTGCACTGTGCTCTTCTGAAGATTTTGTCACCTCTCTGCTCACTGAAGGTACACTATGATGGCTAGCTGTGGGGGACACTGTGGCGGCAGGCTGGAAGGACACTGTAGGGTAGGATGGACACTGTGGCAGCTGGTTGCAGGGACACTGTGGCGGCAGGCTGGAAGGACACTGTGGGGTAGGATGGACACTGTGGCAGCTGGTTGCAGGGACACTGTGGGGCTGTATAGACACTGTGGGGACTGGCTTGAGGACATTTCAATATGGTGGGCATTAGTGTGCTCTAGCAAATAGCTGTACAGGTATCCTCAGTACTCTTCAAGTATCTTTCACGGTTGGGGAAATTAATCAAATGCGGTACATGGTGAAAGGTTCTGTAGTTTATAACATCCAATCAGAAGATTGCTTTTATTTTACAAATTGTACCAGAAGATCACAGTTCAATTTTTATCAGATGATATAGAATTAGAGCACATTTTATACATTTTGTAATGGTTCTATTATAAAAACATAGTGATTAGCCAGCACTTGCCAATATTGTACATACAACTCATTTGTAGTGTAATAATAGGAGCTTGAGCAATATTCAGAATGTTATGGCTGATAAATTATATTGCAACTTTTTTATATATATATATATATATATATATATATATATATAGTTTTGTATTTTTGGGACATAGAGCATGGAGTCATACCTCAAGACATTCAGGAGATAGTGATGCAAAGTTCTTCCAGTCTTCTAATGAGTAATGCTTGTGAATTGTAGTAAATAGTGCATGCTAAAAGACATAAGAATGAAAAAGTAAAAAAAAATTGGTACATGGTCAGGGAACCACTTTCTGCATAAGAGGTATTAAGGAACTTAGAGCCTGATTCTGATTTGTAAGATATTTCACAACTACAGGGAAGGGATCCGGTCTGGATCTCGGCGGTTGGGATCCTGGCTGTCGAAAATACTGACGCCGGAATCCCGACACTACTCGGCAGTGGAGGATTTACCACAAGGCAACCAAAGCAGCTGCTTAGGGCCCTGTTGGTTTCAGGGGACCTGCCGACAAGGCTGTATAAAGGGCATTTCCGGCTGATCACAAACTTCACCGAAATTGTCTGAGAACTGTCTGAGAACTGGGGTGGCTGAATACTCCCGGCAGGCTGTCAGTTATCAGACAACTGTTGGGTTCCGGCTCCAGCACATGCCTGTGTCTCCAGTCCTGCAGTACTGTGACACGTGTGTGTATGACGTCACATGCTTAGAGAGAGGAGCTGGGATGTGCAACATGAGGTCTTCCAGTGTACTTTATTACAGTATTTTTTTATTTTATATAACATCCACCTACTTCAAATTCCAATCAGACGGGAGTGGGGGATGGGAGGGTGGTGGTGGAAATTTGAACAATTTTATTACATTGTACAACATCCGTCCGCTACAGTTATGGCTGAGGCGGGGGGGGGGGGGGGGGGCACACACTCACTGGTGATATATCAATATGCTATTATATTCTATTTTAAGTACTACTGTGTATAGGAAATGCCTGCTGCAATCAGTGGAACACTGATACATAATCAGTACAGTCACACTGACTGAGGGATGTAATAATGTGTATTATAAGGGATGGGGGACCTGCTAGGCTGCTACAATCAGTAAGGGGAGAGAGGTACTCATATATAATGTAGTCAACAGCAATGTAATTGGGTGTAATAATAAGTATTATAAGGTATGGTTGCTTGCATTATATATCAGTGACACCCCCCCCCCCTCACTGATTGTAGCATGTCCTTATTATATCCATTATTGCACCCCACAGTCAGTGACTGTACTGACTATATATCAGTGCCTTTAGTGTGACTCCATTATACGAGGTCTGACAATTAAGTTAGTGAACTCACTACCGTGCTGTAGCGGATATACCACTAGGCAGCCAAAGCAGCCACAAGGGCCAACGGGTCCCAGGGGGCACGCCAACAGATCATGAAGTCGGGAGGGCATTTCTGATTTCTGCTGAATATGTCCGAGTGCTGGGCTGGCTAAATACTACTGGCAGGCTGTCAGTGACTAGATAGCTGCCAGGTGGCAGTTGCCTGCACTTGCCTATGCGCAGTGCTTACAGTACGATTTTAAGTGCACTAGTACAACTACCATATGCCTGCTATAATCGGGTGGGAGGCTGATTGGGGAGCATACACTGATGGTGGGGCATACTGAGGATTGTTTGAGGAAGGGGGGCACCAAATAGGTGTCTTTATTAGGGCCCCATGAGATCTAAATCTGCCTCTGCTACTCGGAATGCCCACATCGGCATCCCGATTAGGGTCACAAGCCTGGCCCTGGAATCCCAACCGCCGGGATACCGAATGAGCGGGTACAGGGCCGCCGGCTGTGGGGGGAGGGTTAATGTTAGGCTGTAAACAGAGAAGGGGGGGGGGGGTAGGTTTAGGCACCACCGGGGAAGGTTAGGGTTAGGCTGTGGGGGGGGGGGGGGGGAGGGTTAGCTTTAAGCTGCTAGGAGGAAGAGTTAGGGTTCAGGGGTCATTGCAGGGAGGTAAGTATACTTACCATCCTCCTGTCGGGACTGTCAACTTCGGGATGTCGCGATTGGTATTTTGACCGCCAGCATCCCAATTGCAAGCATTTCTATCTCAACCTTCAGGGAATGGCTGTGTAATACTGTACAAATATAGGAGGCGTCTGTAGGAGATAAATGCCTTGTGCATGGGTCTGTGAGATCTAAGCACTGCATTTGCGCTTACTCACACTTGCCATAGGATCTGGTCAGCTGGTTCCAGGAGGTCTGTGATGGATGACACAGACCCTGGGTCCAGAATACCTACAAATTGGGGACAACACCATTGGGCTTACATACAAATCTGAATCATGCTCTTATAGCAGAGCAGAATGACACAAATGATGTCTAGAATATGAAATAATGAAAGTGCTCTATATAAATATTATAATTCCACACTATGTTGCTATATTCTGACTTTATGATAAAATGTTTATCTCAGGCACTTTCAAGTTGTAAATCGCTGTGAAAGTCCATTCTTTTTGACACCATCTGACATCACTGTGACTGTGTTAGCATTCTTCCTTCATTTGGTGAGCACAAAAAATTATATACTATCCATTTGTTTATATAGTGTATTGAAACAATACATAACTCTTATACCCTTCAATCATAGCTTTATCCTTTAAATTTACCTTAGCTGGGCATTACTCAGCATAACCTCCACACAACATCAGCTGTGTACCTGGCTTCTCCCCAGTAGGGATGGCCATCGACCATCAATGTTTAACAACTATCCATGGGTTGCCACTGATGGTCAATGGTTTTGCCATTGTTGGCTTAGAGGCAGCAATGTTTTTTTCTTCCCTCGGCTCAGGGGCTTCACTCGGCCCTTTCCCTGGAGGCCTGCTAAGCCTCTTCCCCTTCCCAGACTGGCCGATGGCCTGCTGTTACCCACAGTAGGGGTGTCTACTGATGGGTGCAAAACAATGATGATTCCCCTTTTATGGTTACATAACTTACATGCCATCAATGTTAAGATCCTTCCCCAGTAATAGCCACTTGCAAAATGGAAGTATCCCCTGAATCTATTACAGGGTTTCTATGGGGGGCTGCTATATTGTGAGATTTACTTGCTGCATGTTAATATTTTGACAAAGTTGACATTCTCCTATTCTCATACTAATTACCAGGGCCTGATGGAGGGGTCCAGCGGGGGGCTTTTACCGTTCACCTTTCCCCTTACCTAGCAGTGCATTGGCTTCTGCCTGTCAGCCCACCATGCGCTGCCACGCCACACTGCAGTGGGTGCAGGGAATCTATCTAGCTATGTGGGGGAGGAGTGAAAATACTGCTCACACTACACCCTTGATCTTCTCCTGGCTGAGGGGCACAATACAGCACCCCCGTGGGACACGTGGCATCAAAATTTATATTTTGTTTTTTGTAAGGAGGCATGGCCACATCTCCTTATATTAGCATATCACCGAGGCCAGGACATCATCTCTATAGCCCTGCATATCAGCAGTATACACCACAAGCTGTTTACACTGTTGTAATCTAAACAAATTGGCTGATTCAACCATGCAAAATTGTTCTTGATTAAACCTTACCTTGCTCAAAGCCCTTGCCACTTCAAAGGTGCCCACAGTGTCCATATTAGCCGCAATTATGGGTATACCAGTATAGGTTTGTTTGGAGTTGCGGAATGTAAAGGTGCGCACTAGATCTACCTGCAAATAATACAAAAATAGCAGCAAATACATGAGGCAACAGATAAACAAATATGCATAAAAATCCAAGAACAGATTTATGTTACATTATTTATTAAAAAATGTGGTACCAAGAAAAGTAACACCTGACAGAATGACTTGCTGACAGTCAGGCTCTCTCTTGACCCTATATATTCCCTCCCAACTTCTCCGTTCTATATCCAACCCTGCATGCCCACCTCTAGCTCACAACTTCAAACTATCTCCACTGGCACAATTTAATTCTCCTCTAAATACTAGCTCACCAATCTAGACCGAGCCTCTCTCTTTAGTTACTACTGTACGTCACATGCAGCACTCAGTTGTGACATGTGTGTTACAAAGAGCGAATCATAGCAAACCCACGTGGTTTGCCTAGTAAACCTGTAACACACACAAATCCGGTGCCAAAACTTAAAACTGAGTGAGGGGTGTATAATGAAACAGGTTTGGTTAAGATCAGAAAGGCAATGACCACACACAAATACAGGATCCAACTCCATTTTTATTGATACATAAAACAAAGTAGCAACTTTACTTCTCACCACAAGAGACTTCAATTTAGCAATGGCAATGCTGAGACAGTTTAAATGACCTAACTCAGAGTTTAATTAACTAGCATGTATGTGAATACGGAAAATACAATTTTGCATAACATTCCCTGCAACAGTTCACGTGCAGAGTCCAATGCTTTGGGAAATGGAAAATGGGCGTTTATAGGGCCTAATTCAGATCTGATCGCTGGACTGCTAATTTTGTCCGTCCTGCGATCAAATAGTTGTGACCTACGTGCAAGTGTGCGATCCCATGTGTACTCCGAGCTGCAAAAATCCACTGTGTGCAGTCTGTGCGCGACCCAGGACTTACTCCTCCATTGCGATGATAACGGGCTGTTCGGGGCCGGAGCTGACGTCAGACACCCTCCCTGAAAACGCTTGGGCACTCCTGCGTTTTCCCGACCACTTCCAGTAAACGCTCAGTTGCTACCCCAAACGGCCTCTTCCTGTCAATCACCTTGCGAATGCCTGTGCAATTGGATTTGTCGCACCATCCTGTCTCTGGCCTTGGCGATGACTGTTGCTGTTGTCCAACACCCGTGCGCATTGTGGTGCATACGCATGCTAAGTTAGGATCTAATTGCCCGTTGTGCGAAAACGTACAGCAGCGATCAGATCTGAATTACCCCCATAGAACATAAGCATTAGCATGAGTCTTTGCAAGGTTAGCTCTTAACATACAGAGTCCGGCATTAAAAGAGCATAAGCGTTAGCATAAAGTCTTTGCAAGTATAGCTCTTTGCATACAGAGTCCAGCATTAGAAATGCACAAACAATATAACCAAGTCCTGTATTTTAGATAGCGAAAACAGTAGCATGAGAAAATAGGATTTTAATTACCTACCGGTAAATCCTTTTCTCGAAGTTCGTAGAGGATACTGGGGTTCCATTTAGTACCATGGGGTATAGACGGGTCCACTAGGAGCCATGGACACTTTAAGAATTTGATAGTGTGGGCTGGCTCCTCCCTCTATGCCCCTCCTATCAGACTCAGTCTAGGAAACTGTGCCCGAGGAGACGGACATACTTTGAGAGAAGGATAGATAAAGATAGTGGTGAGATTCCGAATCAGCACACACAGAAGAAAGCTATGCTAACCCATCTTTAAACAGGAACAGCAACAGATGAACCGACAATACTTAACCAAGTAACAGCAGGGTCGAAACTAGGATTCTCGCCACCCGGGGCAAGGCTGCAATTTGGCACTCCCCCCTACACACACACACACACACACACACACACACACACACACACACACACACACACACACACACACACACACACACACACACACACACACACACACACTAAATTACCATATATTTAGAAAAAAGTGGACAGACTATATTGCCCCCCTGTGTGCCCCAAATGCCCTAAGAATCTGTCATATGGCATACAGCAGCGTGTAACCCACATCAGTGGCAAACGCAGGATTTCTATAGGAGGGTTTCCAAATGTAAACCACAATCTCCTACTCTACGGAACATGGAATACCGTATCAATATTTAACACTATAGATTGCCTATAGTAATGGCTGTATCAAACATATTTAAATAATATAAATAAGTGGTCAGGAAAAGGTTAAACATACTGTAATAAATACACAAGCATAATAGAACCAATACTGCACTTTCTAAGCACACATCCTCCCACCTCAGGGTAAGGCTCCTGTCTCTTCTTCCTGGTAGCAACTCTCCGGTCCATTGCACTGATTGAGGACTGAGACCCACGCACACAGACTGGGCATGTGCAGAGGCTCTGCTCTTTCCCTTACACTGCATGATGTGGCAGCAGCTCTAGTAATCATACTATATAACATTGCTATTGTCCTAATTTGCCAAAAGGAGGGGGGGGGGGTGTTCTGGGCAACCGGAAACCCCCCTGCGTTTGCCTATGCCCCAAATGTCCACTGTGTGCCCCAGATGTGCTTAACTTCAATCACATGGCCTCCCCAACAGCATCTTCCATGTGTGTCCCCATACATTGCACAACGTCGCTGCACTGATCATTACACTACATCACTACACTACATTCCCCTGTACGCTATACTACATCACTAAACATCCGCCTATACGCCACATTGCGCTACATCACTACACTACATAGTACATACCCCTATACACTGCACTACATTACTACACTATAAGCCCCTATACGCTGCACTACATTACTACACTATACCCCCCTATACACTGCATTACATTACTACACTACATGTTCCTCTGCACTGCACTACATACCCTATATACTACACTACATAACTACACTACAGCCCCCATTCCCCACAATAACATCAGAACATCTTACTGACTCCACATAAGCTTACCTTGAGTAAGATGTGTCTTTCATTCTTAGCTCCTCTGTGCTACTATGGAGCTCCAGATAGTTTTAAATTAGGGCAGCATGGAGTGGGCTTGGTGGATGAAGGGGGCGGGCCACCTGGTTCACATCAGCAGCACATGGGTGGCTGGTCCTGGAGCAGGGACCAGCCACTATATACAAAAGGTCACTTGCAGGGGAGGTAGGGCGCAGCAGAGATTGCATGCACACACTGACACTCAGCTGGCCGCCTCCTCTCCTCTGGCCGGGCCGCCTGCTAGTGACGTGAGCAGACTGCTGAGAGCTGCGACATCGCCGCGTGCCTGAGCCTTGCTAGGACCGGTGAGTGACATCCGCGGCTGTGAGAGGCAGACTCGGGAGGCGCAGCTTCACTAGTGCTCCAAGGAGAAGCCGGCGTCTGAGTCACAGCCCCACCCCGGGTCCGCCTCTCACAGCCGCAAGCTCCAAGTTTTGTATACCGCTGCTGCCGGGTCTGCCACCTGTTCTCTTGGTCTCTCTGTGCCCAGGTCACGTGCCCCCATAGCCCCCCCCCTTGTTACGGCCATGGTAACAGTGCAGGAAGAACAAAGCACCGGCCGGGCGCCCAGTATCTTCTACGGACTACAAGAAAAGGATTTACCAGTAGGTAATTAAAATCCTATTTTCTTTTATGTCCTAGAGGATACTGGGGTTCCATTTAGTACCATGGGGATGTACAAAGCTCCCAAACCGGGTGGGAAAGTGCTAAGGTTCCTGCAGAACTGATTGACCAAACTGAAGGTCCTCAGAGGCCAAAGTATCAAACTTGTAGAACTTAGCAAACGTGATCGAACCAGACCAAGTAGCTGCTCGGCAGAAGTGTAAAGCCGAGACACCCCGGGCAGCCGCCCAGGAAGAACCCACCGACCTAGTAGAGTGGGCCTGTACAGATTTTGGAACCTGCAAACCTGCCGTGGAATAAGCATGCTGGATAGTGAGCCTGATCCAGCGTGCAATTGTCTGCTTTGAAGCAGGACACCCAGTTTTATTGGGATCATATAGACCGAACAGCGAGTCAAATTACCTGTGACGAGGTTGGTTGATGTGAAATGCTGACACCACTTTCGGAAGAAATTGCTGACGAGTTCTGAGTTCAGCTCTGTCCTCATGGAAAATTAAATAGGGGGTCTTGTGAGACAAAGCCCCCAGCTCCGACACACGTCTTGTTGAAGCCAAGGCCAACAGTGTGACGGTCTTCCACGTAAGATATTTTAAGTCCATCTCCTGTAATGGTTCAAACCAGTCCGACTGGAGGAACTGCAGCACCAAATTGAGATCCCAAGGTGCCGTGGGAGGCACAAAGGGAGTTTGGATGCACAGAACACCTTTCAAAAACATCTGGACTTCAGGGAGAGAAGCCTATTGCTTCTGAAAGAAAATGGACAAGGCCGAAATCTTGACTTTTATGGAGCCCAGATGTAGTCCCACATCCACACCTGCCAGCAGAAAAAGCAGGAAACGTCCCAGGTGAAAGTCCACCGCAGAATAAGTTCTGCCCTCACACCAAGAGACGTATTTCTTCCAAATACGGTGGTAATGTTTAGATGTTACCCCCTTCCTGGCTTGGATCATAGTCAGTATAACTTTGTTAGAGATCCCTCTTCTGGCTAGAATCAGCCTTTCAACGTAACCGCGGTAAGTCCTGATAGACAAACGGGCTCTGTTGCAGAAGATCCTAGCAAAGAGGTAGAGGCCACGGATCTTCGAGGAGCATCTCCAGAAGGTCCGCGTACCAGGCCCTTCTTGGCCAGTCCGGAGCAATGAGTATTGCTTGAACCTTTTCCCTTTTTATTCTTCTGAGAATTCTTGGGATCAGAGGAAGTGGAGGAAACACGTACACCATCTGATAGACCCATGGAGTCGTCAGAACGTCTACCGCCACTGCCTGTGGGTCTCTCAACCTGGAACAATACCGCTTGAGCTTCTTGTTGAGATGAGAGGTCATCATGTCGATTTGTGGATATCCCCACCGACTTGTCAAGCACCTGAACACTTCCGGGTGAAGGCCCCACTCCCCCGGGTGCAGGTCGTGTCTGCTGAGGAAGTCTGCTTCCCAGTTGTCTACTCCCAGAATGAAGACCGCTGACAACGCCCAGACGAGAATTCTTGACACATCTGACATTGCTGCTCTGCTTTTCGTGGCCCTGAGTTCCAGAATGTTGATTGGAAGGACAACTTCCTGACTTAACCATCTTCCTTGAAACTGCACCCCCTGGGTGACTGCTCCCTAACCTCAGAGGCTTACATCCGTGGTTAACAGGATCCAGTCCTGAATTCTGAACCTCCGACCCTCGATGAGGTGTAAGGTCTGTAGCCACTCCAGAAGGGAGATCCTGGCCTTTGGCGACAGACGGATCCTCTGGTGTATGTGAAGATGCGATCCGAACCATTTGTTCAACAGATCGAGCTGGAAGGGTCTTGCGTGAAACCTTCCGTATTGAAGCGCCTCGTAAGAGGCCACTATTTTCCCCAGAAGGCGAATGCATAGATGCACCGATATCCGGGTTGGCTTCAGGACATCCCGAACCATCGACTGGATTACCAATGCCTTTTCCAACGGAAGGAACACTTTCTGCGACTCCTTGTCCAGTATCATTCCCAGGAATGGGAGCCTCCGTATTGGCTCTAGGTGAGATTTTGGAAGGTTCAGAATCCACCCGTGATCCTGGAGAAGGTTGGTTGTGAGGCCAATGCTGTCCAGCAACCTCTCCCTGGATGGTGCCTTTATCAGAATATCGTCCAGGTACGGAATTATGTTCCTCCCTGTTTGCGGAGTATAAACATCATCTCTGCCATCCCTTTGGTGAACACCCTCGGTGCCGTGGAGAGACCAAATGGCAGGGCCTGGAACTGGTAGTGACAGTCCTGTAGTGCAAACTGTAGATAAGCCTGGTGAGGCGGCCAGATTGGAATGTGAAGGTACGTATCCTTGATATCCAGAGACACAAGGCATTTTCCTTCCTCCAGACTTGAGACCACCACTCTCAGAGACACCATCTAGAACTTGGACACTCTTAAGAATGGGTTCAAGGACTTGAGGTTCAGAATTGGACGTACTGAACCGTCCGAATTCGGTACTACAAACAAGTTGGAATAGTACCCCTTGTTGTGTAGATGAGGTGGAACTGGAGCAATGACTTGAGTCTGTACCAGTTTTTGGATGGCCTGCTGTAAAGTTATACTTGCCTCTTGTGAAGCTGGTAAGCCTGATTTGAAGAATCTGTGAGGTGGGAGCTCTTGGAACTCCAGTCTGTAGCCCTGGGAAATAAGATCTATTACCCAGAGATCCCGGCATGAACTTGACCAGATGTGACTGAAAAATTGTAGTCGGGCTCCCACCTGACAGACCTCCAGGCCCTGCGGTCCACCGTTGCTTAAGGCTTTGAGGAAGCAGACCTTGAGCTCTGTTCCTGAACACCTGCAGTTGCTGATTTGTGTGGCTTACTTCTTGCGCCTCTGGAGGCTGTAGAAGCACCTCTGGATTTTCCGTTAAACTTGGCTGTCTGAAAGGATTGTAATTTTGAAGCTGAATAAGCTTTCCTGGCTGGGGGAGCTGCGGAAGGAAGATACGTAGACGTACCCGCAGTAGCTTTGGAGATCCATTTGTCTAGTTCGTCTCCAAACAAGGCCTCTCCCGTGAATAGTAGGCCTTCCACGCCTTTCCTGGAGTACGCATCATCCGTCCACTGGCGTAGCCACAAGCCCCTGCGTGCAGACACTGCCATAGCGGTGGTCCATGCATTAAGCAAACCAACCTCTTTTATGGCTTCCACCATAAAGTTCGCAGAGTCCTGTATATGCTGCAGGAGTAAAACAACATCCCCCCTAGACAAGGAATCTAACCCCTCAATTAGGTTACCTGACCATTTAGCAATGGCTTTTGTGATCCACGCACATGTAATACAGGTTGAGTATCCCTTATCCAAAATGCTTGGGACCAGAGGTATTTTGGATATCGGATTTTTCCATATTTTGGAATAATTGCATACCATAATGAGATATGATGATGATGGGACCTAAATCTAAGCACAGAATGCATTTATGTCACATATACACCTTATACACAGAGCCTGAAGGTCATTTTAGCCAATATTTTTTATAACTTTGTGCATTAAACAAAGTGTGTGTATATTTACACAATTCATTTATGTTTCGTGTACACCTTATACACACAGCCTGAAGGTCATTTAATACAGTATTTTCTATAACTTTGTGTATTAAACAAAGTTTGTGTACATTGAGCCATCAAAAAACAAAGGTTTCACTATCTCACTCTCACTCAAAATAGTCCGTATTTCGGAATATTCCGTATTTCGGAATATTTGGATATGGGATACTCAACCTGTAGTGGGTCTTTGGGCCACCCCAGCAGCTGTGTACAATGATTTGAGTGTAGTCTCAATTTTACGATCAGCCGTATCTTTTAGGGAGGCTGTACCAGGGACAGGCAATACAATTTTACGTGACGTCCTAGAGACTGATGCGTCTACTATCGGTGGATTTTCCCATTTTTTCCTATCCTCCAGAGGAAAAGGAAAAGATGAGAGCAACCTTTTAGGGATTTGACATTTCTTATCAGGATTAACCCACGGTTCTTCAAATAGGGTATTCAATTCCTTTGACGCAGGAATAGTGACTGAGGACTTCTTTTTTACATTACAATAAGATTCCTCACACTCCTCTGACACCTTATCAGGAATTTGCAGAACATGTCTGTTAGCCTCTATAAGAGCATCTATTCCCTGTGACAGAGTAGCACCCCCCTTCCCCCTCCAAATCCACCTCACCCTCCTCCATGTCTGACCCGTCAGCATCAGAGTCAGACTGCAGGATATGGGTCAGAGATCGTTTTTGCGGACAAATGGGAGGGGATTCAGACGCTGGTTTGGGGACTGAGTCTTTATTCATCAACTCATCCACAGTCTGTCTTAAGTATTGCGTCTCTTTCTCATAGCTTTGTAGAAATATTTGAGATCATTCCCTTAATGGAATTAACCGATTCCGATTCAGCCCTGCTATTCTGGGAAGGTGCACTGCCCTGAGTACCCAGTAGGGAGCCCCCTGGTGAAGAGGAACACTCCGCTGTACAAGAAACACACTCTTTGCCTGACATAATGTAAATGTGACAGCACACACACACACACACACACACACACACACACACACACACACGTTAAGCACAATTAACCCACAAAGAGCCCTTCAGGGAGACACAGAGTAATTTGGAGCCAGCCCCCACCGCGCCCTTATCGCTAACGTCAAGCTTAGCCAGGTCGCAGACAAAGTACCCTAATAGGGGACTTAGTACACTAATAGTCACCCCCCCCTCCCCCTGCTATGACCCCCTTTTTTATACTGGCTCAGGTAATCTGTTGCTTAAAATGGAGAGAAAACCGTTTTAAAGCTGTTTTTGCCAGTGTGGGTATTGTGTACAGTGTACTGAGACGCAGCTGTGTACTGTGTTTGGAGACGCAATCCGCCCCGGTTAGAAGCCATGCATCTCTGTACCCTCATGCCACCATAACGGCCGGCGACCCGTTAGTCGGGACGCCGGCTAAGTACTCACCACTCTTCTTTCTTCTGGCTCTGTTAGGGGTGGCGGCGTGATGCGGGAATGTACGCTCGCCGTGGTGGGGCTTGTGAATAGTTCCCTCAGGAGCTCAGTGTCCTGTCAGCGGGGCAACGGGACCATTAATTCTTCAAGAAGTTGGACCGTTCCCTCCACTAAGTCCCACAAAGCAGGCAGGCTGGTGCCAACCAGCTCTGACTGAAAATAACAAACATATAAAATAAATGCAGAAAATTCTTTAGGAAATTCCATAAGCTTGACCGGCTCCTCTGGGCACATTTTTTAAACTGAGTCTGGTAGGACGGGCATGGAGGGAGGAGCCAGCCCACACTATCAAATTCGTAAAGTGCCCATGGATCCTAGTGGACCCGTCTATACCCATGGTACTAAATGGAACCCCAGTATCCGCTAGGATGTAAAAGAAAATATGTCTGCTTCATCACATTCAGCATTTGTGGGCCCACCTTTACTTTGACCTGTCTGCATTTTAAACCATTCACTTTGGCCTGAACACATTAGCATTTGCACAACATACATTTGCATCAATACACTTTTACTAGCAAACTATCAGCATCATATGTGTCACTTTAGCATATCCACATTTGCATGGAATAACATACATTTACATTATTACACTTTAGCATTGAGGCGCATACCTCTATTAATGACCTGACAACAGGTGCTTCACTTCAACATAACTGCTTTAGCATAACACAGATACATTTGTATTACCACATTTCAACATTTCAAAACACGATAAGGAAATGCAAGCTACTTAACCACTTAACTGACAAATTATTTCTCGAAAACACGCTCAGAAATTGTTGGGCTTTTTTATGAGTGAATTATGTGAAGAATGTGTATTTAATCTTATTCAAAATGATTTTAGTACAAAAATAAAAAATGTTGATATTTGGAAAAATCGTTCCCCTTCAAGCATCGAAACATCGGTCACCAACATCGGAACATTGTGACCATCGGAAACATCTCAGCTTTCATTTTGAAAGCCGGGACAGCCGCCAGGTACACAGGGGGGCTTAATTTACACTTCCCCAGAGGCTGCTATTGTCTGCAGCTGCTGGATGGGGGTCCCTGCCTTGCTGACCGATCAGCAGTGTTCGGCAGCACGGCAAACACTGGGGGAGGGTGCATGGAGGCAAAGGAACTTTCCGGTCCATCTGACAGCAGCAGCAGAGGGAAATTTCCCTGCCGCTGCAAATACTCTCTATCTGACTGGTCGCATCCTGTGTGACCATGTCAGATAAGCAGGGCTAGATTAACAATGGGGCAGATGGAGCTCCAGCTCCAGGCTCCACATAAAAATAGGCCCATCAAAATGACAGGAGGATGATGACCAGCCACCCAGTTGGCCATACAGTAAGCCATAAATCATAAGTATTAAAATAGTTTTTCTAGTTTTCTCAAGTTATACAATTTTTGTATTATTATGTACTTAGGGCAGAGGTTCCCAAACTGTGTGCCGTGGCTCCCTGGGGTGCCTCGGGACACTTGCAGCGGTGCCCTGGGTTGGTGGTCCAGGACCAATTCAAATTATTCATGGTCAATATAATAGGCAAAACCAGTGCTGGTGGCTGCCAGTAATAAACTATGTGGACAAACAGAAGCGAATCCTGTCCCTCACCACACAACTGACCCTAAGGATGACATATAAACACAATCTACTTAATGTAATATTTCTTTCTAAATTTCTCAATAAGAAATTTTTGGCCTAAGGGTGCCGTAAAAAAAAATTCTGATATTCTAGGGCGCCGTGCCGTGATTCAAAAAAGTTTGGAAACCACTGACTTAAGGAAACAGTGGAACTGATAGTGTAGGAGGTGTACACAACCACATGGCTCTGGCCCCACCCACACACACACTGATCACAGCTCCTCCGCAGCTCACCCCTTGAACATTTTTAGCTCCAGGCCCATGTGGCCCTTAATCCGGCCCTGCAGATAAGACACTTGCTGGTATGGTTGCATCTGATGCGACCATGCCAGGCAAGTGGTTAAAGGGGAAAAGACGGGACACATGAAAACCTATCCCTGTTGCTGATCACATCTGGGTAGCACTGGAAATGGAGTACCTAACCCTTTTTATTTCGTGCAGGGGCACACCAACAATGAGGGGAGCCAACGCCCTTTCATATATGTGATGTCGCCCATTAACGCAGAGGAGAGCCTACCCCCTTATGGCCTTGTTCCCAGTATATCACAATTAAGCAGAGTTGGCAGCGGAAGGGCCTTAAATAGTGCATCTCACCTAGGGATGACCATCGACCATCGATGATTTGAAATCATCGATTGTTTATGACTGATGGTAACTACTTTTACCATTGATGGGGGAGAATCAGAAGGTTTCCTACCATCAATGATAAAGAGCTATCAAATATTTATTTATTTTTTCTCTAGGGTGTCAGGGACACAGAGCATAGCTCCAACCCCTGAAACCTGTAAAGCCACGCCCTCAGGCTCTGATTGGCCTGCATCTAATTTACTACTAATGTAATGGTGACCATCGATGGGCAAAACAATTGATGGATTCCATTCAGGTGGTTTCCCACCATCAAGGTTATCAACCGATGGTAACCATCAATTGATAACCCACTGATGGCCATCCCTAATCTCACCACCCTGCAGCTGTACTCAAGGAGTACAGGTCACTGCAATAGGTCCTTCAGAGCCCAGGGACCTCTCAGAAGCTGACAGGTGGTCCTCGGAACTGCCTGCCTGCTTATAGCAGTGCTGAAGGGGTCTTGCAGCCAGCAAGGGGGGTTTCCCCAGCATTGTCTGCCTCCTTCCAGCAGGTGCCCTCTCAGCGCAGGTCCTTGCACCAGCACCACACAGCCGGGATCCTCACACTGCAGCAGTTCCATGACAGTGTCACAGCTGCTGACCCCCAGACCTCTCCTGCCATCTCTGTCCTCCTGGCTGCTGGTCACCCACTCTCCTTGCCAGACCCCATTCTGCCCCACTGGTGGTCACATCACTGCATTCCTCACAGGCAGGTTCCTATCTGTGTGTCTCTCTGAACTACATGGCTGCTCCTCTCCCCTCAGTGGCTTCTTTTTATCCCTTCTGCTGCTGCTGCTTGGTCTGCCTCTGCCTCAGGGTCTGCAGTCTCTCACTGACCTGAGGGCCAGTGATAACAGCCAGCCCCTGCACTCCTCTGCCCTGCAACCTAAACATCCAATCCACTGGGGGCATTTTCCCGGGTAAAGGCTGTTGCTGGCCAAGGAGAAACATTTCCTATGGGTGGCACCAAACTCCCTGTCAGCTAGCCCGACAGGTTCAATTAAAGTTCACCCTACATGCTGCCATGGGGCTGTATTGAGGCAACACTACTTGTGTGGAGTAAAAAAAACAGGGGGTCCCCTTTCCCCCCCCTTAATACAATAACTATGGGGTATTACAAAACTTAAAATCCCCTTTTTATATGACATGCTTACGATACATCTGGTGATTATAGACGGGAGCAGCGCACTCCTGCACTGCCAAACGGTACCACTCTTGCTCTCTCCTGCCCTCATTACATGAACTCATTTCCTTCTAGGACTCTCATCGGCGATTGAGGAGAAGATGATCTGTAATGTCCGTGTGCACCAGATCATCTTTCTCTCACCCTAACGTCGATAGCAGAAGGGACCCTTTTACACTTTTTCCTTGTATACTTGGACCTGCCGACCCTGGCAATCTGAACTGTACGCAATAAGGGACAACAGTCCATGTCTTGATTATTCTTTTCAGCACTCTATCATCAACGAATTCGGGGGCAGATTTATTAAGCTCGGTGAAGTGATAAATTGGAAGGTGATAAAGCTCCGGCCAGTCAGCTCCTAACTGTCATTTTTCAAACCCAGCCTGTGACATGGCAGTTAGGATCTGATTGGCCGATGCTTTATTATCTTCCACTTTATCACTTCACCGAGCTTAATAAATCTGCCCCTCGGTGCGGTTCTCCTGCAAGTGTCGCTGTGACATCAGGAGTGCTGATACCATCTAACGCCGACGACAGCAGAGGTGCCCTTTTCTCTTGGACTATATCCAATACTATTATTCTCTTATCTGAGGGGGATCAAGAGTGGTAGCAATTTCACACTATACTGCTTTATAAAAAATCAGGTATCTGCCTATGTATAAAAGTATTCTGACATACTCACAGAGAAATATAATATTTACAAAGTTTCACTGTTTAATTTGTTATTACTCTGTGTGGTGTCTTGCTACAATAAAATATTTCTTTCTGAAAAGTGACATTGTAACCAGCTGTGTGATATACAAAAGTAAGCACTTATGAGTTCAAGGTGATATCCTCTGTTTCTCAGCATATTTTGTTTTTGGTTACTATTGTTGGAACATATGCAGCTGCAGCATTGCAAATACATTTTACGGTACTGTTAGCCTCGGGTGTGGTTCATCAAATCGACAGTGTCTAGGTCGACAATGTTTAGGTCGACCACTATAGGTCGACAGTCACTAGGTCGACATGGATGGAAGGTCGACAGGGTTTCTAGGTCGACATGTGCTAGGTCGACAGGTCTAAAGGTCGACATGAGGATTTTTCTTTTTTGGTGTCGTTTTCTTCGTAGAGTGACCGGGATCCCAAATTAGTGCACCGCGTCCCCTCGCATAGCTCGCTTCGCTCGCCATGCTTCGGGCATGGTGCCTTCGCTCCGCTACCGCTTCGCTCGGCACACTTTACCGTTCCAATCGTAGTCCACCTGGATCGTTAAGTATGAAAAAATTTAAAAAAAGAAAAAAAATGTGAAAAACTCATGTCGACCTTTAGACCTGTCGACCTAGCACATGTCGACCTAGAAACCCTGTCGACCTTCCATCCATGTCGACCTAGTGACTGTCAACCTATAGTGGTCGACCTAAACATTGTCGACCTAGACACTGTCGATCTTCAGACCGGATCCCGTTAGCCTCTTGAATCCGTAATTATTGCGTATGAGAGGCTTTGAACAGTGATTTCACTCTAGCGAAGCAATTTCAGTACTGGAATTATCCTTGTGTGCCTATGGTATTGGGATATACAATCTCAAAGGTCCTATATTACTTAGTCACATCAATTAGCGGAAAAGAGTCTAATTGTTTGAAGGTATTCTTAATACCTGGTTTCAATTATATCACAATATGTGGGTTAATTTTTTTATTTTTTTTTATTTTATGATGTTCAAACTGGATGTGTTCAGTCTGATTGGGGTACTCCATTTTTAAGTTATGTGATCTATTAAAAGTTATGTTTTCATTTTCTTCATTAGCACACACACATTTCTTATTATATTTCTCAAGTGTGCCCCTCCAAAAGGTATCTTCTTTCTCTAAATATTTCTGGTATAAGAATAGCATAATAAAATGACTGACAAAATTATTCTGAAAAACAGTTTCTGTGGAATAAAATGGATTAACAAAAAATAGCTATTTTTATTCTCTTTGTCTGGGACAGGTGCAAAGAATGGATAAATGTTAAATTTGACAGACACCTTTTTTTTTATTATTACATGACCTTTTGTATTCACTCTCTTCCACCTCTCATTCCCCTCCTCGTTACTTAAATGGAATAAGGAGTGTGTTTGCCAGTGGGTATATGACTTCTGCTCAAGTCGTGGCTCCAGTGGATGCGGTCAAGATTATTATTATTATTACCAGTTATTTATATAGTGCACACATATTCCGCAGTGCTGTACAGAGAATATTTACCCATTCACATCAGTCCCTGCCGCAGTGGAGCTTCCAAACTATATTCCCTACCACATGTACAAGCATACACATTCATTGTAGGATTAATTTTGTTGGGAGCCAATTAACCTACCAGTATATTTTTGGATTGTGGGAGGAAACCGGAATACCCGTTGGAAACCCACGCAAGTACAGGGATAATATACAAACTCCACACAGGGACATGGTGGGAATCGAACCCATGACCTCAGTGCTCTGAGGCAGTAATGCTAACCATTACACCATCCGTACTGCCCAAGATGCCAGCTGTCAGGATCCGACAGTAAGTATAGCGGGTGGGTTAGGGCTGCTGGGGTAGGGGAGGTTTAGGCACCACCCAGGGGGGCTAGGGTTAGGTTGTGGGAGGGGGGGGCAGAGTCGGCCATAGGCATAGGCAAACTAGGCAATTGCCTAGGGGATTTGATATGCCTAGGGGCATCAGCAGCTTCTGCTGATTAAAATGATATGCGGCATGCCTATATTCTGTGTGTAGCATTTCATATGCAGATACAGCCACAGTATCACACAGTATATAGGCATGCTACATAACATTTTAATCAGTAGAAGCTGCTTGTGCATCCTAGCCACATAGCACTGCAAATAAGATGCGTTTTCATTAGAAAAAGGTGCCAGACGTTAGCATTGAGGCAAGATTTATGAGGACACATCTGTATCCAGGCAGAGGTCACAGTGTTAGTGGCAGTGTGATTGCTGTGTGCATGTGAGTGGGTTGGTTGTACAGTAGTGTTCGGAATATGTGTAAGGAGCATTGTGTGTCATGTAAAAATGCATTAATAATGTGCAGCAAATGTGTAGGGGCACTATGTGTAAAAGGGCATTAATAAAGGTTGTCATAATGTGTAAGGCGCATTATGTTTATAAGGATATTAATAATGTGTCTCATATGTGTAAGGGGCATTACTGTGTGGAATTATGTGTATAAATGCATTACTAATGTGTGGCATTATGTGTATAAGGTGCTCTACTATGTGGCGTTGCATATAGAAAGGGCACTACTGTGTTGTCTAATGTGAATAAAGAGCAATAGGGTGTGGTGTAATGTGAATAAGGAGCAATTCAGTGTGATCTAATGTGAATAAAGGGCTCTACTGTGAGGAGTAACGTTTATAAGGTAAAGTGATATTTCTGTGGGATGTAATATGAATTATGGACACTATCACATGATCAAATGTGAATGAAGTTGCAGTACTGTGTGGCGTAATTGGAATTGGGGTTACTATTGTGTGGCCATGCCCCTTGCCAGCAAAAACACACCCCTTTTTGGGCTGTGCGTCAAATGTGCAAACTGTTCCTGTTTAAAATATAGGGGGTGCAAACACCAAAATAAGGACTGCTATGGGTGAGGGGTGATGGTGCTGGGAAAGAGGTGCAAGGTCAGAGGCGGAACCAGCGGTGATGCTAGGGGGCACAAGCCAAAATCTTGCCTAGGGCATCATATTGGTTAGGGCCGGCTCTGGGGGGGGTGGGGGGGGGGGGTTACTGTTAGGCTGCAGGGAAGGGGGGTTAGGGTTAGGCATCACCGGGTGGGATAGATTTAGGAACTAAGGGGGGAGGGTTAGGATTAGGCTACGGGGCAGGATGTTAAGTTTAGGCACCACTGGGGGGGAGTTTGGGGTCAGGAACTAAGTAGGGAGGTTAGGCTTAGGCTACGATTCCGGTTCCAGAGGTAGGGATGCAGCACAGTTTAAAATTAAATAAGGGACTAGTTATATCAAATTAATTTCTCTTACTACGTCCTAGAGCAGTGGTCTCCAACCTTAAATGGGGTGTGAGCTACTTTCGGAAAATAAAACCTCTGAAGGAGCTACCCCCTCACCCCGATGCGCGTGCGTTCCTGCTAAAGTGGGTGTGCCCTCAAAAAAGTGGGTGTGGCCTCACAACTGCAAGTAATGGCCCCCGTGTAGTGCCAGATACACAAATAATGCCCCCCCCCCGCAGTGTCCGATACAGTACCCCACACAGTGCTAACCCTTGCTGGCTTCTACTGCTGCCGGTGCTGCTCCTCCTGTATGAGGAACGGAAGGGGAGGAGAGTGCAGCGCACGCCTCTCATGTGAAGTCCGGAGAGCGGCTACGGTGATGGTGACAGAGTCTCCGGCGGCGGCGGGCATTTCAAATATGGTGCTGGTAAGTGAGCCAATCAAAACTCGCGGTCCGGCAGCCAATCAGGTGCCGCTGCCGGTCCATGAGCTCTGATTGGCTGACGGCCAGCACCATATTAAAAATGAAGGAAGGAGGAGTGCCAGTGAAGCCCGTGCACTCTGTGAGTTACTGAAAATACTACGGCGAGCTGCCAGTAGCTCGCAAGCTACGGGTTGGAGATCACTGTCCTAGAGGATGATGGGGTCCATCTAGTACCATGGTGTATAGACGGGTCCTTTGGGAGCCACTGGCACTTTAAGAGTTTAATAGTGTGGGCTGGCCCCTCCATCTATGCCCCTCCTGCCAGACTCAGTTTAGAAAATGTGCCCGGAGGAGCCGGTCACAGCTAGGGGAGCTCCTAGGAGTTTTTCTGGTTTTATTTTTATAAGAGTTGTTAGGTACAGGAAGGCTGCTGGCAACAGCCTTCCTGCTTCGTGGGACTTAGGGGGTGAGTAGGAACTAACTCTTGAAATTAATGGTTCTCTATCTCCACTGACAGGACACTGAGCTCCTGAGGGTACTGATCGCAAGCGACTGCTCACTCCAGCAGCATGGCTGCCACCCCTGAACAGAGCCAGAAGAAAGAAGGGTGGCGAGTTCAGCGCCGGCGGTTAGCGGGTTGCCTGTGGGAATGGCGACACAAGGGTGGGAGCACATCTATGGAGATGCGGCTGAGGGGCGTCCTGGGCCTGCGCGATCACCCTAACACTGGTAAAGCAGCTAACAGGGGCTAATCCCGCTGTTAGCACTAAAGTTCTCAGGCCAGTATAGTCCTAGTGTGCGGGAAGCTTGCGTGCCATTATAGGGGGTGGGGCTTCTCCTCAGAGAAGCTTGCGTGCCATTATAGGGGGTGGGGCTTCTCCTCAGAGCGGATCCAGCACTCACCAGCGCCATTTTCTCCCTGCATAACGCTGATAGGGAGTGCTGAACCTCTACATAACCCCAGTTACTGCGGTACCAGGGTGTTATAGACAGGGGGGGAGAGTGTAGTTAGTACTATGTAACCTATTAAGGTTATTTAGTCTGCGCCAGGCTGTTATCATAATAACTGCCCACTGGGGCGCTGAGTGGCTGGCTCCTTATACTCTGTGACTTTCTGAAGGTACTCTGGGGGAAACTGTGTCTGACATTTTACTGTATGTGTGTGTGTGTGTGTGTGTGTGTGTGTGTGTGTGTGTGTGTGTATATATCCACATTACCATGTCTAAGGGCTCTGTATCATGTGCTGCAGAGTGTGTATCTTCTCCTGAGGAGTCTATCCCATGTACTCAGGACTGCAATGTGCTTTCCCAACCTTCCGAATCCAAACCCCCATGGGTGGATTCTTTAGGAGGAATGATATCCCCGATTTCCTCAAGGATGTCACATAATGAGAAAGAGATGCAGTTTTTGAGAAAGTCTGTAGAGGGTTTTCAGCATTCAGCCCCTACTTCCTCAAATACCCCACCTACATACCCTAAAAACATACACTTGCCCAAAAGTTGACACTGATACCGACTCTGATACATGGGACGGTGATGGGGATATGCAGGGGGGGGGAATGCATCCCTTGCTAAGGGGGTGCAGCTGATGACTGAAGCCATTAGGGATGTTTTGCATATTACTGAGAAGGTACCTGAGCCGGAAGAGGAATCTTATTTTACAGAAAATAAGAAATCTTCCCTCACCTTTCCTGCTCTATAGAGCTAAACTCTTTATTAGAAAAATCCTGGGAAAACCCAGTGAAAAAATTCCAGATCCCTAAAAGAATTCTCATTGCTTTTACTTTCCCTGAAGAGGACAACTGATCTAGAGCAAACCGTTACGCGACTGAGGGAGATTCACAATCTCGAGCGAAGTTTAGACAGTACGGTGGAGGAGTTGCAGTAGGGGTCACTGGTAGAAGAGTATGATGATCAGGTAGCCAGCTGGGTCACAGTTAGAAGGAAGAAAAAGAGGGGGAGGCTCGACATCTCCGAACTATCAAACTCGAACAAATTTGCCCGACTGGACGAGGAATCGGAGGATGATAGTGAAGAAATGACGGTGCCGGAGGGGACTGCTCCCTCTAGCATCCAGAGGAGCGGTCCCTCTGGCGCGGTTGGGATAAAAGATAGTGAGGTACCTAGTCAGATGGTGGTGGTAGGGGATTCTATCATCAGGAAGGCAGATAGGGCAATCTGCTACAGGGACCGTGATCGCCGTACAGTCTGTTGTCTCCCGGGTGCTCGGGTACGGCACATCGCGGACCGGGTAGATAGATTGTTGGGAGGGGCTGGGAAAGACCCGGCGGTCTTGGTGCACGTTGTCACCAATGACAAAGTTAGCAGAAGGTGGGATGTCCTTAAGAAAGACTATAGGGACTTAGGAAAGAAACTGAAGGCAAGGACATCTATGGTAATATTCTCGGAATTATTACCCGTGCCACGCACTAGTCCAGGGAGGCAGAGGGAGATTAGGGAGGTAAATGTGTGGCTTAGGGATTGGTGCAGGAAAGAGGGGTTTGTGTTCCCGGAACACTGGGCAGGCTTCTCAGTCAGGTGCCATCTCTTTTGTCGTGACGGATTGCACCTGACGGAGGAGGGGGCAGCGGTGCTGGGGGGAAGGATGGTTAGAAGGTTGGAGGAGATTTTAAACTAGGAGCCTGGGGGGAGGGTTTAGCTAGAAACTATGGGTCATGCAGTGAGAATAGTGGGGATGGCGGTAGTAAACGAAATGGGGAAAAGTTGGGGGGAGGGTAAGAGCAGGCAGTAAGGTTACTAACATGGGTACTAAAAGAGATTTTACCAAAGCACTAACCAATGACGATTACAGGTCATCATTGCTACATAAGGTGAAAGATGTACCTAACGCAAGGGAAAATACTTATCTTAGTTGTATGTATGTAAACGCCAGAAGCATTACTGGTAAAAAGGGTGAACTAGAAATACTTGCAGCAAGCAAACAGTATGATATTATAGGCATTACTGAAACTTGGTGGGATGAATCTCATGATTGGACAGTCAATCTAGAGGGCTATACACTGTTTAGGAGAGACAGACTAAATAAAAAGGGTGGAGGGGTGTGTCTTTATGTAAAGCCGTTTTTAAAACCTGATATACGGGAAGATATTCAGGAGGGCACTGTAGACACTGTCGAGACATTATGGGTAGAAATTACATGCAGGGAAAAAGGAATAAAAAAGTTAGTATTGGGTGTATGCTATAGGCCGCCTGGTATCAATGCATCTGATGAGGAATTGTTACTAAAGCAAATTGAAAGAGCAGCAGGAGTAGGATACATAGTAGTGATGGGAGATTTTAACTATCCAGAGATAAACTGGAAAAACGATTGATGTGATACTGCTAGGGGCAATATGTTTTTAAACACACTTAATGATAACTACTTAGTTCAACTAATTGAGGAACCAACTAGGTACAATGCAATCTTAGACCTGGTATTAACAAACAATGGGGATTTGGTATCAGGTATTATAGTAGGGGAACCCATAGGAAACAGCGACCACAATATGGTCACATTCAATATCAGTTTCCATAAACAGCTGTTACGATCCTGATGCTCAGGACAGGGGAGATCTTATGCAGTGAGTCCAGAGCACCAGGACGTGATGCTGGGATAGGAAAATGGAATGGAAATAGCCCCTAGCACCCTACCTCCGTTGTCTTACCCGTGTTGTCAATTCATGCCTGAACGACTATGGTTTCTTGGGCCCACGGCAGCCGCGTTTGAAGGGCGGATTAGGTCTGCCCAACTCCGATGCCCCCAGGTCTTAAAGAGAGACAAAGCGTGAACTGAGACAGGGTAATAACAAGGGGACCTCTAACTGAAACAACCAAGCTAGGGGCTACTAACTACCTGAAAACTAAACGTATGTGCGGCACGCCGCCAAAGGAAAAGAACTACAAAGGATACCACTGTCCACTCCCCCACACGGCACCGCCGAGTTCCGGGGAGGACAGTGAAAGCGGAAACCTCCGCAAAAGCACCAACTCAAAGAAACACAAATACTAAGCGGCAGAAGCCGCTACTCACGAAACCGGGCGAGACCCCCAGATGACAGTAACAGGTTCACAAGGACCGGAAGGATTCCCAGGACCGGCTTCAGAACTTCAGAATACAAGAGGGCAGGGAGCAGGATCGACCAGATGCGGCTGATCAGGAACAAACTTCTACTAGGCAGGAACAGCATACAGGAAGCTATCACCGGCGTTTGTGTGAGACACTGAGGAGGCATATAACAGGGAACCCACCAATGGCAGTACAGAGCCTAATTGATAAATGTCATGCAGCTGCCTTGCTGCACGACCAGGGGAGAACAGGTGAGTAATCTTATGGCAACGGGGAACGCGGTCCACCTGTGGCGTCCCCGTTGCCATGAACCCGGCGGCCCTGCACGCACGGCGTCCTAGCGTTGCCAGGGACCCGGCGGCTATCGTGCGCATGGCGTCCCGGCGTTGCTAGGCACCGTGCGGAAGCAGGGAGAGAGAGAGGCGCGGCGGCCGTAACCGCTGCTCTGTCAGGGCACGGCCGAACACCTAACAGTACCCCCCCCCTTGAGGAGGGGTTAAAGAACCCCTAGAGCTGGGTTTCTGAGGAAACTCCTGGAAGAATATCTTCTTAAGTTTAGGAGCATGTAAATCCTTTTCCAGCACCCAAGACCTTTCTTCAGGGCCATAACCTTTCCAGTGGATTAAAAAATAAAGCCGGCCACGAGAAAGCTTAGAATCTAAAACCTTCTCCACCAAGAACTCTTGTTGTCCCTGAACATCCACTGGAGATCTACCCTGGGAAGTCCTCCGAGGAAATCTCCTGGAAGAAAAATACTGTTTCAAAAGGGAACAATGAAAAGTATTGCCAATTTTGAGTGATCTCGGCAAACGTAGCCGAAAAGCAACTGGGTTAACTTTCTTAATGATAAGGAATAGTCCAATAAATTTGGGTCCCAATCTAGCCGAGGGTTGTCGGAGCTTGATGTTGCGAGTTGACAACCACACCTTATCTCCCACCTTAAAAGTGCAAGGACGTCGGAGCCTATCAGAAAATGTCTTTTCTCGGAAGGCAGCTTTCTTCAGGGCAAGGTGCACCTTTCTCCAAATCGTTCTGAGATGGGAGGTTAAGGTCAACGAGGAGACTGGAGATGAGGGAAAAAAGAGTTGGCTCTAGGATGAAAGCCAAAGACCGAAAAGAATGGGGACTCCTTGGTGGAAGAATGACAAGAGTTATTATAGGCAAATTCAGCTAAAGGAAGAAATTCAGACCAATCATTCTGAAGTTTGGCCGAATATAACCGTAAATACTGTTTTAACGACTGATTAACTCGTTCGGTTTGTCCGTTAGATTGTGGATGGTACCCAGATGTTAAAGAGAGTTTCATATTCAATGAGGCACAAAAACGTTTCCAGAAACGGGCGATGAATTGCGGACCCCGATCAGAGACAATATCCCTGGGCAACCCATGGAGCCTGAACACATGGCGGAGAAACAAGACTGCCAACCCTTGAGCAGAGGGTAATCAGGGAAGAGCAATGAAGTGAGCCATTTTACTAAATCGATCTACTACCACCCAAATGACTCGAAATCCGGCTGAAAGAGGAAGGTCCACCACGAAATCCATGGATATATGTGACCATGGCCTGAGAGGAACGGCTAAAGGTATGAGTTGCCCGATCGGCAACGAACGAGAAACCTTATGCTGTGCACAAACCTGACAGGAATGGACAAATTCCCTTACATCTTTAGAAAGATTAGGCCACCACACCGAGCGAGAGACTAACTCCAAGGTCTTAGTGATACCTGGATGACCAGAGACTTTGTTGTCATGAAACTCAGCTAAAACAGTGCCTCTCAGAAATTCAGGGACGAAGAGACGATCAGCAGGAGTAAGTTTGGGAGCCTGCCGTTGAAGCTGGTCTAACTGAGTAAATAAATCCTGTGTGAGGCCTGCCCGGATGACAGATGATGGAACTATGGGGGTAGTAGCAGGATGGTTATTGTGAACCGGAAGAAAACAACGTGACAGGGCATCAGCTTTCGTATTCTTGGAACCGGGCCTCAAGGTGATAATAAACCTGAAACGAGTAAAAAACAATGCCCAACGTGCCTGCCGAGCATTAAGCCATTTAGCTGACTCAATATACTGCAGGTTCTTATGGTCAGTAAACACTGTAATGGTATGCCTAGCTCCCTCCAGCCAATGCCTCCACTCCTCGAAAGCCCATTTAACTGCCAGCAATTCTCGATTACCAACATCATAGTTGGATTCTGCGGAGGAGAATTTCCTGGACATGAAGGCACAAGGGTGTAATTCCTGAGACTCCGGATCTTCCTGAGAAAGGATAGCCCCCACTCCAACCTCTGAGGCATCTACCTCGACTATAAAGGGGAGCTCCGGGTTAGGGTGCCTGAGAACAGGAGCCGAGACAAAGGCCTGCTTCAAGGCCAGAAAGGCAGACTCAGCTTCAGGCGACCAATTGGAAGGGTCCACTCCTTTTTTAGTCAATGCTACTATAGGAGCGACCAAATCAGAAAAGGTATCAATGAAATGCCTATAATAATTTGCAAACCCTAAAAAGCGCTGAATTGATTTTAAATTCGTGGGTTGCGCCCATTTAAGGATGGCCTGGAGTTTTTTCGGTTCCATGAAAAACCCCTGGGGAGAAATAATATACCCCAAGAAGGACACTTCTGTGATGTGGAAATTACATTTCTCCAGTTTAGCGTATAAATGATTCTCCCGTAGTTTTTGAAGGACCAGTCGCACATGGGAAATATGTTGTTCCATAGACTCAGAGTAAATCAAAATGTCGTCTAAGTAAACGACTACGAACTTCCCTAGAAAGTCACGAAGAACATCATTAATGAGGTCTTGAAATACCGCAGGAGCATTTGACAGCCCAAACGGCATCACCAAGTATTCATAATGACCCGACTGTGTGCTGAAAGCCGTCTTCCACTCATCCCCAGATCTTATTCGGATGAGATTATAAGCTCCTCTAAGATCGATCTTAGAGAAGATAACGGCAGAGCGTAACTGATCAAACAGTACCGAAATCAAGGGCAAGGGGTAGGTGTTTTTAGCAGAAATTTTATTCAGAGCCCGAAAATCAATACACGGTCTGAGCGACCCATCTTTTTTCTCAACAAAAAAGAACCCTGCACTCAAAGGAGATTTCGAGGGCCTAATGAAGCCTTTTTTCAGGCTCTCCTGAATATAATTATCCATAGCCGTGGTTTCCGACCCAGACAGGGCATATAATCTCCCTTTAGCTAAAGTGGCACCTGGGATTAAATCAATAGCGCAATCATAGGACCGATGGGGAGGCAGAATGTCCGCATTACTCTTGGAGAAAACATCGGCAAAATCCTGATATTCCAAAGGAATAAGTTCTGGGGTAACTGCCGCAACCCGGACTGGATGGGAAATACACTCCTTTACACAAAAGGGACCCCATTGGGAAATCTCCCCAGACCGCCAAGCTATGGTGGGATTATGAAGGCAAACCAGGGATGACCCAAAACTACTGGTACTGCCGGACAATGTGTAAGGTAAAATTCTATTTTTTCTGAATGTAGGGCCCCCACTGTCAGTTGTACTGGGGGTGTGCGGTGAGTAATTACCCCATTGGAAAGCGGACCACCATCCAAGCCGTGCATGGTGATACGTTTATCCAAAGGTATCTGCGGAACGCCTAAAGCCTTAGCCCAACCTAAATCCATAAAATTTCCTGCAGCTCCACTGTCGACGAAGGCCGACACCAACGAACTGAGGCTACCAAAGGAAATCTTTACAGGAACTAATAAAGAATCATTAGAGGAGATTAACTGCAGACCCAAGTGAACCCCCTCACAATTCACTTGGACAGAGCTTTTCCCAGCTTATTCGGGCAACCACGTGCGATATGTCCCTTGCCACCACAATACAAACAAAGACCAGAATTTAACCTTCTGGTTCTTTCCTCTGGGGACAGCCGGGAGAGACCCATTTGCATGGGCTCCTCGACGTCCTCAGGGAAAGTATACACACATGGACTAGGCCTAAAAGTTATTCCTCTTTCAGCCCTCCGCTCTCGGAGACGACGATCAATTTTAATAGCGAGCTCCATGAGTTTGTCTAGAGTCTCAGGAGCGGGGTTCTGAAGGAGACTGTCTTTAATACCTTCAGACAAACCGAGGCGAAACTGACTGCGCAGGGCCGGGTCATTCCAGCCACAGTCGTTCGACCAACGGCGAAACTCGGTACAATACGCCTCTGCAGGATTTTTACCTTGCTTAAGGGCACGCAGGTGGCTCTCAGCAGATGCTTCTCTATCTGGGTCGTCATATAAAAGGCCTAAGGATTTAAAAAAGGCGTCTACTGATAACAAGGCAGCATCATCCGCTCTTAGCCCAAAAGCCCAGGTCTGTGGATCACCTTGGAGTAAAGACATTACAATCCCGACCCGTTGAGACTCAGTACCAGAGGAACGGGGCCTTAAACGAAAATAAAGCTTACAAGCTTCCTTAAAATTAAAGAAATCTTTTCAGTTACCCGAAAAACGGTCAGGTAAATGCATTTTTGGTTCTGGAACCATACTCGGGGAGGCTCGCAAAAGATCTTCCTGCGATCTCACCCGAAGAGTAAGGTCCTGAACCATCTGAGTTAATTCCTGAATCTGGTTGACCAAAAGCTGACTGGGATTTGGCCCTAAAACTGCCGGATTCATGAGGCCGAATTTCTAGGCCCACCAATACAAAGGAAAAAGAATTATACCCCATTTTGTGGGCCGGTGATAATGTTACGATCCTGATGCTCAGGACAGGGGAGATCTTATGCAGTGAGTCCAGAGCACCAGGACGTGATGCTGGGATAGGGAAATGGAATGGAAATAGCCCCTAGCACCCTACCTCCGTTGTCTTACCCGTGTTGTCAATTCACGCCTGAATGACTATGGTTTCTTGGGCCCACGGCAGCCGCGTTTGAAGGGCGGATTAGGTCTGCCCAACTCCGATGCCCCCAGGTCTTAAAGAGAGACAAAGCGTGAACTGAGACAGGGTAATAACAAGGGGACCTCTAACTGAAACAACCAAGCTAGGGGCTACTAACTACCTGAAAACTAAACGTATGTGCGGCACGCCGCCAAAGGAAAAGAACTACAAAGGATACCACTGTCCACTCCCCCACACGGCACCGCCGAGTTCCGGGGAGGACAGTAAAAGTGGAAACCTCCGCATAAGCACCAACTCAAAGAAACACAAATACTAAGCGGCCTAGGCCGCAACACGCGGCAGAAGCCGCTACTCACGAAACCGGGCGAGAACCCCAGATCACAGTAACAGGTTCACAAGGACCGGAAGGATTCCCAGGACCGGCTTCAGAACTTCAGAATACAAGAGGGCAGGGAGCAGGATCGACCAGATGCGGCTAACCAGGAACACACTTCTACAAGGCAGGAACAGCATACAGGAAGCTATCACCGGCGTTTGTGTGAGACACTGAGGAGGCATATAACAGGGAACCCACCAATGGCAGTACAGAGCCTAATTGATATATGTCGTGCAGCTGCCTTGCTGCACGACCAGGGGAGAACAGGTGAGTAATCTTATGGCAACGGGGAACGCGGTCCACCTGTGGTGTCCCCGTTGCCATGGACCCGGCGGCCCTGCACGCACGGCGTCCTAGCGTTGCCAGGGACCCGGTGGCTATCGTGCGCACGGCGTCCCGGCGTTGCTAGGCGCCGTGCGGAAGCAGGGAGAGAGAGAGGCGCGGCGGCCGTGACCGCTGCTCTGTCAGGGCACGGCCGAACACCGCCGCGCCTAACAACAGCCCTATACTGGCTCAACTAGGACTCTAAACTTTAGCAAAGCAAATTTTGAAAATATGAGGGTATTTTTCAGGGATATTGAATGGGAAGGTTTGTTTTTAGGAAAAATACTACGGAGAAATGGGAGGTACTAAAATTCCTGCTAGCTAAAAATACACTCAAATTTATTCCTACGAGCAGCAAAAAAAGGAATAAAAATCATAAACCGATGTGGCTTAACAAAAAGATAAAGGAACTTATGGGCAAAAAAGGCGAGCATTTAAAAAATACAAATCTGACGGGGAAGCAGAATCATTTCAGCACTATAAGGAATGTAACAAAATATGCAAAAAGGAAATAAGAGCGGCTAAAGTAGAAACTGAAAAACTAGTAGCAAAGGAAAGCAAAGCGAATCCCCAAAAATTCTTTAAATACATTAATAGCAAGAGATTAAAGAAGGAGAGTATAGGCCCTTTAAAAGACAAGTTGGGAGTCTTAAGCAAAAATGATAATGACATAGCGGACACACTAAATGAGTTTTTTCAACAGTATTTACTAGAGAGGAACCAATTCAGGGACTAACACATAATCTCAATAATGAGAATGTCCCACTGATGGGTACTTATTTAAGCGAGGAAGTAGTCTGTGACCGATTAAAACATTTAAAGATTAATAAGTCACCAGGTACCGATGGTATTCACCCAAGGGTTCTAATGGAGCTTCACTCTGAACTTGCAAAACCGCTATTTTTGATCTGTAAGGATTCAGTAATATCAGGAATGGTTCCCAAAGACTGGAGTATAGCGGAAGTAGTGCCTATATTCAAAAAGGGAAGTAAAGCTGAACCAGGTAATTATAGACCAGTTAGTCTTACATCTATAGTGGGGAAAGTATTGGAAGGTATTCTAAGAGATAGCATTCAGAAGTTCCTTGAAGTCAATAAGGTCATTAAAAGGAATCAACATGGGTTTATGAAGGACAGATCCTGTCAAACCAACTTACTTGGCATTTATGAAACAGCAGGCGCAAACCTAGATCAGGGTAAAGAGGTGGATGTAATCTTTTTAGATTTTGCCAAAGCGTTCGACACTGTACCACACATGAGACTTATCTACAAGCTACAAGAATCAGGGCTAGGAAGCACAATATGCACTTGGGTCAAAAACTGGTTAGATAATAGGGAGCAGCGAGTTGTGGTTAATGGATCTTTTTCAAATTGGACTGAAGTGCTAAGTGGTGTGCTGCAAGGCTCAGTATTAGGACCGCTATTGTTCAATATTTTCATTAACGACCTAACAGAAGGTCTAGAGAGCATGGTGTCAATTTTTGCAGATGATACCAAATTGTGTAAAGTTATAAATGCGGAGGGGGATGCTGAGTCACTTCAGAATGACTTAGTTAAATTAGAAGCTTGGGCAGCGAAATGGAGAATGCGCTTCAATACAGACAAGTGTAAGGTAATGCACTATGGTAACAAGAACAGAAATAACACCTACCTACTAAATGGGGTAAAATTAGGGGATTCTGTACTGGAAAAGGACTTAGGTGTCCTCATAGATAGCAAACTAAGCAGTAGTACCCAAAGTAGGACTGCAGCAAAGAAGGCTAATAAGATATTAGCATGCATAAAACGGGGAATTGATGCTAGGGTCGAGAGTATTATACTCCCGTTATATAAATCACTTGTGAGGCCACACCTTGAATACTGTGTACAATTCTGGGCACCTTACTACAAAAAGGATATCCTGGAGCTAGAAAAGGTTCAGAGGCGGGCGACCAAACTAATTAAGGGTATGGAGACGCTGGAATACGAGGAAAGGCTTGCGAGACTAGGCATGTTTACACTGGAAAAGAGGAGATTAAGAGGGGACATGATCAACATTTACAAATATATAAGGGGACAATATACAGATCTTGCGCAGGACCTGTTTTTGGTTAGATCAACACAGAGAACTCGTGGACACTCGCTCAGGTTAGAGGAGAGGAGTTTCCACACAATACGGCGTAAAGGCTTTTTTACGGTAAGGACGATACGTGTTTGGAATTCCCTGCCTGAGGAAGTTGTAATGGCCAACTCAGTCAACACCTTTAAGAATGGGTTAGATAAATTCCTAATGGATAAGGATATCCAGGGTTACGGGGCATAGTCACGCACTATGGTTATTATAAAAAAGAGGGGTTAATCGGAACGGCAGTCAGCAACTTCAGTCAAAATTTTATACAAAATAATCGTGCATAGGAGAACACAAATAGGTTGAACCCGATGGACAATTGTCTTTTTTCAACCTTAGATACTATGTTACTATGTAGAAAGAAATGGGAAAACCCTCCTATAGTAGACGCTTCTGTATCTAGGTTGTCTAAAAAGGTGGTTTTACCTGTCCCTGGTTCAACCGCCCTAAAAGAGCTGGCTGACTGCAAGATTGAGACTACGCTCAAATCAATCTACACAGCCACTGGCGGGGCTTTAAGGCCCACTATTGCTTGTGCGTGGTTTTCTAAAGCCATAGTAAAGTGGTCAGGCACATTACTACATTACTTAGATACTATGGAAGGAGTAACATTGATTTGTTTTTGCGTCACATACAGGATTCTGCTGGGTTCATGGTGGAGGCCATGAAAGACCTTGGAACACTGAATGCAAGGGCTACTTCCATGGCAGTCTCAGCACGCAGAGGACTCTGGCTACGCCAATGGATTGCGGATGCAGAATCTAAGAAAAGTGTGAAGAACCTACCCTTCACAGGTCAGGCTCTGTTTGGGGATGCATTGGATGCATGGATTTCCATGGCAACTATGGGTAAGTCAACCTTTCTCCCCTCAGCAGCTCCACCGACTAGGAAATCTTATCCTACATCCACACTGCAGTCCTTTCGGACCGCAAAATAAAAAAACAAAACAAATCCCCTTCCACCTTCTTTAGGGTGGTCGGGGAAAATCCAAAAAACCTGCACCAACAGGTTCTCAGGAACAGAAACCAGGTCTGTTTCCTCAAAATCTTCAGCATGACGGTGGACCTCCCAGCCTGGAGATCGGGCAGGTGGGAGCGAGACTAAAAAAATTCAGTCAAATCTGGGCATCATCAGGCCTAGACCCCTGGGTGACAGACATTGTTACACAGGGCTACAGTCTGGAGTTTCAGGAACTCCCACCTCACAGATTCTTCAAATCAGGCTTACCAGTTTTACTGACAGAAAGTGCTATCCTCCAGGAAGCCATTCAAAAATTGGTCCAAACAGATGTTATTGTCCCAGTTCCACCTCACCTACACCACAAGGGTTATTACTCAAACCTGTTTGTGGTGCCGAAACCGGATAGTTCGGTAAGGCCGATTTTAAACCTAAAGTCATTGAACCCCTACTTAAGGGAATTCAAATTCAAGATAGAGTCTCTGAGAGCGGTGATCTCAGGTCTGGAGGAGGGGGAATTCCTAGTATCCCTCGATATCAAGGATGCATACCTTCACATTCCGATCTGGTCGCCTCACCAGGCTTATCTCAGATTTGCGCTGCTGGATTGTCACTATCAGTTCCAGGCACTGCCTTTTGGTCTCTCACAGCACCGAGGGTGTTCACCAAGGTCATGGCAGAGATGATGCTACTCCTCCACAGACAAGGAGTGAACATAATTCCATATCTGGACAATCTGCTGATAAAAGCATCGTCCAGGGAGAGGTTGTTGCAGAGTATTGCTCTCTCAACTTGACCACTCCAGGATCATGGGTGAATCTTGAACCTTCCAAAGTCACATTTGGAGACGACAAGGAGACTACCCTTCCTGGGGATGATACTCGACATGGAAGTGCAGAGGGTGTTTCTACCGTTGGAGAAAGCGTTGGTGATCCAATCAATGGTACGGAATGTCGAGAGACCCATAGGCAGTGGCGGTGGATGCACTGGTAACTCCGTGGTTGTTCCAGTAGGTGTATGTGTTCCCTCCACTTCCACTCATCCCAAGGATTCTCAAACTAATAAAAAGAACAAGATTTCAGGCGATCATCATTGCTCCGGACTGGCCAAGGAGGGCTTAGTACGCAGATCTTCTGGAATTACTCCTGGAGGATCCAAGGCCTCTTCCTCTTCACGAGGACCTTCTGCAACAGGGGCCGTTCGCCTATCAAGACTCACCGCAGCTACGCTTGATGGCGTGGAGGTTGAACGCCAGATCTTAGCCCGGAAGGGCATTCTGAAAAAGGTAATTCCTACCCTAATACAAGCTAGGAAGGGAGTTATGTCTAAACATTACCATCGGATTTGGAAAAAGTACGTGTCTTGGTGTGAATCCAAGAAGTTTCCAACGGTGGAGTTTCAACTGGGACGGTTTCTCCTCTTTCTGCAAGCAGGTGTGGATGTGGGCCTACGCTTAGGCTCCACAAAAGTCCAGATTTCGGCCTTGTCCATTTTCTTCCAGAAACAATTGGCTGCCCTCCCTGAGGTTCAGACATACTTGAAAGGGGTTCTGCCTCCTACGGCACCTTAGGATCTTAATGTGGTGCTGCAGTACCTGCAATCGGATTGGTTCGAACCTTTGCAGGAGGTGGACGTCAAGTTTCTTACTTGGAAGGCGGTCTCCACTGTTGGCATTAGCATCTACTAGACGTGTGTCAGAATTAGGGGCACTGTCATGCAAGAGCCCCTATTTGATTTTCCATGAAGATAGGGCTGAGCTCAGAAGACGTCACCAGTTTCTTCCAAAGGTTGTGTCAGCTTTTCATATCAACCAACCTATTGTGGTGCCAGTGGCTACTGACTCCTCAATTACCTCAAAGTCCTTGGATGTGGTGAGGGCTATGAAAATTTATGTGAAAAGAACTTCTTGTCACAGGAAGTCGGACGATTTATTTATCCTTTATGATTCCAACAAGATTGGGTGTCCTGCTTCTAAGCAGATGATTTCTCGTTGGATCAGGTTTACTATCCAGCATGCTTATTCTACGGCAGGCTTGCAGTTTCCACAATCTGTTAAGGCCCACTCTACTCGTAAAGTGGGTTCTACCTGGGCGGCTGCCCGGGGTGTCTCGGCTTTACAGCTTTGCCGAGCAGCTACTTGATCCGTTTGCTAAGTTCTACAAGTTCGATACTTTGGCCTCTGAGGACCTAAAGTTTGGTCAATCTGTTCTGCAGGAACCTCAGCACTCTCCCTCCCGTACTGGGAGCTTTGGTACATCCCCATGGTACTAAATGGACCCCAGCATCCTCTAGGGCGTAAGAGAAAATAGGCGCTCTCCTGATTGACAGGCTAAGAGTGCACAGCCAATCAGGAGGAGCGCACTGGCTAGAATGGAGGAGAGTGCTCCTCCATTCTACCCAATGATGGGAACTTTGCAGTCTGCGGTAAACCGCAAGGTTATTTGCGGTCACTCTTGTGGGTGACCCCAATTAACTTTGCGGTTTCCCGCAGACCGCAAAGTTCCCATTATTGGGTAGAATGGAGGAGCGCTCTCCTCCATTCTAGCCAATGCGCTCCTCCTGATTGACAGGTTAGGAGCGCACAGCCAATCAGGAGAGCGCCATGACGTGGCGCTCCCTGATTGGCTGGCGAGACCTTCAGTGACAGAAGTCACGGGGGGTGGGGGGGTGGTCCCAGCATTCAGGGAAAGGGGTTCCATGTGTAAACATGGAACCCCTTTAGTGGCGTGGATCGGGTTTCTGGTTTGTTATTTTATTCAAGTACCTGGATTCCGTCGGATAAGATGAGGACAGATCTACACTGGATTGGTTGTAAGTATAATTTTTATTTGACAGGTACCCCGTGGATTCTACTTGACAAGGGGACTGAGGGGCTCCGTGGGTCACTAGGTAAGTATGTGAGTGTGTAAGTGTCCATGTATGTAAATTAAAGCTTTACTTTCACGGTGTTTTGTGTTGTTTTTTGGGTGTTTTTGTTGTTGTAGAACTACAGGTACCAGCGGGCCCGTTATTTTCCTGCATGCTGGTACTTGTGGTTCTCCAAGTACCAGCTTGCGGGGAGGCTTGCTGGGACTTGTAGTTCCACAACAACAACAAAAATTCTTATTTTTACACAAAGGTTATTAGCCTCCCATCCACCTCCCACGGATGGGAAGAACAGGCTCGGGCTTCAACCCTGGTCCTTGGGTGCCCGGAGGGGGAAACCCCTTGATTTAAGGGGTCCCCACTCCTTCAGGGAACCCCGGCCAGTGGTGACTAGTTGGGGGGGGGGGGGGGTGGTAATGCCACGGCCGCAGGGACCTATATAAAAGTAATCCCCGGCTGTGGCATTATCTCCCTGGCTAGTGGTTGTATAAATATGGCGGGACCCTACGCCTTTTTGCCCCCTGTATTTTTACAACTAGGGCTGGCTCAAAGAGCCCGAGGCTGGTTATGCTTAGGAGGGGGGACCTCATGCAATTTTTTTTCACACATTTTTAACCTAAACAGACCCTTTCCCACAGATAATCATGCACGGATCTCACTGATCCGTGCATGACTATCCAAACATGCCACAAAAAAGCAGGTCTATTTTTTAGCTGCTTTTTTTTTTATGAGTCGCAAAAAAATACGTCAGCAATTGAACATTCACAGACCAACAACAAAATACGAATGAATAGTATATTACCGTGTTGTATGAATAAACAGGCGCGTTTGACCGATGGTCTATTCCGGTGGTTACCAAACTTTTTTGAATCACGGCGCCCTAGACCATCAAAAATTTATTAAGGCACCCCTAGGCCAAATGTTTCTTATTGAGGAATTCAAAAACAAATATTAAATTAAATAAATTGTGTTTATTTGTCATCCTTAGGGTCAGTTATGTGGTAAGGGACAGGATTTGTTTCTATTTGTCTATATATATATCATGATTCTTTGCCATTAGCACTGGTTTTGCCTGTTTTATTGACCATAAATAATTTGATTTGGCCCTGGACCACCAACACAAGGCACCCCTGCAAGTACCTCAAGGCACCCCAGGGTGCCTAGGCACACAGTTTGGGAACCACTGGTCTATTCATTCGTATTTCTGCCCTCTGCCATGAAAGCCATTACGAATAGACCCAACACTACCGAGATTTGTGCTTAGTAAATTCCCGTGTTGACACTTAGAAAAAAAAAACAAACTCAGACAAAATCGTGACTTTAGTAAATAAACCCCTAAGTGTAAAGTTCTTGTATCGTCATAAGAGGCAGAAGAAGCTGCCTCACTGACAGTTGCAGAACCACCACTCAGAAATAAAGGCTAAGGCCTGAGCCTTTCCTTGCCACTGTGTGTGGTGAATGGCATGTTGGCAATTTTATGTTTTTTCTGCACCAAACATTCCCTTTTAAAGAAGTGTCTTTTTTCTTTAACACTGTATATTGGGTTTTTGATTTTAGATGCCCTGACTTAGACAATATTGATTTGATTTAGATTTCTGTTCTGTTCAGTCACTTTGCATTTTGTTAATTGATAAAACTAAACTATTAACACTTCTATTTTTGAAAGTATACTTACTTTGGTGCATTTTTTCCACACCTGCCTATCTTTTGCATAGTACCGTTTATGAACCATTATCGATATATTCAGTAAGAGGGCATAGGCTGTAAGTCTACTAACTAAGAATGCTACAACGTTGCTAAAGAAAAAATATGATACATATATATATATATATATATATATATATATGTATATATACATACACACACATACATACACGGTACTGTGGACTCTAAGCTGGTCAGTCCATCCGGGTTACCAAATTTTCGGTATACCAGTCCAGCGTCACCTTGGAAACATGACAAAACGCAGTATACGATGATCCCCTTTTTAAACTCGGTTAGGTCCTTTTTGGAAAGCCATTTCATTAGCAAATGATCTAATCAGTGCCCCTTTACCTGTTTTATACCTTCACCAACATATGTCTGTGGTAGGACACCTCCATTTCACTTGCACGGGGGTGCGGTGTCCAGTCACTTTTGTCTACATAATACATCATTATTATGACCATCAGCTAATAGCCAGAGTTACCGTCGTATGCGGCATGGACAGTGGACAGTGCCGTTTCCAGCAGCGGACGAGCCGTGTGACTGCATGAGGCGCACGCCGCGGCACGTTTCCTGTGCATGACTGCTCCCCTTCCTCCCTGTCATTGTACTCCACTCGTAGCATGACGCGTTTGCATTTTGATGTCACGATGCAACGCGTCACTTTGCGAAACTCCGCCCTCGGGTGGAGTACAATGGCGGGGAGAAGGGGGAGCAGGAGCGCTGGTTGGCTGGCACCAGCGCACACCCCTGACAATGAGCATTACATTACACACCCCTGGTAATGACATTACCCCTAGCAACAAGCATTACACACCCCTGGCAATGACATCACCCCAGGCAACTAGCATTATACACCCCTGGCAATGGGAATTACCCCTGGCAACTTGCATTACACACCCCTGGCAACGACATTACCCCTGGCAACTAGCATTACACACCCCTGGCAATGGGCATTACCCATGGCAACTAGCATTACACACCCCTGGCAACGAGCATTACACACCCCTGGCAATAACATTACCCCTGGCAGCTAGCACTACACACTCCTGGCAATGGGCATTACCCCTGGCAACTAGCATTACACACCCTTTACAATGACATTACCCCTGGCAACTAGCATTACACACCCCTGGCAATGGGCATTACCCCTGGCAACTAGCATTACACACCCCTGCCAATGAGCATTACACACCCCTGGCAAAAACATTACCCCTGGTAACTAGCATTACACAGCCCTGGCAACAAGCATTACACACCCCTGGCAATGTGCATTACACACCCCTGTCAACTAGCAATACACACCCCTGGCAACAAGCATTACACACCTCTGGCTACGAGCATTACACACCCCTGGCATCAAGCATTACACACCCCTGGCAACAAGCATTACACGCCCCTGGCAACTATCATTACTCCTGGCAACGAGCATTACACATCCCTAGCAATTAGCATTACACACCCCTGGCAACTAGTATTACACCTGGCAACGAGCATTACACCCCCCTAGCAATGAGCATGATACCCGTCCCAGAACATGAAACCCAGAGCATGAAATACCTGGCAATGAGCAAGACAACCAGCGCATGAAACCCCTGGCAACGAGCATGACACCCAGCATGTGAAACCCTTGGCAACAAGCAGGTAATTTAAAGGTAATTAGAAGCTTTACTATAGGGCATAATGTATCACGGGCATTGTGGTGTGTGTCACAATATGGTGCAGGGGGCTTTACTGTGTGGGGCTTAATATGGTGGAATTCTTTTTTTGCTAAACAAACATGAAACAGGAACAGCAACAGCTGAACCAACAATACTTAACCAAGTAACAGTGCAGAAACGAAGCATCGGGCGGGCGCCCAGTATCCTCTACAGACTACGATAAAAGGATTTACCAGTAGGTAATTAAAATCCTATTTTCTCTTACGTCCCAGAGGATACTGGGGTCCACATTAGTACCATGGGGATGTACCAAAGCTCCCAAACCGGGTGGGAGAGTGCTGAGGGTCCTGCAGAACTGATTGACCAAACTGAAGGTCCTCAGAGTCCAAAGTATCAAACTTGTCGAACTTAGCAAACATGTTCGAACCAGACCAAGTAGAGCTGTAAAGCCGAGACACCCCGGGCAACCGCCCAGGAAGAACCCACCAACCTAGTAGAGTGGGCATGTACAGATCTAGGAACCGGCACACCTGCCGTAGAGTAAGCATGCTGAATAGTTAGCTTGATCCAGTGAGCAATAGACTGCTTCAAAGCAGGACACACAATTTTATTGGGATCATACAGTGCAAACAGCGAGTCCGATTTTCTGTGACGAGCTGTCCATTTGACATAGATTTTCAAAGCCCGCACAACATCCAGAGACTTGGAAGTGGAAGAGGTGTCAGTAAGCACTGGAACCACAATAGACTGGCTGACGAGTTCTGAGTTCAGCTCTATCTTCATGAAAAATTAAATAGGGGCTTTTGTGAGACAATGCCCCCAATTCGACACACGTCTTGCCGAAGCCAAGGTCAGCAATGTAACAGTCTTCCACATAAGAAACTTTACATCAACCTCCCGTAAAGGCTCAAACCATTCACATTGTAGAAACTGCAACATCACATTGAGATCCCAAGGTGCCATGGAAAGCACAAAGAACGGCTGAATGTGCAGAACCCCTTTCAAGAATATCTGAACCTCAGGGAGGGACGCCAACTGTCTTTGGAAGAAAATGGACAAGGCCGAGATCTGGACCTTTAAGGAACCCAGGAGTAGGCCCACATCCACTCCTGACTGCAGAAAAATCAGAAAACAACCCAGCTGAAATTCCACCGTAGGGAATTTCCTGTTTTCACACCAAGACACACACATACTCCAAATCCGGTGGTAATGTTTAGACGTTACCCCTTTTCTGGCTTGGATCGGGGTATGAATTACCCTGTCCGGAATGCCTTTCTGGGCTAAAATTTGATGCTCAACTGCCATGCCATCAAAAGTAGCCACGGTAAGTCTTGATAGACGAACGGCCCCTGTTACAGAGGATCCTCTCGAAGAGGTAGAGGCCACGGATCCTCCAGCAGCATGTCCAGGAGATCTGCGTACCAAGCCCTTCTTGGCCAATCTGGAGCAATGAGAATTGCTTGAACCTTTTCTCTTTTTTATTCTTTTGAGAATTCTTGGGATCAGTGGAAGTGGTGGAAACACATATACCATCTGGTAAACCCATGGAGTCACCAGAGCGTCCACTGCCTGTGGGTCTCTCGACCTGGAACAATACCGCCTGAGTTTCTTTTTGAGATGAGAGGCCATCATGACGATTTATGGAATTCCCCACTGGCGTGTCATGCACCTGAACACCTCCGGGTGAAGGCCCCACTCTCCTGGGTGGAGATCGTGTATGCTGAGGAAGTTTGCTTCCAGTTGTCTACTCCTGGAATGAAGACCGCTGACAATGCCAAAGCGTGTCCTTCTGCCCAGAGGATAATCCGTGTTACCTCTGACATTGCACATCCCTGGCAATTAGCATTACACACCCCATTGACCAACATTGACCTGTCGGTTTATGTACGTTACTGCCGTCACATTGTCCGACTGAACTTGGATTGCCTGATCTTGAAGAAGATGGGCTGCCTGCAGAATGGCTTTGTATATGGGCCTTAGTTCTAGAATGTTGATTGGAAGAATGGTTTCCTGATTTGACCATTTTCCTTGGAAGTGTGCCCCCTGGGTGACTGCTCTCCAACCTCTTCGGCTTGAGTCTGTGGTTAGCAGAATCCAATTTTTAATCCCGAACCTTTGGCCCTCGGTCAGGTGAGAAGTCTGGAGCCACCATAGAAGAGAAATCCTGGCTTATGGTGACAGACGAATCCTCTGGTGCATGTGTAAATGCGATGCGGACAATCTGTCCAACAGGTCCAGCTGGAAAGGTCTTGCGTGAAACCTTCCGTACTGCAGTGCCTCGTAAGCGGCTACCATCATTCCCAGAAGGTGAATGCAGAGATGCACCGATATCCGGGTTTGTTTCAGAACATCCCGCACCATTGACTGGATCACCACTGCAGTTTCCAATGGAAGGCACACCTTCAGTACCTCCGTATCCAGTATCATCCCCAGGAACGGAAGCCTCTGAGTTGGTTCCAGGTGAGATTTTGGTAGGTTCAGAATCCACCCGTGATCCAGGAGTAGTCGAGTTGAGAGGGCAATGTTGTTCAACAACCGCTCCCTGGATGGTGCTTTTATCAGCAGATCGTCCAGGTACGGAATAATGTTCACTCCCTGTTTGCAAAGGAGAAAAATCATCTCCGCTATTACCTTGGTGAACACCCTCGGGCCGTGGAGAAGCCAAAGGGCAGAGCCTGGAACTGGTAGTGAGAGTCCTGTAAGGCAAACCTGAGATAAGCCTGATGAGGTGGCCAGATCCGGATATGAAAGTATGCATCCTTGATATCCAGAGACACCAAGAATTCCCCTTCCTCCAGACTCGAGAGCACCACTCTCAGAGACTCCATCTTGAATTTGAACACCCGTAAGTACAGGTTCAACAACTTGAAGTTTAAAATGGGTCTCACCGAACCGTCCAGTTTCGGTACAACAAACAGGTTGGAATAATAACCCCTGGTCCGTAGCTGAGGTGGAACTGGAACAATGACCTGAGTCTGTAACAGTTTTTTAATTGCATCCTGTAAATTTATACTTGCCTCCTAAGAAGCTGGTAAGTCTGACTTGAAGAATCTGTGAGGTGGGAGTTCCTGAAACTCCTGTCTGTACCCCTGGGCGATGACCTCTTTGACCCAGGGATCCTGGCATGACGTCACCCATATGTGACTGAAATCTCTTAATTGGGCTCCCACCTGCCTGTCTCCCAGGCAGAGAGGTCCACCATCATGCTGAAGGCTTTGAGGAAGCAGAACCAGAGTTCTGTTCCTGTGAACTTGCTTGTTTTCTGGGTTTACCTCTCTTGCCTTTGAAGGCTGTAGAAGAATCCTTGGCTTTTATGTTTGAATTTTGCTGTCCGAAAGGACTGCAGAGTCGGAGCAGAGTAGCTCTTTCTAGCTGGTGGGGCTGCAGAAGGAAGATATGTAGACTTACGCGCCGTATCCTTGGATATCTACATATCCAGTTCGTCACCAAACAGGGCCTCGCCTGTGAAAGGTAAGGTTTCCACACCCTTTCTGGAATCCGCATCCGCCGTCCACTGACGTAGCCATAGGCTCCTGCGTGCTGACACTGCCATGGCTGTGGAGCGTGCATTGAACAATCCAATTTCTTTTATGGCTTCCATCATAAAATTTGCAGAGTCCTGTATATATTGCAGGAGTAAAATCATCTCACCTGCTGGTAAGGAATCTATCCCCTCAATTAGGTTACCTGACCATTTTGCAATGGCCCTAGTGATCCAAGCACAAGCAGTAGTGGGTCTCTGGGCCACCTCCGCAGCTGTGTACAGAGATTTGAGAGTGGTCTCAATCTTGCAGTCTGCCGCATCTTTTAAGGAGGCTGCCCCCGGGACCGGTAAAACTATCCTCGTCCTGAGGAAAAGGGAAAGATGTGAGTAACCTTTTAGGGATCTGAAACTTCTTGTCAGGATTAGACCAAGTTTCTTCAAATTAGGAATTTAGGGGGTCATTCCGAGTTGATCGCTAGCTGCCGTTGTTCGCAGCGCAGCGTTCAGGCTGAAAATCTACACTTCTGCGCATACATATGGTGCGCACTGCGCATGCGCGACTTACTTTCACAAAAGCCGATGCAGTTTTACACAAGCTCTAGCAACGCTTTTCAGTCGCTCTGCTGATCGTTGAGTGATTGACAGGAAGTGGGTGTTTCTGGGTGGTAACTGACCGTTTTCAGGGAGTGTGTGTAAAAACGCAGGCGTGCCAGATAAAAACGCAGGAGTGGCTGGGGAAACGGGGGAGTGGCTGGCCGATCGCAGGGCGTGTTTGGGACGTCAAAACAGGAACTAAATAGTCTGAAGTGATCGCAAGGTAGGAGTAGGTCTGCAGCTTCTCTGAAACTGCACATTTTTTTTTTGTAGCAGCGCTGCGATCCTTTCGTTCGCACTTCTGCTAAGCTAAGATACACTCCCAGAGGGTGACGGCTTAGCGTCTGCTAAAAGCAGCTAGCGAGCGAACAACTCGGAATGAGGGCCTTAATTCCTTAGATGCAGGGAAAGTAGAAGAGGATTTCTTTTTTTACATTAAAATAAGATTCCTTATCGTTCTCTATCGCTTTGTCAGGAATGTGCAGGACATCTCTAATAGCCTCTATCAGGGCCTGTATTCCCTGTGACTTAGCTACATCCCCCCTCCTGAGTCCACCTCACCCTCCTCAACGTCTGATACATAATCAGTATCAGTCTGCATGATTTGGGCCAGTGTACACTGTTGTAGACAAATTGCAGTGGTCTGAGACGCTGGAATGGCCACTGAATCTCTATTCATCAGGTCATCCACAGGTTGTCTTAAGTATTGCGTCTCCTTCTCATTTTGGGATAATGTATGTGAAATATTTGAGATCATCTCTTTTAATGAATCCAACCATACTGGTTCGGACCCACTAGCCTGAGAATGTGTACTATCCTGAGTACACTGTAGGGATCCCACTGAGTGAGAAAAAACACTCTGCTATGCATGAAACACACTCCTTTGACACAGTTAACCCACACAGAGCCCCCTAGGGAGACAGAGTATGATGGAGCCAGCCACAAAGTGCCCCTACAGCTAATTATAAGGATAGCTGGGTCGCAAACTAAGCCCTCTTAATAAAGGCTCAGTATTCTAATACTGCTCCCCGCCCCCTTTGCTATGACCCCCTGGTACCGCTGAGGCAAACTGGAGTCCTTGTGGAGAGGCTGCGCTTCCCTGACAGTCTGTCTGTGTAGAGCTGTAGAGGGAAAATGGCGCTGGTGAGCTGCTGGGTCCACTCATAGTGAAGCCCCGCCGCCGTAATGGCGCGCGGTCTTCCCTTTTTTTAATACTGGCTGAGGTTTGCATGGTGCTTAACAGTGGGTTAGAACCCCTGTAAGCTAGTTTGCAAGTGTGGGTAATGGAAGTAGTGGCTCAGTGCGCCCCTCACAGCGGAACACACGCACACAGCATGTCATCCTGAGCTCTGGAGTGTAGACTGCCTGCCAGTGCTGCGCTCCACACCCTTATGCCGCCATTTCAGCCGGTGGCCCACTAACCGGGACACCGGCCACCTACTCACCACTCTTCTTACTTCTGGCTCTGTCAGGGGTGGCGGCGTGCTGCGGGCCCATACGCTCGCCGTGGTGGGGCTTGCGAATAGGACCCTCAGGAGCTCAGTGTCCTGTCAGCGGAGAAAAAGGCCCATTAACCATGGAGGAGGTTGGGCCGTTCCCCCCTAAGTCCCACGAAGCAGACAGGCTGGTACCAAACAGCACTGTCTGAAAATAGCAAACAGAAAAATAAATGTAGAAAACTCTTCAGAAGCTTCCCTAAGCGTGACCGACTCCTCCGGGCACATTTTCTAAACTGAGTCTGATAGGAGGGGCATAGAAGGAGGAGCCAGTGCACACTATTGATTTCTTAAAGTGCCCAAGGCTCCTAGTGGACCTGTCTATACCCCATGGTACTAATGTGGACCCCAGTATCCTCTAGGACGTAAGAGAAACTGGGGTGTAAGGTAATCTTTTCCGGTGAGGCAACACCCATTTTAGCAAGACCATACACCCTCGTCAGGAGCGCGTGCGCAGAATTGTGTTCTTTATATCTATGGGGGGAAGGGGGGGAGGGTTTTGCATTTTTAAATCTCGCACTGGGATCCAAATTATCTACACAAATTATCTGGGCACGGACAACAGCTAGATGGGCTGAACTGTCATTTAGACACACAACTGGTAGCCCCCAGGCTCATTTTGATGATGAGCTGCTTCATTGTATCGTGACGGTAGAGATCCTCACGCAAGTTCCTAACCGACGTTCACCTCTCACACAGGGGGTAATTCAGAGTTGATTGCAGCAGCAAATTTGTTAGCAGTTGGGCAAAACCATGGGGGTCATTCCGAGTTGTTCGCTCGTTATTTTTTTCTCGCAACGGAGCGATTAGTCGCTAATGCGCATGTGCAATGTCCGCAGTGCGACTGCGCCAAGTAAATTTGCTATGCAGTTAGGTATTTTACTCACGGCATTACGAGGTTTTTTCTTCGTTCTGGTGATCGGAGTGTGATTGACAGGAAGTGGGTGTTTCTGGGCAGAAACTGGCCGTTTTATGGGTGTGTGAGAAAAAACGCTACTGTTTCTGGGAAAAACGCGGGAGTGGCTGGAGAAACAGAGGAGTGTCTGGGCGAACGCTGGGTGTGTTTGTGACGTCAAACCAGGAACGACAAGCACTGAACTGATCGCAGATGCCGAGTAAGTCTGGAGCTACTCAGAAACTGCTAAGAAGTGTCTATTCGCAATTCTGCTAATCTTTCGTTCGCAATTTTCATAAGCTAATATTCACTCCCAGTAGGCGACGGCTTAGCGTGTGCAAAGCTGCTAAAAGCAGCTTGCGAGCGAACAACTCGGAATGAGGGCCCATGTGCACTGCAGGTGTGGCAGATATAACATGTGCAGAGAGAGTTAGATTTGGGTGGGTTATTTTATTTCTGTGCAAGGTAAATACTGGCTGCTTTATTTTTACACTGCAAATTAGATTGCAGATTGAACACACCACACCCAAATCTAACTCTCTCTGCACATGTTATATCTGCCTCCCCTGCAATGCACATGGTTTTGCCCAATTGCTATCAAAAATTCTGCTGCGATCAACTTGGAATTACCCCCATGGTTTTGCCCAATTGCTAACAGAATTCCTGCTGCGATCAACTTGGAATTACCCCCCATGTGCACTGCAGAGGGGGCAGAAATAACATTTGCAGAGAGAGTTAGGTTTGGGTGGGTTATATTCTTTCTGTGCAGGGTAAATACTGGCTGCTTTATTTTTACACTGCAATTCATACATGCCTACCTGACCCTCTCCATGAGGGAGAAAATGCTCTGTTCCTGGACTTTCCTGGTAATGTATGATTGCCATCACCTGTGGTGAAACACCTTTATTATCAATTAACTAGCTCACCACAGGTGATGGCAATCACACATTACCAGGAAAGTCCAGGAACAGAGCATTTTCTCCCTCATGGAGAGGGTCAGGTAGGCAAGTATGCTGCAATTTCACTCTGCACATGTTATATCTGCTCCCCCTGCAGTACACATGGTTTTACCCAACTGCTAACAAATTTGCTGCTATGATCATCTCTGAATTAGGCCCATTGGGGCTAATTCCGAGTTGATTGCTAGCTGCTTTAGTTCGCTGCGCAGCGATCAGGCAAAAATTTGGTACTTCTGCGTATGCGGCACAATGCGCACGCGCGTCGCACTATTACAACAAACGATGTAGTTTCACACAAGGTCTAGCAAAGCATTTCAGTCGCACTGCTGGCCGCAGAGTGATTGACAGGAAGTAGGCATTTCTGGGTGTCAACTGACTGTTTTCAGGGAGTGGGCGGAAAAACGCAGGCGTGCCAGATAAAAACGCAGGCGTGGCTGGGGAAACGTAGACGTGGCTGGCCGAACGCAGGGCATGTTCGTGACGTCAAAACAAGCAAGCGCTGAGTTGGTCTGGAGCTACTCTGAAACTGCACAAAAGGGGTAATTCCAAGTTGATCGCAGCAGGAATTTTGTTAGCAGTTGGGCAAAACCATGTGCACTGCAGGGGTGGCAGATATAACATGTGCAGAAAGAGTTAGATTTGGGTGGGTTATTTTATTACTGTGCAGGGTAAATACTGGCTGCTTTATTTTTACACTGCAAATTAGATTGCAGATTGAACACACCACACCCAAATCTAACTCTCTCTGCACATGTTATATCTGCCTCCCCTGCAGTGCATATGGGCCCTCATTCCGAGTTGTTCGCTCGTTGCCGAGTTTCGCTATATTGCGATTAGTCGCTTACTGTGCATGCGCAAGGTTCGCAGAGCGCATGCGCTTAGTTATTTTACTCAAAAGTTAGGTATTTTACTCACGGCATAACAAGGATTTTTCATCGTTCTGGTGATCGGAGTGTGATTGATAGGAAATGGGTGTTTCTGGGCGGAAACTTGCCGTTTTATGGGAGTGTGCGAAAAAACGCTGGCGTTTCTGGGAAAAACGCGGGAGTGTCTGAAGAAACGCAATGTAAGAGTAAGTCTGGAGCTACTCAGAAACTGCTAAGAATTTTCTATTCGCAAATCTGCTAATCTTTCGTTCGCAATTCTGCTATGCTAAGATACACTCCCAGAGGGCGGCGGCCTAGCGTGTGCAATGCTGCTAAAAGCAGCTAGCGAGCGAACAACTTGGAATGAGGGCCATGGTTTTGCCCAACTGCTAACAAAATTCCTGCTGCGATCAACTTGGAATTACCCCCAAAATTATTTTGTAGCCGCTCTGCGATCCTTTTGTTCGCACTTGGTGGATGTAGTCTTTTTAGATTTTGCCAAAGCATTCGACACTGTACCACACATGAGACTTATCTACAAGCTACAAGAATCAGGGCTAGGAAGCACAATATGCACTTGGGTCAAAAACTGGTTAGATAATAGGGAGCAGCGCGTTGTGGTTAATGGATCTTTTTCAACTTGGACTGAAGTGCTAAGTGGTGTGCCGCAAGGCTCAGTATTAGGACCGCTATTGTTCAATATTTTCATTAACGAACTAATAGAAGGTCTAGAGAGCATGGTGTAAATTTTTGCAGATGATACCAAATTGTGTAAAGTTATAAATGCGGAGGGGGATGCTGAGTCGCTTCAGAATGACTTAGTTAAATTAGAAGCTTGGGCAGCGAAATGGAGAATGCGCTTCAATACAGACAAGTGTAAGGTAATGCACTGTGGTAACAAGAACAAAAATAATACCTACCTACTAAATGGGGTACAATTAGGGGATTCTGTACTGGAAAAGGACTTAGGTGTCCTCATAGATAGCAAACTAAGCAGTAGTACCCAAAGTAGGACTGCAGCAAAGAAGGCTAATAAGATATTAGCATGCATTAAACGGGGAATTGATGCTAGGGACGAGAGTATTATACTCCCGTTATATAAATCACTTGTGAGGCCACACCTTGAATACTGTGTACAATTCTGGGCACCTTACTACAAAAAGGATATCCTGGAGCTAGAAAAGGTTCAAAGGCGGGCGACCAAACTAATTAAGGGTATGGAGACACTGGAATACAAGGAAAGGCTTGCAAGACTAGGCATGTTTACACTGGAAAAGAGGAGATTAAGAGGGGACATGATCAACATTTACAAATATATAAGGGGACAATATACAGAACTTGCGCAGGACCTGTTTTTGGTTAGATCAACACAGAGAACTCGTGGACACTCGCTCAGGTTAGAGGAGAGGAGATTCCGCACAATACGGCGTAAAGGCTTTTTTACGGTAAGGACGATACGTGTTTGGAATTCCCTGCCTGAGGGAATTGTAATGGCAGACTCAGTCAACACCTTAAAGAATGGGTTAGATAAATTCCTAATGGATAAGGATATCCAGGGTTACGGGGCATAGTCACGCGCTATGGTTATTATAAAAAAGAGGGGTAAAACGTAACTGGAGTCATCAACTTTAGTCAAAATTTTCTACAAAATAATCGTGCATAGGAGACCACAAATAGGTTGAACTCGATGGACAATTGTCTTTTTTCAACCTTAGATACTATGTTACTTCTGCTAAGCTAACATACATTCCCAGTGGGAGGCAGCATAGCGTTTGCACGGCTGCTAAAAACTGCTAGCGAACGAACAACTCGGAATGAGGGCCATAGTTCCGTAGTTTCTACATCGGTTATTCGCAATGGTGCCATTTGTCCAGTCACGATACACCTTCACCACAGCAGCACTCGACCAGTTCACAAACTGTACTGTTTAAGAAATACTGCCACCCTTGGCCTGAAAGCCAATAATCATTCCTCTTTGCAACTCGGATAAATCACCCCATTTACCCATGACAGCAACGAGGGCAGACGGCCTATCGCACACCTTATATACCCACCAAGCCAGCTCATGACACATGATGTACTTCATGGGCTACAACAGCGCAGTGATCATAATAATGTGACTCGACCATGTATATATATATATATATATATATATATATATATATATATATATCAGAAAATGGGGCACTTAACAATACATTAAAAGTACTTCTTTTTTATTCACACAGCAATCATATCTGTTGACATTTCCATCCAAGACCAATAAGTCCAAAATGAGTATATTGCACCGAAACGTCAGATATGATTGCTATGCTAATAATAAAGAAGAAGTACTTTTAATGTATTGGTGGGGCCTCCGTATTCTACCCTATATTATTCCCAAAAATAGGCAAACTAGGCAAATGCCTAGGGCATTTGGAATGCTAGGGGCACAATCAGCTTATGCTAATTAAAATGATATGTGGCATTTCTGTTCTGTGTGTGACTGCGGCTGTATCTGCATACGAATTGCAACGTTACAGTGTATTCCTGGAAATCACTGTAACGTACCATTTCGTATGCAGATACAGCTACAGTCACACACAGAATATAGGCATGCCACATATCATTTTAATCAGCAGAAGCTGCTTGTGCATCCTAGAAACATAGCAATGCAACTAAGATGTATTTTCTGCAAAAATGGCGCCCGATATTAGCAGAGCTGCCAGCTGACTCATATCAGGCATCTCCTGCTGCATGGCATATTGAGGCAAGATGTATAAGGACACATCTGTATCCATGCAGAGGCAGAGGTTTCAGTGTTAGCGGCCATGTGAGTCCTGTGTGTGGGTGGGTTCATTGTGCAATAGTGCTAGGCATAATGGGAAAGGGGCATTATGGGGGATATTCAATTAGTGACGAGTTTTCCGACAGTCAGAAAATCGGCACTAATTCGACCGTTGGGTATTCAGTAGTGGGCGTTTTCGACGGGTTTTTGCTCCGTTTTTGTCATGCTGTTTCAATTTACTTTTTGCCGAATCTGCATGGGCGAAAATAGACCAAAAACCTGTCAAAAACGCACACGAATTTGACAAAACACGTGGATCGGTGGCAAATATTTTGAATAGGTCAAATGGGAATTCGACCTACCAACGGGCGGAAAGTGCCATTTTTTAGACTAGTCGAAAATACGGCACTAATTAAATACCCACTTTTGTGTGTCATGTATAAATACATTAAAAATGTATGGCATATGTGTAAGGGGAACTATGTGTGTATGTGTTTAAGGGAACTAATAATGTGTGGCATATGTGTGAGACATTATGTGTATAAGGGCATTAATAAAGGTTGGCATAATGTATAAGGACATTAATAATATGTGTCATATGTACAAGGGGCATTACTGTGTGGTATTTTGTGTATAAAGACATTACTAATGTGTGGCATTATGTGTATGGTGCTCTACTGTGTGGTGTAACATATAGAAAGGACACTACTGTGTGATCTAATGTGAATAAAGAGCAATATGGTGTGGTGTAATGTGAACTGAGCAATTCAGTGTGATGTAATGTGAATAAGGGGCACTACTGTGAGGAGAAACATATATTAGGTAAACTGGTACTACTGTGTGATGTAACATGAATAAGGCACACTATCGCATGATAAAATATGAATAAAGTTGCACTAGTGTGTGGCGTAATTTGAATTGGGGTTACTATTGTGTGGCCATGCCCCTTCCTAGCAAGAGCACACCCCTTTTTGGGCTGTGTGCCAAATGTGTGCACTGTTCCTATTTAAAATATAGGGGTTTAGAGCACCAAAATGAGGTCTGCTATGGGTGAGCGGTGATGATGCTGGGAAAGGGGTGCAGGGTCAGAGGCGGAAATAGCGGCGGTGCTTTGGGGCACTAGCCAAAATCTTGCCTAAGGCATCATATTTGTTAGGGCCGGCTCTGTTTATATATAAATATATATATATATATATATATATACACACACAGAAAACTACAACATGCTTTCATGCACTACATTGATCCACCTATAGGTTTCTTTGTGTTGTATATATCACAACTAGTGATGAGCGGGTTCGGTTCCTCGGAATCCGAACCCCCCCGAACCTCACCCATTTTACACGGTTCCGAGGCGGACTCGAATCTTCCCGCCTTGCTCGGTTAACCCGAGCGCGCCCGAACGTCATCATCCCGCTGTTGGATTCTCACGAGATTCGTATTCTATATAAGGAGCCGTGCGTCGCCGCCATTTTCACTCGTGCATTGGAGATGATAGGGAGGGGACGTATGCAGCGTTCTCTCAGTTGTGTTCAGTGTGCTGCAAATATCTGTGCTCAGTGTGCTGCAAACATCTGTGCTCAGTGTGCTTGCAAATATCTGTGCTCAGTGTGCTGAAAAAATGTACGTTCTCTGCCTGAAAAACGCTCCATATCTGTGCTCAGTGTGCTGCAAATATCTGTGCTCAGTGTGCTTTATTGTGGGGACTGGGGACCACCAGTATTATATAGTAGGAGGACAGTGCAGAGTTTTGCTGACCAGTGGCCACCAGTATTTTACGTTCTCTGCCTGAAAAATGCTCCATATCTGTGCTGCATTGTAGTATATAGGAGGATAGTGCAGAATTTTGCTGACCAGTGACCACCAGTATTATATCAGTACGGTACAGTAGTCCACTGCTCTACCTACCTCTGTGTCATCAAGTATACTATTTATCCATACCTGTGGTGCATTTAAGTTTTGCGCAGTATATATAGTAGGAGGACAGTGCATAATTTTGCTGACCACCAGTATATAATATATAGCAGTACGGTACAGTAGGCCACTGCTCTACCTACCTCTGTGTCGTCAAGTATACTATCCATCTATACCTGTGGTGCATTTCAGTTGTTGTGCGCAGTAGTAGGAGGACAGTGCATAATTTTGCTGACCACCAGTATATAATATATAGCAGTACGGTACAGTAGTTCACTGCTCTACCTACCTCTGTGTCGTCAAGTGTACTATCCATCCATACCTGTGGTGCATTTAAGTTTTGCGCAGTATATATAGTAGGAGGACAGTGCATAATTTTGCTGACCACCAGTATATAATATATATAGCAGTACGGTACAGTAGGCCACTGCTCTACCTACCTCTGTGTCGTCAAGTATACTATCCATCCATACCTGTGGTGCATTTTAGTTGTTGTGCGCAGTAGTATGAGGACAGTGCATAATTTTGCTGACCACCAGTATATAATATATAGCAGTACAGTACAGTAGTCCACTGCTCTACCTACCTCTGTGTCGTCAAGTATACTATCCACCCATACCTGTGGTGCATTTAAGTTTTGCGCAGTATATATAGTAGGAGGACAGTGCACAATTTTGCTGACCACCAGTATATAATATATAGCAGTACGGTACAGTAGTCCACTGCTCTACCTACCTCTGTGTCGTCAAGTATACTATCCATCCATACCTGTGGTGCATTTAAGTTTTGCGCAGTATATATAGTAGGAGGACAGTACATAATTTTGCTAACCACCAGTATATAATATATAGCAGTACGGTACAGTAGGCCACTGCTCTACCTACCTCTGTGTCGTCAAGTATACTATCCATCTATACCTGTGGTGCATTTCAGTTGTTGAGCGCAGTAGTAGGAGGACAGTGCATAATTTTGCTGACCACCAGTATATAATATATAGCAGTACGGTACAGTAGTTCACTGCTCTACCTACCTCTGTGTCGTCAAGTGTACTATCCATCCATACCTGTGGTGCATTTAAGTTTTGCGCAGTATATATAGTAGGAGGACAGTGCATAATTTTGCTGACCACCAGTATATAATATATATAGCAGTACGGTACAGTAGGCCACTGCTCTACCTACCTCTGTGTCGTCAAGTATACTATCCATCCATACCTGTGGTGCATTTTAGTTGTTGTGCGCAGTAGTATGAGGACAGTGCATAATTTTGCTGACCACCAGTATATAATATATAGCAGTACAGTACAGTAGTCCACTGCTCTACCTACCTCTGTGTCGTCAAGTATACTATCCACCCATACCTGTGGTGCATTTAAGTTTTGCGCAGTATATATAGTAGGAGGACAGTGCACAATTTTGCTGACCACCAGTATATAATATATAGCAGTACGGTACAGTAGTCCACTGCTCTACCTACCTCTGTGTCGTCAAGTATACTATCCATCCATACCTGTGGTGCATTTAAGTTTTGCGCAGTATATATAGTAGGAGGACAGTACATAATTTTGCTAACCACCAGTATATAATATATAGCAGTACGGTACAGTAGTCCACTGCTCTACCTACCTCTGTGTCGTCAAGTATACTATCCATCCATACCTGTGGTGCATTTTAGTTGTTGTGCGCAGTAGTAGGACAGTGCATAATTTTGCTGACCACCAGTATATAATATATAGCAGTACGGTACAGCAGGCCACTGCTCTACCTACCTCTGTGTCGTCAAGTATACTATCCATCCATACCTGTGGTGCATTTTAGTTGTTGTGCGCAGTAGTAGGAGGACAGTGTATAATTTTGCTGACCACCAGTATATAATATATAGCAGTACGGTACAGTAGGCCACTGATCTACCTACCTCTGTGTCGTCAAGTATACTATCCATCCATACCTGTGGTGCATTTTAGTTGTTGTGCGCAGTAGTAGGAGGACAGTGCATAATTTTGCTGACCACCAGTATATAATATATAGCAGTACGGTACAGTAGTCCACTGCTCTACCTCTGTGTCATCAAGTATACTACAAAAGTTCAGTAAAATGACCCAAAAATCAAAATTAAAAGCGTCTGAGGAGAAGCGTAAACTTGCCAATATGCCATTTACGACATGGAGTGGCAAGGAACGGCTGAGGCCCTGGCCTATGTTCATGGCTTATGGTTCAGATTCACATGAGGATGGAAGCACTCATCCTCTCGCTAGAAAACTGCAGTGCCACTCCTAGATGGGCCAGGTGTTTGTGTCGGCCACTTGGGTCGCTTAGCTTAGCCATCCAGCGACCTTGGTGCACCTCTCTTTTTCTTTGCATCATGTGCTGTTTGGGGACTATTTTTTAAATCTGCCATCCTGTCTGACACTGCAGTGCCACTCCTAGATGGGCCAGGTGTTTGTGTCGGCCACTTGGGTCGCTTAGCTTAGTCACACAGCGACCTTGGTGCACCTCTTTTTTTCTTTGCATCATGTGCTGTTTGGGGACTATTTTTTGAAGTGCCATCCTGTCTGACACTGCAGTGCCACTCCTAGATGGGCCAGGTGTCTGTGTCGGCCACTTGGGTCGCTTAGCTTAGCCATCCAGCGACCTTGGTGCACCTCTTTTTTTCTTTGCCTCATGTGCTGTTTGGGGACTATTTTTTAAATCTGCCATCCTGTCTGACACTGTAGTGCCACTCCTAGATGGGCCAGGTGTTTGTGTCGGCCACTTGGGTCGCTTAGCTTAGTCACACAGCGACCTTGGTGCACCTCTTTTTTTCTTTGCATCATGTGCTGTTTGGGGACTATTTTTTGAAGTGCCATCCTGTCTGACACTGCAGTGCCACTCCTAGATGGGCCAGGTGATTGTGTCGGCCACTTGGGTCGCTTAGCTTAGCCATCCAGCGACCTTGGTGCACCTCTTTTTTTCTTTGCATCATGTGCTGTTTGGGGACTATTTTTTAAATCTGCCATCCTGTCTGACACTGCAGTGCCACTCCTAGATGGGCCAGGTGTTTGTGTCGGCCACTTTGGTCGCTTAGCTTAGTCACACAGCGACCTTGGTGCACCTCTTTTTTTCTTTGCATCATGTGCTGTTTGGGGACTATTTTTGAAGTGCCATCCTGTCTGACACTGCAGTGCCACTCCTAGATGGGCCAGGTGTCTGTGTCGGCCACTTGGGTCGCTTAGCTTAGCCATCCAGCGACCTTGGTGCACCTCTTTTTTTCTTTGCCTCATGTGCTGTTTGGGGACTATTTTTTAAATCTGCCATCCTGTCTGACACTGCAGTGCCACTCCTAGATGGGCCAGGTGTTTGTGTCGGCCACTTGGGTCGCTTAGCTTAGTCACACAGCCACCTTGGTGCACCTCTTTTTTTCTTTGCATCATGTGCTGTTTGGGGACTATTTTTTGAAGTGCCATCCTGTCTGACACTGCAGTGCCCCTCCTAGATGGGCCAGGTGTTTGTGCCGGCCACTTGGGTCGCTTAGCTTAGTCATCCAGCGACCTTGGTGCAAATTTTAGGACTAAAAATAATATTGTGAGGTGTTCAGAATAGACTGGAAATGAGTGGAAATTATGGTTATTGAGGTTAATAATACTATGGGATCAAAATGACCCCCAAATTCTATGATTTAAGCTGTTTTTGAGGGTTTTTTGTTAAAAAAACACCCAAATCCAAAACACACCCGAATCCGACAAAAAATTTTCAGGGAGGTTTTGCCAAAACACGTCCGAATCCAAAACACGGCCGCGGAACCGAATCCAAAACCAAAACACAAAACCCGAAAAATGTCCGGTGCACATCTCTAATTAGGGAGAGATAAAATTGTGAGAGGTACAGTACTAACCAATCAGCTACTGTCATTTTTCAAACACAGCCTGCAGCATGTAAGGTAGGAGCTGCAAAATGGTACCTTATCTCTCACAATTATATCTCTCTTTGAGCTTTGATAAATACCCCCTTTGTGAGTGCTCTGCATATTGTGTGCATGGATGCATCTGGATAAGAGCAGAGTGGTTCCGTAAAGTGTTTTCAAATGTTTGCTACAAATTGTATTTCAGATTAGCTTTGATGTGCAAGTGTAATACAGTACAACATCACTTTGCTCTGTGTAATTGCTTTGGTTATCCTTAATTATCCTTCCGAGAACATACAGTACAGCGGTCACTAAACAGTTCAAAAATGGGAGGAAAATAGATAATCATTATTGCCTAACTATGACAAGAGAACTTGCATAGATTTGGCAAGAAATCAGTGAGTGGTGCAGACATTAGCAGGAGTGACACAGGCCCAGCCCTCCAAGATGCTTGCAGTTAGTAGACCCAGCCTGCAATGCAGTGATGTTTTACTGATGAGTACCACGGGGATGAATATCCATTTGTTTGGGGTTTTTTTTAGTTAAAAGAAATCCCCGGGTTCCTTAAATATCTGTTACCTTGCATAACTTATGTATAATATACATGAGAGAGAAATCTAGGAATATGACATAGCAATTTCCCAGACAGCCACAGAGGAAGACTCCCACTGTATAGTGAATGGAACACTGCTATGAATTGCTGCAGCAAGGATGCTTTGAAGGTGACATCCTTCTGCAGTGTGTAGTAAAACATAGTTGTATTCTGTATATCTAGTAATTGTCATGGTATTATCAGTGCTAAGGGCTGCAGTCATGCTACAGGCATACTGTGTTGTTGCTTTATTATAAACAAATTTAAATGTACAATGAACAAAATTCATGAACAAAATTCAGTCAATACTGTATAAATGACCATAACAATATGATCACTAGTATATGTAGGCGTTTGCTCAAATCAGCACAAGTAACACTACAAACAATGAGGCATAAAAGAATAGAACATAAAGTACTTGGCAGAGACAAAATGAATTTACACAAAGTGTATTACTTAACCTGATACATAAAACAACATGTATATTGTTACTAAGGCTCATGTAGTTATTTCCTATTATCCTTCAGAAATAACTTTAAGCAGTTCACGTGTTAATCCCCCCCCCCCCCTCCCCCCACTGGATAAATTGTGTGACACATTCCAGGAAAATTGTCCACAGAAAAGTATTTGAACTGTGCCTGAATTGGTGCTGCCGACTGTCATTGTCATTTTTGTTTATAAGTACTGGAAGCTTGGCTTTCAAAATGCCCTTCCCTGATTAATCCACCTCCAAACACAGCTTTGAGTTCTTTCAGCTGTCAAGGTGAATTGCAGAACAAGGTGAAAGTGAAGTCGGAGCCCTACAAAGTTAATACTCTCTGCCTCTCCCCTCACACATTACCCAAACCCTGAGGTGTAACTGTATTCCTAATTAGCCATTAACAAAAAAAAAAGTAAAGAAAAGAAACCACAATGGAAATTTCCCAGCTATTTCAATTTCCACTTGTTTTGTTCAAACTTTTTTTTTCTATTTGCAAATTAAATTATTATCATAATTCCCTACGGTGTCTCCTAAAACCAACCCACTGTGTTACAGCAGGTGTTATCATGTTTTACAGCTGATTGTGTGAACAGTACAAAAAAGGAACAATTTGTTCTAGTACTGCGAGCAATGCAGAGCATTGCCCAGCTGTGATAAAGAGCAGTAAATGACAATAATACAGTACATACAATAGTACAAAGGTATGGTGAGCACAGAACTCACCTCTGATCTGCTTTTGAGGCTGCTCCTCTTTGGCCTGAGAAGGACATCTTTGAAGTCAAGCTTGAGGTCTGCGTCCACTCTAGGCATCCTTATAAATTATTAAGGTCCCTCAGTCCTGTAATGCAGAAAGGAGCAGATATCCTTCCTGTTTTGTTACAGAGTGTATGAACCAGATATAACCTGCAACAACCAAAGCCTGTATGTTCTTCAGCAAGAGTATTTATAGTGCTGAGAAGGCCAACAGTGAACGTACAAGCCCCATATCTTTATTAGGCAAGCGCTGTTTTTAGAAAGTGCTTTTGTAGAGCACAGCGACAGTACTGTAATCTTCCCTCTGGCTCCTGTTCTGCCGGCTAGTAGTGTGTGTGTAATACAGACTGTACTGCTGCGTAACCACCACACCAAGCCACTGCATAGGGACAGTCAGTGAGCTGTGGTGTAGGCTGTTAATAGCTCTAGATATACAGTCTGCAATCATTTCTTTGCCAAAGCACAACATCACAGAGTAAATAAGTAAATGTATACCAGTCAAGCACTGTACTGTGGAAAGTACTTACAGTTACACTTATTAGGGTGTGTGCATCCTTTCAGCTGTGCAGTGCTTAACATTATCACTTAGTGCATGTGTATCAGTGATGCCTTCTGCTCTATGCAAAGCACTGATACAACGCAGAACATATTTTAACAAAAAAAAACAACAACCCGGTTCCTGTTGCCTTGAGATGTAGATAGCAAAGTTTTTTTTTAATGTGCCAAGTCTTCCATTAAAACCAGATATACTGTATGTGAAATGAAACTCATACAGTGCATTACTGTGCTCATACATTTGCACATGCACTATTTTTGTCCCCACGTTTCCCTTTTTTCATCTGCAAATTTCGTAGTGCCCTTTTATTCATACATACAACTAACTTGCAACGGCGTACAACCAAAGGGCCGACCCGGGACACTGGCATGAATTAGCATGCAGTATTTAAAAAAATCCACACAGTCCATAGTTTCCCCATCATATATGGGTATTGTTGCTTGTAAGTACACTTTATTCTTACAGTTTCCCAGAGATGCACCTGGTATTCACAAAACAAAAATGTCCACAGGCTCTGCCCAATATTTACAAGAAAATGTATATTCTTCCAGCTTCTTGTAGGGGACAAAAAGTGCCACCATCACAGTGACAGTAGACAGGCCTCCTGTAGAGAGAGGGACACGAGTCTGTTCTCACCTCTCAGACCCCTGTAACTCTTGTAGCATTAACCTCTTTTCAGAGCGCAGCAACCATTTACTATAAACATACTGTAAGCAGCTCTCTGCTTACAACTAGCCTGCAGCTGGGCAGGTCACCGCTGGCTGGCTGTAGCTGGGTCACAGGTCAGTCCAGGGTTGGACTGGCCCACAGGGGTACAGGGGAAACCACCGGTGGGCCCCACTGTCTGGGGGGGCCCTTCCCCTCCACTATGGATCAGGTGCCAGACTGTGCACTTGAATTGTACATTATACATGTTACCTTATACTGCACAGGACTATGGTGTATTATTCTGGTACATTATCATGCATATTTACTATATATATTTATCAAGGGGCCCAGACCATGCACTCTCTAATGGTTAGGGAAACCAATGTGGCGGCTGGCCACACCCCTTCAGGAGGCTGGCCACACCTCTAAACATGGACCCCCTACCACTGCATTCCCCCGGTGGGCCCTTTATGCCTCAGTCCGACACTGGGTCAGTCCCCACTGGCTGGCTGCAGCTGGGCCGGTCCCCGCTGGCTGTAGGTCCCCGCTGGCTGGCAGTGGCACAGTACCGCTACTAGTTCCTTCATTAAAAGGTTCCTCACAGGATGAGACATCAAGATGTTAAGTGGCCCAATCCGCCCTGCTCATTTGTTACCTCATGAAGGGGAAGTGAGAGGAACAGGAGGGGTCGGAAACAGGGATGTGTAGAAGAAAGGACATATGGCAGTGGAGGGGGAAATCGAAGAAACCATCCACATTGCACAACCTGCAACTTAAATACTTACCTCTCTGGAGTCCAGCGCTGCATAAATCAATGAGAAAATGATGGGGCCATCAGTTTCCCAGAGATTTACGCTTACACGGTAAGGAAACCACCAGGAACATTGCGCTGGCTACTCTACAATTTGGCCGGGGAGAGAGATGGGGCCTGCACTGAGACATCATGGGCCCCATCCTTTGTCAAACTTCCCCTGGCATGCAGACTTTGGCAGCGGGTGAGCAGAAGCTGCAAAAGTACAGTAAGGGTGTACAGATGCAGAGTGCAACAAAAATGGCTGGTGAAAAGTTGGGGAAGGGGAAACTGTCACCTATACGTGTTGTTATAAAAAAAAAGAAAAAAAAATGATATATGCATTTGCCTTGCTTCATACTTGAGATACTCCAAGTAACTTGGGTACTTATTATATGCACTATTCAGTCATTAACTGTACTGCATTTGCATTGTGTACTGCGATCTCAACCTGAAACCATGTCAGCCCGCATCTGGCACAGGTACGTGAGGGGAAGGAAAAGAAGAGAGTGATTCAGAGGTGGGCGCAACAAATACAGCAGCGGTTGTGTGCAAATATGCTAATGCTGCAAAAGGCGTCTTCTGTTAATAGGCGCCTCCTGCATACTTGTGTCATCCACTGCTGTGTTCAAGGACTCATGTCGACCTTTTCATGTGTTGACCTTTGCCATGTCGACCTACTGATCATGTCAACCTAAAGACCATGTCGACCTAACGCATGTTGACCAATAGTGGTCGACCTAATGACTGTCAACCTAACTGTGGTCGACCTAAAGACCAGATACCCAATAGACCCCTATGGAAGATGAAAGCAAACAGTCGCTGCAGCACAGTGAGCCAGTTGTTCACTCACAGACTGGGTTGACCATCCCTTGCGCCTGGCTCCAAATTAATACTGCTTTCTGCCTTTGCTGACTACAGTGACTGTGACACATTCTGCCATTGAGTGTTACTACCTGATTATAGGATGGGATGTGGCCCCGTCCGCCCACTGTGCCTGCTGTACCGATACTAATCCAACATCCTATCCTATAGTGTGCCAGTACCAGTGACGTGTGGTGAGGTGAATGGCTGCAGAGGCACACATGGGTGACATTGCAAATGGCATTGAAGGTAAAGTATGCCTTTTTGCAGATAACACAAAGGTATGCAACAGGGTAGACACACCAGGAGGGGTAAAAAACGAGTTTTATGGTAAGAACTTACCTTTGTTAAAACTCTTTCTGCGACGTACACTGGGCTCCACAAGGAATGGACAATGGGGGTGTAGAGTAGGATCTTGATCCGAGGCACCAACAGGCTCAAAGCTTTGACTGTTCCCAGAATGCATAGCGCCGCCTCCTATATCACCCCGCCTCCCTGCACAGGAGCTCAGTTTTTAGTTAACCAGCCCAATGCAGTAGCAGGAAAAGAGACGACCACGGTTAGTAGCCACAACACCGCATTCTCACGACAGGAGACGTGTCAGCGGCTAATGCCATACCAACCCAAAGAAGCTAAGTGCGTCAGGGTGGGCGCCTTGTGGAGCCCAGTGTACCTCGCAGAGAGAGTTTTAACAAAGGTAAGTTCTTACCATAAAACTCGTTTTCTGCTGCGGGGTACACTGGGCTCCACAAGGAATGGACAATGGGGATGTCCTAAAGCAGTTCCTTATGGGAGGGGACGCACTGTAGCGGGCACAAGAACCCGGCGTCCAAAGGAAGCATCCTGGGAAGCGGCCGTTTCGAAGGCACAGAACCTTATGAACGTGTTCACAGAGGACCACGTAGCCGCCTTGCACAATTGTTCAAGGGTCGCACCACGTTGGGCCGCCCAAGAAGGTCCAACAGACCGAGTAGAATGGGCCTTAATGTGATCAGGAGCAGAGAGACCAGCCTTCACATAAGCATGTGCAATCACCATTCTAATCCATCTGGCCAGAGTTTGCTTGTGAGCAGGCCAGCCCCGTTTGTGAAACCCAAACACAACAAAAAGAGAATCAGATTTCCTAATAGGAGCAGTTCTCTTCACATAGATACGGAGAGCCCGTAACACATCCAAAGACCGCTCTTTGGAAGACAGATCAGGAGAAACAAGTGCCGGAACTACAATCTCCTGATTAAGGTGGAACGAAGAAACCACCTTAGGTAGATAGCCGGGACGAGTCCTAAGAACCGCCCGGACACGGTGAAATATCAGATATGGGGAACTACAGGACAAGGCACCCAAATCTGACACTCTTCTAGCTGAAGCAATAGCCAGCAGAAACACCACCTTAAGGGAAAGCCACTTAAGGTCAGCTGAACCAAGAGGTTCAAACGGAGACTCTTGTAACGCCTCTAAAACCACGACAAGTCCCAAGGAGCCACAGGCGGGACATAGGGAGGTTGGATACGCAACAAGCCCTGAGTAAAGGTATGCACATCAGGTAAGGTCGCAATTTTTCTCTGAAACCACACCGACAAGGCAGATATTTGAACCATTAGGGAGGCCAGACGCAGGCCTAAGTCCAGGCCCTGCTGAGAAAAGCCAACAACTTGGCTATACTAAACTTGGAAGCGTCATAATCGTGAGATGCGCACCAAACAAAGCAAGAATGCCAGACCCTATAGTAAATCTGAGCCGAAGCCGGTTTCCGGGCCCGCAACATAGTTTGAATGACCACCTCAGAAAACCCTTTAGCCCTTAAGACGGAAGCTTCAAGAGCCACGCCGTCAAAGACAGCCGGGCTAGGTCCTGGTAGACACACGGGCCCTGAACGAGGAGGTCTGGGCGTTGTGGAAGTAGAATTGGACGCTCTGACGATAGGCCTTGCAGGTCTGAGAACCAGTGCCGTCTGGGCCACGCTGGAGCTATGAGAAGCAGAATTCCTTTTTCTTGCTTGAACTTCCGAATTACCCTGGTCAGGAGTGACACCGGAGGGAACATGTACGGCAGCCGAAACCTCCACGGTACCGCCAGCACATCCACGAATGCTGCTTGAGGATCCCTTGTCCTTGCTCCGAAGACCGGAACCTTGTGATTGTGTCGAGACGCCATCAGATCTACGTCTGGAAGGCCCCACCTTTCCACTAGGAGTTGAAACACTTCTGGATGGAGGCCCCACTCGCCGGCATGCACGTCCTGACGACTGAGAAAGTCCGCTTCCCAATTCAGGACTCCCGGAATGAATATTGTCGATATGGCCGGTAGATGGCGTTCTGCCCACTGCAGAATCCGTGAGACTTCCTTCATTGCTAGGCGGCTTCGAGTGCCGCCTTGATGATTTATGTAAGCCACTGTGGTGGCGTTGTCTGGCTGTACTTGAACAGGATGGTTCTGAATTAAATGCTGGGCTACGTTCAAGGCATTGAAGATCGCCCGCAACTCCAGAATATTGATTGAGAGGAGGGACTCCTCCTTGGTCCACCACCCCTGAAGGGAGTGTTGCTCCAGCACCACGCCCCAACCTCTTAGACTGGCATCTGTCGTCAACAGGACCCAGTCGGAAATCCAGGACGGATGGTCCCTGCACAGTTGTTGGTCCCGGAGCCACCAGAGCAGCGACAGACGGACCTCCGGAGTCAATGAGATCATTTGAGACCTGATCCGGAGAGGCAGGTCGTCCCATTTGGCTAGTAGCAGCCTCTGGAGAGGGCGAGAGTGAAATTGAGCATACTCCGCCATGTCGAATGCTGACACCATGAGGCCCAGCACCTGCATCGCCGAATGTATTGACACTTGCGGACGAGATAGGAAGCAACGAATCCTGTCCTGAAGTTTCAGGACTTTCTCCTGAGACAGGAACAACCGCTGGTTGTGAGTGTCCAATAGTGCTCCCAGATGCACCAAGCTCTGAGCAGGGATCAGGGATGACTTCTTCCAGTTGATGAGCCACCTGTGGGATTGCAGAAACCGGACTGTCACATCTACATGACGCAGGAGAAGTTCTGGGGAATTTGCCAGGATTAACAAGTCGTCCAAATACGGCAGTATCCTGACCCCTTGATGGCGGAGTACCACCGTCATCACCGCCATGACTTTTGTAAAGACTCGCGGAGCCGTTGTTAAACCATAAGGTAACACCCGAAACTGGTAATGGCAGTTACAACGAATACAAAGATGATTTAAAAACAGGCGCTCTTTAAAGTATTAAAACTTTAAAACATTGGAAGTCCACTTCAAACTTTTATAGCTTCCTCCAGATCGGTGCCCAAGTGTTAACGTGGGGTTGAAAAGACACTTACATAGCAGTTCAACCTCGCATTCCTATAAAGGTATCTTTAAACAGGTGTGGATGAAGTTGATCCTATCACACACAGCGGTCATATGGAATAACACTTACATTTGGTTTCAGTCCCGAGTGCACTGAAAGGTATCTTTCAAACGATCCCCATATGCAGTGGGTAGGAAGCAGGCAAACCAACGTGCACTTCTTGATAAAGAGGAAAGAATCCTTGAAACGCGTTGAAGTTATCCATGCTGTGACGAACATTTATCTTCCATGGGACATTCTTGCTGCAGCTTTCTTTTTTTGTGTTATTTTATGAATAAAACCTGTGTATGTTTTTATGCACGTTGGTTTGCCTGCTTCCTACCCACTGCATATGGGGATCGTTTGAAAGATACCTTTCAGTGCACTCGGGACTGAAACCAAATGTAAGTGTTATTCCATATGACCGCTGTGTGTGATAGGATCAACTTCATCCACACCTGTTTAAAGATACCTTTATAGGAATGCGAGGTTGAACTGCTATGTAAGTGTCTTTTCAACCCCACGTTAACACTTGGGCACCGATCTGGAGGAAGCTATAAAAGTTTGAAGTGGACTTCCAATGTTTTAAAGTTTTAATACTTTAAAGAGCGCCTGTTTTTAAATCATCTTTGTATTCGTTGTATATGTGTGTGGGGATTTTGGAGGGTAAATCCCATCGATTTTAAACGGCAGCTTTAAAATTGCAGCGCAGGATCACAGACATATATATTTCTTGGTAATGGCAGTTGCCAATCACATATCTCAGGTATTGCTGATGAGACACTGCTATAGGAATATGAAGGTAAGCATCCTGTATATCCAGGGAGACCATGAAGTCCCCAGGTTCCAAGGCCAGAACTATAGAGCGAAGGGTTTCCATCCGGAACTTGGAAACCTTCACAAACCTGTTTAATGCCTTGAGGTTGAGAATGGGCCGGGAGGACCCATTCGGTTTCGGGACTAGAAACAGCGCAGAATAGTACCTCCGGCCCCTCTGCACAAGAGGCACCTGTACTACGACTCCTGTATCCAGGAGGGTCTGTACCACTGAATGTAGAGTGTTTGCCTTTGTCTTGTCCAACGGGACCTCTGTCTGGCAAAATCGATGAGGGGGTCGGTTTTTGAAGGCTATGGCGTAACCTCGAGTGACGACTTCCCATACCCAGGCATCTGAAGTGGTCTTCAACCATTCCTGGGTATACCCCAGAAGCCGGCCCCCCACCCTGGGATCCCCCAGAGGGAGGCCCGCCCCGTCATGCGGCAGGCTTATCTGTCTTGGAAGCTGGCTGACAGGCCGCCCAGGCTCTTTTGGGCTTAGGCTTACCAGGTTTGGTAGTGCAGGCCTGCTTGTTGTACGCCTGACCTTTTGCCTTACCTGAAGGACGAAAGGGGCGAAAGGAAGTACCTTTAACCTTCGACACAGAAGGAGCAGTACTTGGCAGACAGGCAGTCTTGGCAGTAGCCAAGTCAGCCACAATCTTATTTAAATCCTCCCCAAACAGAATATCTCCCTTAAAAAGGAGTACCTCCAGGGTTTTTCTAGAGTCCAGATCCACAGACCAGGATCTCAGCCACAATATCCGGCGAGCCAGGACTGACGTAGTAGAGACCTTGGCTGCCAGGATACTGGCATCCTGAAGCCGCCTCTTTAATATAAAGAGAAGCTGTGACAATATAAGACAAGCATTGTCTAGCATGGTCAGAGGAGATTTCGGCATCTAACTCCAAGGCCCATGCTTCAATGGCCTCTGCAGCCCAAGTAGCTGCAATAGTGGGCCTTTGTGCAGCACCCGTGAGGGTGTAAATCGCTTTCAGACAACCCTCCACACGTTTATCCGTAGGCTCTTTTAGAGACGTGACGGTGGTGACCGGTAGAGCTGAGGAAACCACCATCCTAGCCACATGTGAGTCCACTAGAGGAGGCGTTTCCCAATTCTTAGACAGCTCCGGCGCGAGGGGATAGCGAGCCAGCATCTTCTTTTGATGCACAAACTTCGTACCCGGGTTTTCCCAGGGTTCCTGACGTATATCAATTAGGTGGTCAGAGTGAGGTAAAACTTGTTTAATCACCTTCTGATGCTTGAACCTATCTGGTTTCTTAGGAGGAACGGATGGCTCGGGATCATCCGTAATCTGTAAAATGAACTTAATAGCCTCCAAAAGATCAGGAACATCCACATGTGAACCACCCTCCCCATCAGCCGTACCTGAGTCAGAACCTGTGGGGTCAGTGTAAGTGCCATCTTCATCCGACGAGGTGTCAGTGACAGCAGTGGATTGTGAGGAGACAAGCGCTCGCTTAGAGGACCCCTTGGACGTAGGCGAGAGACGTCAGACTTTTTAGTAGTCAGGGACCGGTTCAACTTCTTTATTTGAGCAGATAAATCGTCCGCCCATGGCGGGTTAGCTGCAGGGACCACAAAAAGGTTCACCGGCATTGGGGCTCCCATAGGGGGTTTTAGTTTATGAACTAGCATATGCAGAAGCGTGGAAAAAGCGCCCCACAGCGGGTCATTATTTGCCCCCGTTGCCACCGTCCCACTGGAGGGCAAGGAGCCCCCAGAACCAGAGCCCAAAGCTGCTATATTCTCCTCATAGGTATCTGCGGCTTCAGCAACACCGGCAGTGTGTTCAGCCCCAGAACCGTTACCCTCAGAAGCAGACATGATATAACTTGCAGTATCAGGTAACACAGTACAATTTGTCAGCAGCACAATACCTCTAGCCCAAACCCCTGCGCAGTGTAGTCAGCACCAGCAGAGATAAAGGAGAGATATGGTGACTAAATCACAGAGAAAAATACGTAATACGGTATATCTTTGTGAAAATCCTATATTAGATAAAACCTGACGCGCCAAGCCCCCTCAGGTTATAGAATATAGGGATAGCAGGTTGAGTGAAAAATATGAAATGGACACCACTCAGCTATCAAATGCACACACAAATAGTCACAGTCTGTACAATGCAGAGGTTATTACTAACAATAATACTGCACTGGACTAGCTTACACAGCTATATAACAATAGATATAACAGTACACAGTAAGAACTGGATGTAAATCACAGGGTAATTGTACTAGGAAACCCTGACTAAGTGCACTCTTTCTTAACTAACACTGACTAAAAAAGGCAGGTAGAATACTTAAGTGTCTTGTAAAGTCACAGCACTGACAACCAGGCGGCTTTACATAGGAGGATTTGCCCAAGCATTCCCAGGAACAGTTAGCTGAGGGATAATGGCGCCGCAGACACTGCCAGGGAGTGAGGGAGAGACAGATATGCAGCTCCAGGGCGGGAACATTTGCAGAAAATGGCGCCCTGGGGCTGGGGGAGGGGCTTCAGGTCCAAGCTCTATCCCCCTGCTGGCAAAACCACCGGGTACTGCGGGCTCTAATAAAACGGTTTATAGAGAAAACCTGACCTGTCCCATGCCCTGGTGATCTAGTGGGATCGCCTGTACTGCCACAGTGTCCACCGCCAGCGCGCGCGGCCCGCCTCCCACTGACCGCACCGGATCGCGATAAAGACCGGGTCCCGCAAGCGGGACCCACTTACCACCTCCCGAAGCGCGGCCACGCGATCCCGGAGAGCCCCCATCGTGTGTGCCTGACAACAAGTAAGAACTGGATGTAAATCACAGGGTAATTGTACTAGGAAACCCTGACTAAGTGCACTCTTTCTTAACTAACACTGACTAAAAAAGGCAGGTAGAATACTTAAGTGTCTTGTAAAGTCACAGCACTGACAACCAGGCGGCTTTACATAGGAGGATTTGCCCAAGCATTCCCAGGAACAGTTAGCTGAGGGATAATGGCGCCGCAGACACTGCCAGGGAGTGAGGGAGAGACAGATATGCAGCTCCAGGGCGGGAACATTTGCAGAAAATGGCGCCCTGGGGCTGGGGGAGGGGCTTCAGGTCCAAGCTCTATCCCCCTGCTGGCAAAACCACCGGGTACTGCGGGCTCTAATAAAACGGTTTATAGAGAAAACCTGACCTGTCCCATGCCCTGGTGATCTAGTGGGATCGCCTGTACTGCCACAGTGTCCACCGCCAGCGCGCGCGGCCCGCCTCCCACTGACCGCACCGGATCGCGATAAAGACCGGGTCCCGCAAGCGGGACCCACTTACCACCTCCCGAAGCGCGGCCACGCGATCCCGGAGAGCCCCCATCGTGTGTGCCTGACAACAAGAAAACCGGAGCCTCCTGCTCTAGTTACCCGGCAACCAGGGCTCGGGAGTGTACAGCGCCGCTAGGGAGAGCCGGAGCTGCAGCCATGAATGTCCACTGACATGTAACGCTGCTGCTGCCCTTTAAGTCTTTACTTTTTTCCTCAGAAAAAAAGAATTTGAGGGCCAAATAGGCCTGAGAATAAATAAGCGTCATGGGTTTTTTAAAAGAAGGAGCCTGGGGCAGGGAATGGGAGAAAGGGGGAGGGGGAGGGGGGGGGATAGAGCAGGTAGCATAGCAGCATCCTATAGGAAAAAGGGGAGGAGAGTTACCTGGGAGGTACAAAAGACCAGGAATGCCAGGCAGGCTCCCTCTTTCATGCTGATCAAGGATCCAAGAAGGCACCCACCTCACAGCTCCTGGAATCAAGGAAAGGAATAAGTACAATTTAATTATTAAGCCTCCCCGCGCTCCCCCTCTCCTACGCTTCAGTATAACTACACTGCAGCCCACAACCTAAGCCCCCCTCCATACATTGCGGCAGTTCACCGCAAAATATACTTAGGCTCTGCCCAAACGCAGCCCCGTCAGCTAGCACCCGCACAGCAGCATGCGCAGGCCCAGGAGGAATGCCCCCCCCCCGGCGTCTCATCCAGGCAGACGCGGCAACGCTCGGTTCACCACGCGGCGCTGCCCCCCCCCGAGGGCCCCGGCCGGGATCGGCGGGACCGCCGCCCACGTCACCCCTCCATACGTGGCTGGCGCGCGGCGGCCCGGAAGCAGGCTCCGGCGAGCCAGCCCGCAGCCAGTCACAGGCCGCACCCGCCCTCCTTCCGGCGCCGAGCGATCGCGTCACGCTCGGCGCCGCCCAGCCGCAGCAGCAGCCACAAACCCCGGCTCCGGCGGGGCAGGCCCCGCCGCCGGAGCCAACACTTACACCCCCAGCGACGCTGCACAGTAGCGGCGCGTACCCACACACGCTGGTACGCGCCCAGCAGCGGCAGCAGCCACAGATAACGGCTCCGGCGGGACAGACCCCACCGCCGGAGCTCGTGCACACCCCCCCCCAGCGCTGCAATTAACCCACCCGTACCCTCCAATACTGTCTCGGGGCACCCTCACCCCGCAAGCGCAGGCGGGGCAAACTGCGTACAGCCAACCGCAATACGCAGTGACGCAACAGCTGGTGTGGGGGCAGCAGCCCACAGCGCTCCCCCCCCCCTGGTGGCAGGCAGGCCTGCACCTTCCCCCGGCCCATTACCCACACTGGGCGGGATACTGGCCCAACAGTACCCAACCCCCATGGTACCCAACCCCGTCGCAGCCCACAGCAGCAAGCCAGCACGCACACCCGGGAGGAGCCCACCAAGGGGTATCCACACACCAGCCATGCGGCCTACTCCTCCCCTTAGAGAACGGGCCGCAGCAGCAGCAGAGTCAAGCAATGGAGGCAGGGGCCAGCGGTAGAGCAGGGGCAGGGGACCCCGGACAAAAGCATGGGGCACAGGCCCCCCAGCCGCTAGAAGGGCAGCAGCAGCGGCACCAGGCGGAGCACCCTCAGGCGCAACCAGCGGATACGTTACACATGTCCTATGTGAGTTTACAGGTTCCAGCCTCCACAGAAGGTAGACAACCGGCAACCGGGTCATCAACGGATCAAGTCGCGGCGGGCGCGCTGCGCGACGAGGGACAGAACGGAGCGACAGAGATGGTCAATCAGACACCCGCGGCTTCAGGAACAGGTGAGCAAAAGTCTTTTTCTAGCAGTAGCGAATCATACACTGACTCGAGCGACTCATCTAGCTCCGCCGAAAGGCGGCGACAGTTCAGAAAATATTTTAAACGCAAAAGGAGTAGCAAGAAGCGCAGCAGGGAAGCGGGGAAGAAGGGGGACGCGGGGCCAGATTCGCAAGAGAGCATGGTGCACTGCGCCAATACAGCAATATTGAGGGGGATTAGGCCAAAGATAAAGGATGGTATACGTAAGGGGAAGTTCGTGGACGTCTTCGCAATGACGGAGGAAGCGAAGCGCAGTCTAGATGCGGCTAAGGCAGCGGGCGCAAGGGAGGAGGAGGCGCGGAGAGATTACGCGCATTGGACGGAGGGTATGTATGTTTTCGCAGCATGCTACATTGAATCAAGGCCGGACGAGGCCTTGAACATCCTCCGTTACATGCACATGATACATAGCATGTACATGACGGCCAGAGCATGGGTTTGGAGGCAATATGACGAGAAATTTAGAAAAAAGCAAGAAGGGTTGAAGGTCATTAGCTTTGGGGTGAAAGATGTAGAAGTTTGGCTGGAAGTCACAAATCAGGCGGCGCAAGCGGCAGAGCGCAGGCAGCCCTTTCTGCCAAAAGCAGGCAGTAGCGCCGCAGCAAAAGGAAAATGCTATGCGTTTAATTCCGCCACATGCAGCAGGGGAGCGGGTTGCCGTTACAAACACACATGCATGCGCTGCAACGCAAATCATTCAGCCAAAGACTGCAGTCGCGCCCAAGGTAAAGGGGGGGATAAGCAAGGCGCCCTCCCCAATAAATACTGAACCGCTACAGCGTTGGCTAGGCCGCTACCCGCTAAGAGGGGAGGCGGCCTTTTTGGAAAAGAAGTTCATGGAGGGTTTCAAGTTGCCACTAGAGAGGCCAGTGTCAGCAGTAGCGAAGAGGAATTTAAAGTCAGCAAGAGATTTCCCGGAGGTGGTCAGGGCCAAAATAGACGGGGAAATACAGTTGGGGCGCATGGCTGGACCATTCCCCTCGCCGCCCCTAGAAGGGCTGTGCGTTTCACTGCTAGGGGTCGTACCTAAGAAGGAGGCAGGGAAGTTCTGGTTGATACAGCACCTATCTTTTCCAGAGGGCGAATCAATAAACGATGCCCTAGACCCAGAGGCTTGTAGCGTATCGTACCAATCGTTCGAGCAGGCGCTAGCTATGGTGCAGGGATGCGGCGAAGGGGCGTTGCTAGCGAAAGTGGATATCGAGTCCGCATTTCGCCTGCTACCACTCCACCCAAATTCCTTCAAGTACATGGGTTTTAAGCTAGGGGAGCAATACTACATAGACAAATGCTTACCTATGGGTTGCTCTATCTCATGCGCTTTCTTCGAGCGGTTCAGCTCATTCCTAGAATGGTGCGTAAAGGCAGGGACAGGCGCGAGCGGGGTAACACATTACTTAGACGACTTCCTGCTAATGGGCCCTAAGGGCATCAAGGAGTGCAAGGAGCTATTATTCTCGACGCAGGCGCTTTTCAGTCAGCTAGGGGTCCCGATAGCAGCAGAGAAGACGGAGGGGCCCACACCAAGGCTAACGTTTCTAGGCATAGAGATCGACACGGAGCTTGGCCTGTGCCGCCTACCGGTAGAGAAGATAGAAAAACTGAAGGGCAGGCTGCAGGAATGCGCAGGGGCGGAAAAAGTCACGCTTGAACAGATGCAGTCGCTGTTAGGATTGTTGAATTTTGCATGCAGGGTCATTCCCATGGGCAAAGTGTTTTGTCGCAGGTTAGAGAAGGCGACCTGCGGGGTCAAGAAAGCGCGATATAAGATACGCATATCAAGCGAGCTGAGGCAGGACATGCGGGTATGGTTGGAATTCCTAAAGGAGTTCAATGGGGTCCGAATATGGCTGCCCGAGCCGGTGCACAGCACAGGGCTACAATTGTACACCGACGCCTCTGGGGCAGTCGGCTTTGGGGCTTACCTGGGGGGGGAATGGTGTGCGCAGCCCTGGCCGGAGGCATGGCGAGAGGCCGGGTGGACAAAAAATATGTTGCTGCTGGAGCTCTTCCCGATAATAGTGGCGGTGGAGTTATGGGCAGACAGGTTGTCAAACAAAAGCATAGTATTCTGGTGCGATAACTTAGGGGTGGTACAGGCGATAAGCAACCAGAAAGCAGAATCACCACAAGCGCTCAGGCTACTGAGGCACCTAGTGCTGCGCTGCTTGCAAAAGAACATAGACTTCATAGCGCGTCACGTCCCGGGGGTGGAAAATGAGATTGCGGATGCGCTTTCCAGGTTCCAGTGGGGTAGATTCAGGACGCTCGCACCACAAGCCAGGTCGGAGGGTTTACACTGTCCTGATTATATCTGGCAGATTATCAAGCCGGGCTAGCAAGGCTAGCAAGAAAGGCAGTGGCACCGCGGACGCTGAGGACGTACGAGGCAGCTTTCAGCGAATGGCAGGCGTTCAGGATAGGAAAAGGAGAGGCGGGTAAGAACGCTCGCGAGGAACTGTTGGAGTACGTGTGGCAGGGGTATAGCGAGGGGAGATCTAAGGCAGCAATGTCCGCAACACTGGCAGGGATAGCATACGTCTCAAAGCTTAGAGGGGAGGAGGACCCTACAAAGTCAATTTTGTTGGCAAAAGCCCTAAAAGGGTGGGCAAGAGAGCAGGCAACGCCAGGCGACGTACGCAGGCCCATAGGACGCCCCATGCTTAAGAACTTAATAGAAGTAGTCAGTCACATCGCAGCGGACGAGTACGAAACAGGGCTATTCCGCCTGGCTTTTTCCCTCGCCTTCTTCGGAGCTTTCAGGGTAGGGGAGCTGGTAGCAAGCTCCAAGAGTTCAAAAGATTCGGGCCTACTGTCAGGCAACATAGCGGTGGAAAAAGATAGGGTGCTCTGCAAGATACACAAGTCAAAAACAGATCAGTTAGGCCGGGGGCGCTGGGTAGCGATAGGCAGGCAGGAAGAGGAAAGCACATGCGCAGTGACACTAGCAAGTGATTACGAGCGGAAACGCCCGCAAGGGCCCTGGCCGCAGTGGCTAGTGCATGATAGCGGATCCCCCCTGACTAAATTTCAGTTCCAAAGCATATTCAAGAAAGGCCTGAGGGCCTTACAGCTGCCAGTGGGGCAGTACGGTACCCATTCCTTTAGGATAGGAGCGGCAACTTGCGCAGAGGCCGAGGGGTTGCCGGCAAGCGAGATCAAAAAGCTGGGCAGGTGGAAATCAGGAGCGTACAAGGTATACTTACGCGCGGAAAAGCAAGACTAGAAGGCAGCGCGGCGTCTTTCGCGAAACCCAAGGCCTTAAGCTGCCCGCCATAAAATGGGGGAATGAAGGACTTTTTCCAATTTTGCCCTCAAACAAAAAGAGGTTTTGTGGTTTTCCCCTTCATATGGGTCGCGCGAAAGTTCGCACCATAGGTCCGCATACAACAGGGGGTAACGGATATGTGTAATTCTACTTTTCAGGAGGGAAAAAGAAGGACGGGAGAGTCTGGATGGTCGGCCACTCGTATATTTACTGGGCCAGCAGACACAAATCAGCCGGGAGCTTAGCACAAAAGTGGGGGGCAAAGGTAGAATGGATAGGCATCAGGGGTTTGAGGTGGAACGGGCTACGGGACATGTTGCTAAGGAACGAGAGGGCACAGGGGATGCCAGGGAGGGTTGTAATACACCTAGGGGGCAACGATCTAGGAAAAAGCAAGGGGAGCGAGCTGATTACAGCAATCCAAGCCGACATACAATGGCTGAAGGGCCGGTGGCCTAATACAGGGATCACATGGTCCGATATAGTCCCAAGGGCACAGGGGGGCCCGGGGTTAGAAAGGGTCAGAAGAAAGGTGAACAAGGCGGTAGCCCGTCTCTTAACGGGAGAAGGCGATACAATCGCCAGGCACCCGTTGTTGAGGTTCGGAGAGGAAGGGCTGTTCAGGCAAGACGGGGTACACCTGACAGAGAAGGGTTTAGCTTTATTCTTGGGCGACATAGCAGAAAGCGTCAGTGGGAGGCAGGAGGTAGCAGTGGGTGGCGGGCCAGGGTTCTAGGAACCAGGCTATGGCGGCAAGCAGTGCTCCTCGGCAGTCTGTAGTAGCGCAACGTCGGTTGGCCGGCACTTCCCCCAGATACTCGGCGAGTTTGTCGTGGCCTCAAGGGCCGACACGGTCGTCATCTTAAGGGTGGACCGGTGCTATGCCAATGGTGGGAAGTGGTACCGCTCAGCTAACTTGCGCAAGGGCGGGACTTAGGTTCCGCCCCGTTGTTTAATTTAGGAGAAATTAATATGTAGGCTGTAGCCGGGGGTACGCACTGCTTTCTCGCCACCCACTTATAGAGTACCAATTCTAATTCGATCAATAAATTTGGCTGTGACCTTTTAAATCGCAATTCAGTTGTCCGAGTGTTTATTGGGGAGAAAAGGGGGTAGGGGGTGAACGGCGAGGTCGTTAATAAAATCAATGGATGGCTTAAAGAATTCGAGGGCCAAATAGGCCTGAGAATAAATAAGCGTCATGGGTTTTTTAAAAGAAGGAGCCTGGGGCAGGGAATGGGAGAAAGGGGGAGGGGGAGGGGGGGGGGGGAATAGAGCAGGTAGCATAGCAGCATCCTATAGGAAAAAGGGGAGGAGAGTTACCTGGGAGGTACAAAAGACCAGGAATGCCAGGCAGGCTCCCTCTTTCATGCTGATCAAGGATCCAAGAAGGCACCCACCCTCCCGCCCAGTTGGTAGGGCAATTGGCCCTGGTAATTAGGAATTGAATTGTTTGTTATTTTCGGTGGTGGCACCGGTAGGCCAGTCCAGAGTTTTCATTATCACCAGGGCAAAGGTGAGGTAACTGGAATTTGAAATTAAGTTTACGTCCGGTGGAGGCACCGTCAGGCCAATTCGGTCTTTAATTATGGTCTGGCAAAAGAGGTCCAGCAGGCGCGGCAAGCAGTGCTCCTCGGCAGTCTGTAGTAGCGCAACGTCGGTTGGCCGGCACTTCCCCCAGATACTCGGCGAGTTTGTCGTGGCCTCAAGGGCCGACACGGTCGTCATCTTAAGGGTGGACCGGTGCTATGCCAATGGTGGGAAGTGGTACCGCTCAGCTAACTTGCGCAAGGGCGGGACTTAGGTTCCGCCCCGTTGTTTAATTTAGGAGAAATTAATATGTAGGCTGTAGCTGGGGGTACGCACTGCTTTCTCGCCACCCACTTATAGAGTACCAATTCTAATTCGATCAATAAATTTGGCTGTGACCTTTTAAATCGCAATTCAGTTGTCCGAGGGGGTGAACGGCGAGGTCGTTAATAAAATCAATGGACGGCTTAAAGCTCTTCTTAGGGCTGCCTGGAGCAGCCCCTCTGTTAAGTGCCTGCTACTGCAGCACCAACTACAAAACTGAGATCCTGTGCAGGGAGGCGGGGTGATATAGGAGGCGGCGCTATGCATTCTGGGAACAGTCAAAGCTTTGAGCCTGTTAGTGCCTCGGATCAAGATCCTACTCTACATCCCTATTGTCCATTCCTTGTGGAGCCCAGTGTACCCCGCAGCAGAAAAATTATTGCAGATTTAGGTAGACTAGAGGAATGGTCAGGAGCGTGGCATCTATAGTTTAATGCCAAGAAAATACAAAATCATGCACTTGGGTCTCAAAAATACAAAAATAGGATTTTAATTACCTGCCGGTAAATCCTTTTCTCGTAGTCCGTAGAGGATGCTGGGGTCCATTTTAGTACCATGGGGGTATAGACAGGTCCGCAGGAACCTTTGGCACTTTAAGACTTTCAACAGTGTGAACTGGCTCCTCCCTCTATGCCCCTCCTCCAGACCTCAGTATAGGAACTGTGCCCGAGGAGACGGACATTCTCGAGAGAGGAATTACTATTAAACATGTGGCGAGATTCACACCAGTTCACACCATCCATAAACAACATGTCGGCAAACATGGCCTTTAACATAAGTCATGCCAACCAGCATGCAAAACGCAACAGCAACAGCTGTTAACATCTGAACACATGAAAAATGTGCAAAAAGATAAACGTAATCAGCAGGAAAAATTAGCACTGGGCGGGTGCCCAGCGTTCTCTACGGACTACGAGAAATGGATTTACCGGCAGGTAATTAAAATCCTATTTTCTCTTACGTCCTAGAGGATGCTGGGGTCCATTTTAGTACCATGGGGATGTACCAAAGCTCCCAGTACGGGTGGGAAAGTGCTAATGTTCCTGCAGAACTGACTGACCAAATCTTAGGTCGTCAGCAGCCAAGGTGTCAAACTTATAAAACTTAGCAAACGTGTTTGCACCTGACCAAGTAGCAGCTCGGCAGATTTGTAAAGCTGAGACACCCTGGGCAGCCGCCCAGGACGAACTCACTTTCCTTGTAGAGTGGGCTTTTACCGAAGTCAGTAACGGCAATCCTGCAGTGGAATGAGCGTGCTGAATGGTACCCCTGATCCAGCGCGTAATAGTCTGCTTAGAAGCAGGACCCCCAATCTTGTTAAGGTCATAGAGAACAAACAAAGATTCTGTTTTCCTTATCCTAGCCGTTCTTGCAACATAAATCCTCAACGCTCTGACGACATTCAAGGATTTCGAGACGGCTGAGGTGTCAGAAGCCACTGGCACCACCACTGGTTGGTTGATATGAAAAGAAGACACAACCTTCGGAAGAAAGTGCTGACGTGTTCTCAGTTCAGCCCTATCTTCATGAAATATTAAGTAAGGACTCTTGTGTGAGAGAGCTCCTAACTCAGACACCCGTCTGCCTGAGGCCAAAGCCAATAGCATGACCACTTTCCAAGTGAGAAAGTTCAACTCTACGTCTTGCAGAGGCTCAAACCAGTCCGATTTAAGGAACTGCAACACCACATTAAGATCCCATGGCACCGCAGGAGGCACAAAGGGCGGTTGGATGCGCAGAACCCCCTTTACGAACGTCTGGACCTCAGGAAGAGAAGCCAATTGTTTTTGAAAGAAAATCTGAACCTTGATAGATCCTAATCTCAATCCAGTATCCACACCCGCCTGTAGAAATAGGAGAAGACGTCCTAATTGAAACTCCACTGCAGGAGACTTCTTGGATTCACACCAAGATACATATTTTCTCCAAATACGATAGTAATGTTTGGACGTTACCCCTTTCCTGGCCAGAATAAGTGTGGGAATGGCTTCATTGGGAATACCCTTACGGGCTAGAATCTGGCTCTCAACAGCCATACCGTCAAACGCAGCTGCGGTAAGTCCTGATAAACTAACGGCCCCTGCTGAAGCAGGTCCTCGCGAAGAGGAAGAGGCCGAGGATCTTCCAGTAATAACTCCTGAAGATCTGGATACCAGGCCCTCCTTGGCCAGTCTGGAGCAATGAGAATTGCTCGAACTATTGTTCTTCTGATTATCCTGAGAACCTTTGGAACAAGTGGAAGTGGAAGGAACAGAAACACCGACTTAAACACCCACTGGGTCACCAGTGCATCCACTGCTATTGCTTGTGGGTCTCTCGACCTGGAACAATATGTCGGAAGCTTCTTGTTGAGATGAAATGCCATCATGTCCACTTGAGGAACGCCCCAACGACTTGTTACCTCCGCAAAGACTTCTGGGTGGAGGCCCCATTCTCCTGGATGGAGATCATGTCTGCTGAGGAAGTCTGCTTCCCAGTTGTCCACTCCCGGAATGAAAATTGCAGACAGAACTTTTGCATGTCTTTCTGCCCAGAGGAGTATCTTTGTCACCTCTGCCATTGCCGCCCTGCTTTTTGTTCCGCCTTGACGGTTAATGTAAGCTACTGCCGTTACATTGCACCTAATGAAGTGATTGGATATAAACAATGTTTAAAAAAATGTAACAATTTATTATAATAGAAACAATAAAACCATTACCCTCATGAGCAGTGTCTTTTTAGCCCCCCGGTCGCATGTCGGGACCGAGTCATGTGTCACGTGACTGTGTCACGTGACTGGGAAGAAAGACAGAGCAAATAAGAAACATGTCATCACTACTAGCGGTTATGTGACCACTAGTGACCAATCAACAGGTCGAGCTCCTATTGGCTATATTCCTAGTCTATCAACCTATGCAGCCAATCATAGGCGTCTAATTCCTAGTTACCATGGCAACACATAATAAACAGTGTTACCCATTGGTTTAAAAACATATTACACACGGTTTTCAATTTGCAAGTATGTTTTTAAGTAATGTTTATACATACACTGGATTATAATATTATAATTCAAAAAGGTCCATGGAATGAATACACATAATAGGTCTGCCTCCGTTATTTGATAAATGTGTATTCATTTTTATTTGAAGTGATTGGATTGATTACTAGCACAAGTGTCATTAATCCTCCTCATTAGTAAGGGTATTTAAACCCCACTCATATACTACATGGCATCCTTTGATAAAGCTGCAAAACTCTTTGGGGAGCAGCGAAACGCGTCAGGACCCCCCTGCCACACACACCACTTTTGCTCTACACCATTTCCATCTTGGTGACCATTTCGACGTGTCTGAACCAATCCCGGATCCACTACCAGCTTGCTGTGCACTAATAAGAGGACATCTCCAGCAATTCACCATTTCTAATGAGGACACCACAAGCCTAACATGGACTTTCGTGTATGGAAGCCTTTCCACCTCTAAATTGGTGACCGGTAAATATTTACAAACCGAACTGTGCTGATACAATATATCCTCTATGGACTAGTGGACTTATCTGGGCATATTATATAGGAACAGACACGTATTGGTCTAATGATCTATAGAAAACTTTACTGAATGTGGTGTATATATTTATAATATGTATTTTGAGGAGAGAAATTGCCATTTTTAATGGTTTTATTGTTTCTATTATAATAAATTGTTACATTTTTTAAACATTGTTTATATCCAATCACTTCATTAGTAGCGCTGCCATCTATGTATATTTTCTTGTTTGTTATCTCAGGAGTGACTCTCCTGTATTTACGGCAGCTGCTTGGTGCAGCAACTTTATACTAAGCGCCTGTTCTTCTTGTTAAGGAGTCTTTACTGCCGTTACATTGTCTGACTGGATCTGTATGGGACGACCTTGAAGAAGGTGTGCCGCTTGATGAAGGCTGTTGTACACAGCTTTAAATGCCAGAATGTTTATATGAAGGTGACTTTCTTGACTTGATCATCTTCCTTGGAAGCTTTCTCCTTGCGTGACTGCTCCCCATCCTCGGAGACTTGCATCCGTGGTTACCAGGACCCAGGCCTGAATCCCGAACCTGCGTCCCTCCAGGAGGTGAGAAATTTGTAGCCACCACAGGAGTGAAATTCTGGCTTTCGCTGACAAGATTATCCTTTGATGCATGTGGAGATGCGACCCTGACCACTTGTCCAGTAGGTCCCACTGGAAGACCCTGGCATGGAATCGGCCATATTGTAGCGCCTCGTAAGCCGCTACCATTTTCCCCAACAGGTGAATACACTGATGAATTGATACTGTTCTTGGTCTCAAAAGTTGTTTGACCATGCTCTGGATCTCCTGGGCCTTTTCCACCGGTAGAAATATTCTCTGTACCTCGGTTTCCAGTATCATTCCCAAAAATAATAATCTCATTGTCGGTTCCAACTGGGATTTTGGAAAGTTGATGATCCAACTGTGCTGTTGAAGCACCTCCAGGGATAATGCTATGTTCTGGAGTATCTTGTCCCTGGATCTCGCTTTTATGAGGAGATCGTCCAGGTATGGAATTATGTTGACTCCTTGTTTGCGAAGGAGAACCATCATCTCCGCCATCACCTTGGTGAATATTCTCGGAGCCCGAATGGTAATGTCTGGAATTGATAGTGGCAATCCTGAACCGCAAACCTCAGGTATGCTTGATGTGGCGGGTAAATGGGGACATGCAAGTAAGCATCCTTGATGTCCACTGACACCAGAAATTCCTTTTCTTCCAAGCTGTAAATCACTGCTCTCAAGGATTCCATCTTGAATTTTAATCTTTTCAAATAAAGATTCAGAGATTTTAGGTTTAAAATCGGTCTGACCGAGCCATCCGGCTTCGGTACCACAAACAGGCTTGAATAAAAGCCTTGGTTCCTTTGTTCGGCAGGAACCAAGCCAATTACTTTGTCTTGACATAATTTGTGTATTGCGTTCAGGACATTTGTGCTGTCTTGAGCAGAAACTGGCAAGGCTGATTTGAAAAATTGGCATGGGGGAAGGTCTTGAAATTCCAACTTGTAACCTTGGGATATTATCTGTAAAATCCAAGGATCCAGGTCTGAGCGAAGCCAGACCTGGCTGAAAAATAGTAGACGTGCCCCCACCCAATCGCACTCCCGCAGAGGAGCCCCAGCATCATGCTGTGGCTTTTGCAGAAGTAGTTGCTGACTTCTGCTCCTGGGAGCCTGAGGGTATTGTAGGTTTTCTACCTTTTCCTCTCCCCTTTCCTGTGAAAAAAGGAGTAGTTTTAGCCGTTTTGTACTTGTTGGGCCGAAAGGACTGCATAGTATGAGAATGATATTCTTTTTTAGCCGGTGCACCTGCCGACGGCAGAAATGCTGACTTGCCAGATGTAGTAGTTGATATCATGGCATCTAGTTTCTCTCCAAAGAGGGCCTCACCATTGTAAGGGAGCGCCTTAATATTTCTTTTGGATTCTGCGTCAGCATTCCATTGATGGATCCAGAGAGCCCTGTGGGCTGAAATCGCCATAGCAGAGGCCCGTGAGCCCAGTAAGCCTACGTCCTTCATAGCCTCAACCAAGTAACCTGCAGAGTCTTTGATATAACCTAGAATTTGCAGCATGTCATCTTTATCGACCGTGTCAATATTAACAATCAAGTTATCTGCCCACTTTGTGGGCCTGAGTAATGTACCCGTAACAACATAGATGGACTTTAAAGTCGTCTCTAATTTGCGGTCAGCAGGTTCTTTTAATGAAGCTGACCCCAGGGCAGGTAAAATGATTCTCTTTGACAACCTAGAGACTGAGGTGTCTATCATTGGGGGTGACTCCCACTTAAGCCTATCCTCTTCAGGGAAAGTGTATGCTACCCGCAACCTTTTAGGGATAGCAAATTTCTTTTCCGGGTTAGCCCAGGATTCCTCAAAAAAGGTATTTAAGTCCTTAGACGGAGGAAAAGTCACCACCTGTTTTTCATTTCATTTAAAATAATCTTTTTCCTCAGGTGGAGTTGTTGCGTCAGGAAATTCCAATACCTCTTTTATAGCGACTATCATACAATGAATGCTCTTAGCCAGTTTGGGATCTACCCACCTCAAATCCCCAGTGTCGACGTCAGTGTCGGAATCTGTGTCAGTGTCCCTTTGCATAATTTGGGCCAGGGAACTTTTCTGGGAACTGGAGGGGTCCCGAGTGGATGTTGTAGGTGAATCAGCAAATAAAGCATCTTCCACAGACTGTCTCCAATGCTTTGTCTGTTCTTCAGACTCAGAGAATTTCCTTGCTAGTTTAGCCATATTACTCTGCAGCTTTCTCACCCACACAGGCTCAGAACACTCTTGTGCCTCCAAAATGGGTTCCTCTGGGGAACTACTTTCTCTAGACATGGTACACACGTGTACAGTCACACCACTCACACACACGGGAGCTAATGGGGACATACCTACACTAATGTCTGTCAGAGGGACCCAGAGGGAATTGCCAGTCCACACCACGTGCCCTATATGTATTACATACAATGAATATACATATATACCAAAACAGCGCTTTATGGCCCTCATTCCGAGTTGTTTGCTCGTTGCTGATTTTCGCTATGCTGCGATTTGTTGCTAATTGCGCATGTGCAAGGCACGCAGGACGCATGCGCTTAGTTATTTAACTAAAAACTTAGCAGTTTTGCTGTGGATCCTGCGGCGCTTTTCAGTCGCACTGCTGATCGGTGAATGATTGACAGGAAAGGGGCGTTTCTGGGTGGTAGATGAGCGTTTTCCGGGAGTGTGCTAAAAAACGCAGGCGTGTCAGGAAAAAACGCGGGAGTGGCTGTAGAAACGGGGGAGTGGCTGGCTGAAACGCAGGGCGTGTTTGTGACGTCAAACCAGGAACTAAACGGACTGAGCTGATCGCAATCTGTGAGTAGGTCTGGAGCTACTCAGAAACTGCAAAGAATTATTTAGTAGCAATTCTGCTAATCTTTCGTTCGCTATTCTGCTAAGCTAAGATACACTCCCAGAGGGCGGCGGCCTAGCGTGTGCAATGCTGCTAAAAGCAGCTAGCGAGCGAACAACTCGGAATGAGGGCCTATATCCAATGTGAAGCCCGCAGACTTCAATTAATGATGTGCTCCCCTCCCCTTCTATACACCCTGGTACTTGTATCAGCGATGTGTGAGGAGAAGCAGCCTGTAGGATCAGCGCTCCGGCATCTCTGTGAGGAGAAAATGGTGCCAAATGAGTGTTACAAGCAATTCTGAGGAGAAGCCCCACCCCCTGTAATGGCACGGTTCAGCCACAGTAATATTTATACTGGCGGGGGTAGTTTACATCAGCGGCTCACATGTATGTACATTTTGCCAGTGAGAGTAAGGATTTATCATGTCCCTCAGAGTGCGCCCCCCCCCCCCCCCCGCGCGCGCCCTGCACCCTGTGCTGAGAGACATGTTGCTGCGCAGCATCCCACGCTACGCTGGTACCTTTATGCCGCCATGATGACTGGAAGGCCCCTCTCTGCAGGTCTCCGGTTAATACTCACCAGCCTTCTGACTTCTGGCTTTGTTAGGGGGTGGCGGCGTGCTGTGGGAGTGAGCAGCAGCCAGGCAAGGGCTGTGTTCAGTACCCTTCAGGAGCTAATGGTGTCCTGTCAGCGGAAGCAGAGCCATGAAACTAACTGAGAAGTTGGTTCCTACTTCCCCCCCTAAGTCCCACGAAGCAGGGAAGCTGTTGCCAGCAGCTTTCCTGTAAAATAAAAAAGCTAACAAAGTCTTTTTCAGAAAAACTCAGTAGAGAGATGTGCAGCCAGTCTCCCGGGCACATTTTCTAAACTGAGGTCTGGAGGAGGGGCATAGAGGGAGGAGCCAGTTCACACTGTTGAAAAGTCCTAAAGTGCCGAAGGCTCCTGCGGAACTGTCTATACCCCCATGGTACTAAAATGGACCCCAGCATCCTCTAGGACGTAAGAGAAAGCTAAATATAGTATTAATGGCACTATATTGGAAAGTACTGAGAAGCAAAAGGATCTAGGTGTCACTATTTCAGGTGACTTAAAGGCAGGTAAGCAATGTAACAAAGCAATGATGAAGGTTAGTCAAATGCTTGGCTGCATTGGGAGAGAAATTCGCGGCAGGAAGAAAGTAATAATGCCAATGTATAGGTCACTGGTACGGCCTCATCTTGAATACTGTGTTCAATTCTGGAGGCCATATCTTTAGTAGGATATTAATACATTAGAGACTGTACAAAGAAGGGCATCTAAAACGGTGCATGGCCTACATCCCAAAACAAACCCAGAAAGACTAAAAAAAACTCAATATGTATCACCCCCCCCCCCCCCCCCCCACCAGAGGTGGTAGAGGCTAAGACAGTAGAGCAATTAAAAGATGCATGGGATAGACATAAGGATATCCTTACAAAGACATAAGGATCAAATAAGGTTTGAGGTAAAAATATGGTAAAAAGGGGGCAGACTAGATGGGCCAAGTGATTCTTATCTGGCGTCAAATTCTATATTTCTCTGGGGATGGGTCTGAATGCTGGGAGCCTGTCTCACCCCTATTCACTGTAACTCCCCCCTCACTACACTAAGCTACAATGTCCATTAAGGGGTCTATTCATGAAGCAGTGAAAAGAGTGGAGAAGTGAGCCGGAGGAAAAGTTGCCCATGGCAACCAATCAGTGTTGAGGTAACATCTATAAAATGCTTTCTATAAAATGATAGGTAGCAGCTGATTGGTTGCCATAGGCAACTTCCCCACTGGCACACTTCTCCATACTTTTCACTGCTTCATGAATAGACCCCATAAGTCTCCTACCTGCATCCCTGTGTCTTCTTTTGCTGCTGCTGACTGAACAAGGCACACCCCCACACTCAGAGGCACGCCTCTGTGCCCTTTCTGTGCAGTTTTACTGCCTGTGATGTGGCCCCGCCCCTGTTCTGCAAAGCAGTGTC